>NC_134208.1:58544545-58847575 GCF_965140235.1 Caretta caretta | reverse complement strand
CTTTGACATGGTCTCCCACAGTATTCTTGTCAGCAAGTTAAAGAAGTATGGGCTGGATGAATGGACGATAAGGCGGATAGAAAGCTGGCTAGATTGTCGGGCTCAATGGGTAGTGATCAATGGTTCCATGTCTAGTTGGCAGCCGGTATCAAGTGGAGTGCCCCAAGGGTCGGTCCTGGGGCTAGTTTTGTTCAATATCTTCATAAATGATCTGGAGCATGGCATGGATTGCACCTTCAGCAAGTTTGCAGATGACACTAAACTGGGAGAAGAGGTAGATATGCTGGAGGGTAGGGACAGGATACAGAGGGACCTAGAAAAATTAGAGGATTGGGCCAAAAGAAATCTGAGGAGGTTCAACAAGGACAAGTGCAGAGTGCAGAGTCCTGCACTTAGGACGGAAGAATCCCATGCACCACTACAGACTAGGGACCAAATGGCTAGACAGCACTTCTGCAGAAAAGGACCTAGGGGTTACAATGGCAAGAAGCTGGATATGAGTCAACAGTATGCCCTTGTTGCCAAGAAGGCCAATGGCATTTTGGGCTGTGTAAGTAGGGGCATTGCTAGGAGATTGAGGGACGTGATCGTTCCCCTCTATTCGACATTGGTGAGATCTCATCTGGAGTAGTGTGTCCAGTTTTGGGCCCCACACTACAAGAAGGATGTGAAAAAATTGGAAAATGTCCAGCGGAGGGCAACAAAAATGATTAGGGGTCTGGAACACATGAATTATGAGGAGAGGCTGAGGGAACTGGGATTGTTTAGTCTGAGGAAGAGAAGAACGAGGGGGGATCTGATAGCTGCTTTCAACCACCTGAAAGGGGGTTCCAAAGAGGATCGATCTGGACTGTTCTCAGTGGTAGCAGATGACAGAACTAGGAGTAATGGTCTCAAGTTGCAGTGGGGGAGGTTTAGGTTGGATATTAGGAAAAACTTTTTCACTAGGAGGGTGGTGAAGCACTGGAATGCGTTACCTAGGGAGGTGGTGGAATCTCCTTCCTTTGAGGTTTTTAAGATCAGGCTTGACAAAGCCCTGGCTGGGTGATTTAGTTGGGGACTGGTCCTGCTTTGAGCAGGGCGCTGGACTTGATGATCTCCTGAGGTCCCTTCCAATCCTGATATTCTATGATCTCTCTGTGTCCTTTATCCAGCTAACATCTCAACTGTGAGGTGGAGGGAGGCTGGATCCAGAAGCAGGAAGTTTCCATTATCCTGAGAGACTAAGTCCAACATAAAAAGTGGTAAGGATTTTGGAGGGTGAGCTGATAAGACTGAGATCTGAATATTAAAAACTGTCTTGGCCAGACGGGTGCTATCAGTAAGGCTGTGAGTCTGTCACAGAGGTCATGAATTCTGTAACTTTCTGGGATCCGTGACTTCTGCAACCGCTAGTGCCACTGACCCCAGGGCCACTTGAGCAGCTCAGGTGGCCCCCGACCCTCCCCCCCCCCAGAGGACCCAAGATTTAGTGAGGGATATATAGCACAAGTCTGGCCTGGTCACGGGTCGTGAATTTTTGTTTAGTGCCTATAACCTGTCCATAACTTTTACTAAAAATACCCATGACTAAATCTTAGTCTTCGCTATCAGATCTATGGGATCTTTCTCAATACCATCTGAATCATCATCATTCTGGAGACCACGGATTGAAGAATGTGTCTGACAAGAAACCTTGTACTTAGGCCTCCCCTCAAACAGAATCCAAGACACTTCTCATTAGTGACTTTCGAAAACAGGTTTACTGACAGTTGACACCATCCTTGAAAGAGGTCTTAGATCAGGCGTCTCAAAGTCCCAGCCTGCGGGCCATCTTTGGTCCGAGAACCGCCCCACTGCGGCCTGTGCAAGAGAGATGCAGGCAGACATGCTAGCGGCAATCTCAACTACAGGCACCGCCCCCCGGGGATCCCATTGGCTGGGGGAGAGGGACACAGATACCATCACTGGTTGCCGGGCACAGTCAGCCCTGGAGGAATCATCGTTAGTTGCCGTGCAGAGTCAGCCATGGAGACAGCATTACTTCCCCCTCCACCACACAATGAATACAAGTCAAAACACCAAACACAACTAGCTGATGCGCACCTTGCTGCAATCCTGAACGTTTCAACTGCTCAGTCACTGAGGCCAAACATCAACAAACTCACAGAACTGAAGCATTGCCAGGTGGCTGGCCAACACTAAAAACTCTCTGGGAGGTGAAAAATTGTATAAAGCTGTATGACAGTTTAATTATTTCTAAGAAATTCGAAATAAAAAATACAATATAAACATTTTCTTTTCTGAACACCATCTTCAGTGACATTATTGGTCCACTGGGAGGATTTGAGGACTGGCACTAGCCCTAAGGTAAACTGAGTTTGAGACCTCTGTCTTAGATAATGGAGTCTGACTGTCCACTCAATTGCTGGAGAATTGCCCAATTAGATGTTTCACGGCATCTTACAGGAGGTATAGGGCTCTGGAAGAATCTATTCCAGAATCAAACGAACAGTCTCCTGCCATAGGGGCTATAACTGGGCTCCTTCCAGCCTGTTTATATAAAACATGTCAGTCATGTGGGTCAGTCATTTTCTGTATGGTCAGTCCCTGAATCATTGGTAGAAATGTAGTCAGACTTGGCGAATTACCCTGAGTTCTAATATATTTACTTGCACTAGTTTTCTCATGGGTCCACAGACTTGCATTTGATGGTGGTTTGGATGTGCTCCCCATCCCAGGAGAGAGGCATCTGACACTCAGGTATTGGTGGGGAGAATGCTCCCCTCCTCACCTTTGCATTTGATTGGGACCCTCCAACTGAACAAGGGAATATTGGAAGAGAGTTGCACTAACATACCTATGTAATGTCTGCTTAGCAGGTAGTCAGATTTCAGCCAGCCTTGCATGCAGTGATCACTTTTTGAATTTAAGGGCAACCTCCTGCCCCTTCCCCAAAGTCCTGCCCCACTCACTCCAATCCCCCCGCCTCTGTCACTTGCTCCCCCTCACCCACATTCACTTTCATCGGGCTGAAGTAGGGGTTTGGGAGGGGGTGCGGGCTGGGGCCAAGGGGTTCACAGTGTGGGAGGGGGCTCTGGGCTGACCCTGGGGCAAGGGGTAGGGATGCAAGCTCTGGGAGGGAGTTTGGGTGCAGGAGGGAGCTCCGGGCTGGGACAGGAAGTTGGTGTGCAGGAGGAGGTGTGGGCGCTGGATCTGGGTGGGGGGTCAGGACTGGGGCAGAGTGTTGGTGAAGAAGGGGATCTGGGGTGCTGGCTCCAGGAGGGGGCTCAGGGAGTGGGGCGTGGCCTTCCGCCAGGCAGCACTTGCCTCCGGCAGCTCCCGGTTGGCAGCACAGCATGTCTGCCACTAAGGCAGGCTTCCTGCCTACCCCGGCCCCACGCCGCTCCCGGAAGGGGCCAAAGTGCCCTAGCAGCTCCTGAAAGCAGGGAGGGCGGGTGGCATGTGGCTCTATGCGCTGCCCCTCCCTGCAAGCACTGCTCCCTCAGCTCCCTTTGGCCACAGCTCCCTGTTCCCGGCCAATGGGAGCTGTGGGGGCGGTGTTTGCAGGCAGGAGCAGTGTGCAGAGGGAGATCCCTTCCCCTCCGCACCCGGGGCTCACTGTCCACTTCTGGGAGCGGCATGGGGCTGGGGCAGGCAGGGAGTCTGTCTTAGTGGCAGCTCCATTGCACCGCCGGAGATCACGATCAACTGGAAGATCCTCTAGGATCGACCGGTCGGTAACCACTGTCTTAGACGATCGACTGAATTGACCAATTATGAATGTGAACCTTCAACCAAAGAGACTGCACTATACTGCAAACTTCTGAAAATACTTTCCTCTGTCCACCAGCATCATCTCTGTTCTGCCCAGGTTCAGCTTCATCCAGGTATTCCTCATCCAAGCACTGAGCCATCTTGGTTGTAGTGGTATGTTTATGTTGTGAAAGATAAGTAGAGCGGTGTTTCATCTGAATATTGCTGGCACTTAAGTTGATGTCTGACCAGTTCACCTACTAGAAAAATGTAGATGATGAAAAGGACAGGAGAACCCTATAAGTGAGGGGTTTAGTGGTGGAGAAGCATCACTACTTCTTGGGTGTGTCCCTCCAGGAAGGACTCAAACCATCTTAGTGCATTATCCTGGACTCCTGCCATGACTCTCAGATGAGACAGCAGTATCTCATGATCAACAGTGTCAAATGCTGTAGAGAGGTCCAGGATGAGAATGCATGTCTGTCCACTGACAGCAGATCATCCATTAGTGCCAATAAGTTTGAGTTTCATGTCTTGGCCTTAATCCACACGGATGTATCTAGAATGTTAGCTTCGGTCAAATGAGCTTGTAGTTGGCCTTTTGCCAGCTTCTCTATGAGCTTGCTCTCAAATGGGAGGTTTGACACTTGGTGATATTTGGCAAGGACTGAAGTATCTAGAGTGGGTTTCTTCAGTGTTGGTCTGATTATTGTGTGTTTGAAAGAAGAGTATCTCTGAATGAGGTGTTAGCACTTTTAGACAAGAGTGGTACCAGCTGTTCATGACTCTTTCTCAAGGCTAGGAGGCTGGCATTCACAAATCTTGAGTTGGGACTTCTCCAGGGTACCTAGAACTTCCTGAAGAGTGAGTGTAATGAACTCTGGGAATGTAGCTGGGATGTTTGTTGGCGGACGGGTGCAGGCAGAGTGAATCCATGCTGTTTGAGAAGGCTTCCTAAATGTGAGAGACCTTTTCTGGAAATTCAGATGATAGTTCTTTGCAACAATTGTTGCTTGGCTCTGATGCAGACAGTAGGCATTTAGGATTGATGAAGTGATTTACCATCTTGGGGTAGGGTTTGGAAGCCTCAATGGAAGCTGATATGAAGGTTCTTTTGGCCTCTAATATAGCCTCAACATAAGCTTTAAGAATTTGTTATATTTCATCCCGTTGGAATCAGCCTTTGTTTTCCACCATCGGTGCTCAAGTTTCTGCCTCTTTCTCTTCATCCAGTACAGGGTGTCTGAAAACCCAGGAACATCTGTGTGGGCCAGTGTGTCAATGGTCGAGACCAGAATAGAATAGTAATGATTAAGACTAATATATTGTCACAGTTATTTTTAGTAAAAGTCATGGACAGGTCATGGGGAATAAACAAACATTTATGGGAGCCTGTGGCCTGTCCCTGACATTTACTAAAAATAAATGGGGGGAGGGGCAGGGCTAGGTAAGGGGGAGGAATGACAGCTGAAGTCCCATTGGGGGGAGGGAGGGAGGGAAGACTGACAGGCAGAGCCTCCTGCCATGGTGGGGAGCACAGCCCCAGCCGGGGGGCACAGAGGCCCCCGCTCAAGCTGGCTGTAAGCTGCGGGGCAGGGGCACACCGTCCTGGTTCCAGCCCCAGTTGCAGTGCAGGGGCACGCAGTCCCGCCTCCAGCCCTGGCTTCAGCCCCTGACAGTTGATGCCCAAGAAGTCATGGAATCCATAGCTGCTGTGACTAAATTTTAGCCTTAGTAATGATTCATCAAATCCTCAATTCCTCATCCTGTGCCTGGGGTGCTGTTGCCCCTCACCAAGCTTTATAACATAGGTCCCTAAAATGTGGGGTGTGCCCCCTTAGGAGGAAATGGAGGAATGTTTGGGGGGGGGAATGGAGGGGCCCAGGCCAGCTCCCATGAGAGGCGGGGTGAGAGCACCACCCAGCCCTGTTCCATACCCCCAACTCTGCTCCGACCCCAGCTGTAACCCTGGCTCCACTCCCAGCACCAGCCTTGGCCCCCCAACCACAGCCCTGGCCCCGCTTCCAGCCCCCAGCTGCAGGTCTATTCTTGGCCCCAGTCCCACCCCCTAGCCACTGCTCAGTTCTCAGCCCCAAATCCACCCCAGCTGCAGCGTCAGCCCCCTTACTCCTGTCTGCACCCCCCCTTGAGAGCTGTGGTCCTGCTCCTGGCCCCTGGAAGGGTGTGGATAGGGGTAAGGGGGGCATGACAATGACAAGTTTGGGGACTACTGCTTTAGAATTTGGAGTCCACAAGACTCTGGTCGAATCAGGATCATTTCTCTTTCTTATTGCCTGGATGCTGGAAAGTCTCTGACCATGGCCTTGATCAGGTGATGCTCTGTCCAAGATTGTGGCTGAACTATAATGTCCTTTATATCCAGGACGAAGATCAGGTTCAGGATATGTAGAGGCTGAAGGTCTCCTTTTCTGGAAGATGTCTCTTCCTCCAAGGTTCCAAGCATCTTTGCCTGAAAAAGGCTCAGCCATGATCTTTGAGTGGTATAAGATTGAGGTCTTCTCTGTTTCCTCTAGCTGCTGGTGTGTATACGCCTAGCAACTGGAGCCTGGGCTGGGATTCTAAAATGCAGAGCACCAGCTGCATTTGTGATGAAGGGTGCAGAGTCTTTGAAAGGGAGATCTTTAATTGCTGTCTGCACCTCCCCAACCATGCAATGTTAAAGACCATAGCTAGGATTCTATCCTTATGGTGTCAGAAGTTGCCATGTATCTAGCCGTTGTATTGGAGGCATCTAAAGTGTCCTGGGAAGAGGTTAGTGCTACCAACTGCCCCCCAGAAAATTTTTCTCTTTCACTTTTTCTTGCTCTCCTGAAGAACGTTATTAGCAAAGTCTAAGACCTTGGACCAGTTCAAGTAATTGTATCTTACTGACAAAGGGTAATAGCAATTTTTAATTGCAGGCTAACTGATCAGTAATTAGAGACACGTTAGCCTCCTGCCTTTTGATGTAATTTTTGGTTGCAACTTTTTATTATTTCTCTCATTGGCCACCATGACAAGAAAGTGAACCTGGTACACAAGGTATTATGGATACAATCTTCCTTCTGAAAGTATCTAATACAGTTTATCTGCCTTCTTAGATGTCAGTGCAACTGATGCTTGAATATCCCAGATGTCCTCTGCCAGTTCCAACAAGGCTTCATTGATAGGTAATCCCTAGCGACTACGCATGGAGTATATCTAAGAGCTTGCAGGAGTTCTCCGGTACTACCTCCACAGGAGTTTCTATTCAAATTCTATACGGTGGACCAATTCCTGTAACTTTTGTAATTGGTTGAAAAGGAGCTGAAGGAACCATTGCCTCATCTTGTGATGAAGAAGCAGCGGCCACAGACGGACTGAACACCCATGGAAGGATGCTTTTCTTTTGATATCTTTGGTAGGTGTGCTCAGTGTGTTGCAGTGCAGTTTGAGAAACAATACCTTAAGACGGTACAGGAGAAATGGACCTAATTCTGGAGCAGGTGCAGATGCAGGTTGTTCCAATTGTTGTAATCCCCAGGCATTCCAGTAGGGCCAGCAGTCTGTTATAGAGGAAAACACCCAGAGCCAAGGTGGATGTCACCAAAAAAAGACTGCCTGTCTCTGTAAACCCTAGATCTTGACAGAGGCTCTCAAATCTGAGTTTTAAGGGTCATATGAATATGACATCAGGGAATAATCAGTATATTATTTTTTACTTTGATTTAAATCAGATAAAGAGACGAAGCACTCCTCATCCAGAAGAGGGGTTTGGGGGTCTTAGGATCCACACCCAAATGTGGCTCAACCTGTGTTGAAGAGGTACTCAGAACCACAGCAGTAGTGGTAGCTGGCACTGTAGAGGAGACATTCAGGACCAAGGACAGCAACAGTGACTCTGGTTCAGCTGATACTTGACCGTCTCCCACTACTGCAAATGATCTCAGTTCAAAAAACATTGCCTTGAGAAGTGGAGAAGGGGTTTATAGCACCAGAGTGAACTCTGCTGATGTGATTGGTACCAAATGAATCATCAGTACTGCAGTCTCTGTACCACTCAAAGATGGTGCCAAGGGTCCAGCGCTGCTCCCTTGGGGGTCCAGCGCTGCTCCCTTGGGGGTCCAGCGCTGCTCCCTTGGGGGTCCAGCGCTGCTCCCTTGGGGGTCCAGCGCTGCTCCCTTGGGGGTCCAGCGCTGCTCCCTTGGGGGTCCAGCGCTGCTCCCTTGGGGGTCCAGCGCTGCTCCCTTGGGGGTCCAGCGCTGCTCCCTTGGGGGTCCAGCGCTGCTCCCTTGGGGGTCCAGCGCTGCTCCCTTGGGGGTCCAGCGCTGCTCCCTTGGGGGTCCAGCAGTACCTGATCCAGGCAATGAAGCCCCCTTAGACTGGGAGTAGTAAGGCAATTTCAACCACTTTACTCAGGTCTGCAGCAGGTGCTCTACCTTTATGCTTCCCAGAGAAGTGATCCTTTCTACCCCATCCAAAGTTTACTTGGGGATCTAAACAATCCTACCAGAGTCCACAGCCAGGATTCTCTTGGAGGATGGGGCTCAACTATTGATCTAAAGCATTACTAGAGCACTTCTGGACCTAGGGTGAGCTTTTTGGGGGTGGAGGGGTCAGAGAGGTTTCTTTGCTTGCACAGATCTAAGGCAGGCTACAGAGTAGTCTAAAAGGAAGTTTGAGGTGAGCCTCTCTCAACTTCTGGTCCTTTTTGAAGAAGACTACAGATGGAAAACTTATCAGGTCTATGTCCTTTCTCTGAGACAAAATAAGCATCTTGTGTGGCCATCACTAAGCAGCATGCGGGAGGAGGGGCAGGTTTTAAAGTCAGGAGACTTAGTTCAGTTATGAGTAATTCCCTGTACCAAGGGAAAATATTTTCCCTTGAAGAAGAAAAATAATTATACCTAATATTCCTCACTGTACTATAATCCTAATCCTTGCACACATATTTACAAGTACCTACAAGGAAAACAGTTTACACGAACGCATTGAGGCCTGGACATTGCCAAGGTTTTGTCTCAGAGCCACAAGTAATAAGAAGGAAATTAGGGACAGCTGAGCCCACTCCACCCTTTCAGCTTGCAAACTGAACAGAAGGACACTCAGGGTGACTGCACGGCCCCAGTGGATGCTGCTGGCCAAAAGACAGGACACATGCATACCCAGAGTGGATTACATATGGACAATCATGTCAACAAATGCTTTTTGGAAAACCCAGTCCACTCTCTTGTACAGTCCTTTTTCACTGCTCAGCTGAAGGGCTTAATTGAAGTTAGGCAGACTCTGCCATACTGAATGGCAACAGCCTGTCTTCTGGCTTCTCTTTTTACAACTGAGGTAAAGTATCACTGCCAGAATGTCCAATTTGAGGATTTTTTTTTTTTGAAGGCTGAAGGGCCCAAGCTCCAATTTTCCCAGTGAAACGACAGACGATACGGTTAAGAACGGGCTTCTCAGTAAGCTTCTCCCCCATGCTAAAATACCATTTCAAATGGTATTTAGTGACATTTAAACAATTGAGAACTATGTACACCTTGCCCTGCTAAGGTAAATATTCTTACTTGATTTGCTCTTTCAAGAATGCTGATCAGCTCAGATGCAATCCTCCAGTCATTCCTAGTGACAAGCGTTACAGCCTCCCCTGTGCGTCTAAGAGAAAAATACATTCTTACTCTTCAAGAGAGGAGAAAACTACATTGTTGGACACTTCCTACCGACATAGGCATAAGAAGCTAAACTTGTCCAAGGAGAGGAGAAAGTCAGAGTACTGAGATTTCAGAAATAACGCTGCAATTTATAAATTAAGTTTTCATTAACAGAACTGGTGGAAAAAGCTAGACTCCTCAATGGTGTTGCTTTTACTATGTAAACTGATTTATTGCTGCCTTATTAACATCTTTAGGCCTGGTACTTAATTCATTCTTGTTAAATGAGTTTTCTACAATTCATTTCTGAATATGGTAGGTCCATACCTACAATGGATCACTTTGAAAAAGGTTAACACTAACAAACAGTAATCTGAACTCTTCCAGAAAACTAAACATTGAGCACATTAAGCCAAACTCAGAAAAGCACAAAATGGACCCACAAGTGGTTGGGAGAATGCACACATTGCAAAAGCAGCCTGTGTGTTTGTATTCGGTCTAGCCTGAAACGATCTCTTCTCTTAACGAATTATTCTAGTCAGAAGTAGGAATAATCTATTAGGGAAAATATGTTTAGTGACAATCGCAGGGGTGAAACATGGTAATAAACCTTAAACCGGGGTACTACAACCCAGCCTCTGTCCTGCTCCTGTCAGAGCTATTAATTGATAGAGTACCCTCTCTACTGGCCTGAAGCCAAAGAAGAGAGCAGACAACTTCTCTAAGCAATTTACAACAGCTTCAAGGCACTACCAGTGATTGGTGCCTTCTCATGCTGCTGGTCACTGGTTTTCAGAATTTGGCCCATGTGTCTCCTGTATGTTTTTTCCTCACAGAATAGAAATCTTGTGCACAAAAATTCTAAGCAGACATTTACTGTCACACTGCCTGGGCTAGGAAGAGACTGGACTTCGCTCTGCTTCACCTGTTGATCCTAGAAAATGTTTTCTAGCTTTATAGTTACTCCTCTCCAGCAACTGTAATGTATTGGTACATTTTTTTGAAAAAAAGTCTGCAGCTATGCAATCAGATTTGACAATATGTGGCTGAATCCTCTGTCCAGCTTCTAGACTTTCAAACCTCTTTAGATTTCTTGGATTTGGCTGTACAGAGCAGAAATATATATATACATTTAAAGAGCTCACTGCTAAGACTCATCCACATTAGGCATAAATGAGTTATCAGACGTTTTACATTCTTATGTATTGTCCATAAGAAAAATTTGCAAGACGACCAATGCTGCATTAAATGTTCCCTAGACACTCTTACTACTAACCACTTATGTGTTTCATCTGTAGATCTAACAGCAGTCTACATAACCAGATAGATCACCATTTTACAAATGGGAAAATGGAGGCACAAAGGTTAAGTGACTTGCCCTAAGTTAAGGAGCAACTGAAATTCAGAAATCTGGTCCCATGATTCTTAGTCCATGTCTCATCCACAGGATCGTGCTGCAAGACACGTTAACCACTTTCAAACTTTTTTACTTCCTCTTGTTGCTGGAGAATGTCATTTATGAAATTTAAGTATGAAAATCAATATGGAAGTCTTACAGTCAGTTCTCATTCTGCTTAATACTACTTTAAAAAGGGTGAAGTTTACATAGTACAGTGTTTTTTCTGACACTGAAATACTGTAACCACATACATCAATAGCTTAAAAGCAGTGCAATTTCCATATATAAAGAGATACAGATATGGAATATATATTTATTTTATAAGAACAAATCTGTACAATACATTAAAATGAACTCCCTAGAATAAAATCCAAGATACATACTAATATAGAAGCATTAGGAAAACGCCTATCAACAAAGCTCCATCCCATTAGAGGCTCAGTACAGCGTTCTTAGGCAACCTGCATATGTCTAATGTTGCCTCAGTAAAGCATCTTCATTAGCAGTTGCTGTTCCTTTTTGTTAAATCGGAAGTTCCCAAACTGTGGATCACAACCCCAAGTGGAGTAACTCCATCAGCAGACGAGGTTGCGGCAATCCCAAGTATGCAGAGGTTGTAGTTTTGCAAAATGGCACCCTCCGCACAGCAAGACCTATACATACAATGATCATGCCGCATAGAGGATATTTTTAGCTCCGCAAAATGGCATCATCCATAGTGTGACCTCACACACTCTGTATGTGTGTAAGGTCACACTGTGTGGAGAGTGCCATTTTGCAGAGCTAAACATCCTCTATGTGGTGTGACCTTGCATGTATAGTGTGCATGAGGTCACGCTGCACGGAGGATGCCATTTTTAAATGGCATCCTCCGTGCTGTCTGGGAAAGCAATACACGTGAAAAGGAGGTCATGTAATGGGAACTGCTGAGTTCATTCTTATATAATGGAATCATTTGTCCATCTTCTAGACTTTTAAGCCTCTTTAGGCTCCTTGGATTTGGCTGTACGCAGCACCTGTTCAACTGTTCCCCCAAACTGCCTGCCACAATGAGGGTCACCACCCCGGGGAGGGGGGGGGGTCGGTCGGTGCGTGTGTGTCTCCCTCCCCGTCTCCCCCTTCATTATTATTTGATTAAGGCAGAATGGGAACAGGTTTAGAACCCATTGTACTGCCAGTGACTGTCATGAAACTGGAGCACAATGGCTACAACTACCAGCAAGAAGTTCAGAAATAATTATGTTCTCAAATTCCGTCTCCCAGTTTACTATGGAGACAAATACTTACTCTGTAATCTTTCATTTTACTCCTGGGGGAATGCTGAACCAAAAAATTAAAAATTCTACACTAAAATATTTGAAAGTTCTGTAAAATTATATAATCATGCCAGTTTCAATTTTGGTAATTTGTTTCAAAATATTTGTCAGCAAGTATGTCTGTAACAATACAAAGCAAAAAAAAAAAAATCCTGGTAATTTTTTTTGACAGATTCCTTACTAGGCATATTAATACAGAACTTTGTATAATTCATTTAAATTACGATACAGAACTGTATTTCCTGCACCTGTGAAAAGCAGTGCAAAGGCTTGGGGGAGTCAGAAGTAACGGAGGACTTGAGGGAGAGGGAAGGAGCCTAGGAGTGAACCTGGAGGGTGTTGGGTGTGGCTGGCAGGTTTTTCTTTGGGGTGGTATGTGGGATTGTTAGGGTGTTGGAAAGCCTCCCTCATGCAGACCCTGGCTGACCCCAAGCCTCTCCCATTCAGTCAGGCATGTGTGCCCCTGTTCCTCCACCCCTACTCCCCATGGGTCTCTGCAACTGCCCTTCCCCATCCCCAGGCTCAATACTGTCACCCCACTAGCTCCTGAGCCCATGCTCCAGTCTGTCCCTCCCACTAGCCATTCTGAACCCCAGTCTGTGATTCCCCAGCAGCTCTGCGCCCCACTCTGCCCTAAACTGGCTCCACAGGCTGGGTGCTGTGATGAACTTCCACTCCTGGGGAAATTCTGCAGCACTGGGAACAGAATTTTGTATTTTCCCACGTAAAATACATTTTACCTAAGAAATGCTGCAGTTCTGCTTTTTGTCCACCAGAGGCAGCTGTGGCACTAGAACAGCCAGCATGAATGCAGCTGGCTGTTCTCTTCCCACAGCAGCCTCTGGTGGGAAAAGGCGGAACTGCAGGATTTAGGCAAAATGTTTTTTTTAAGCGAGAAAATAAAAAATTATGCCAGACAGAGGAATTCTGCACATCCGCAGATGCGCAGAATTCCCCCAGGAGTATCATTTGCAGTAAGAACAACTGACACCTTAATTTTAAGCATACTTCAAAATCACAATTATATCTTTAATGGAGAGAGAGTTTTCCTATGAACTTAAGTTATTACACTGTAGTGATTAAATGGCACTTGTTTTACAGGCACTATGGGCACACTTTTTATGGATCAAGGCTAAGAAGTAGTCAGAAACTAGCTGCAGTCTTTATATGACAAACACCATGTATCACCAGATGCTGACAGAAGGCTATATAGAAACTGTTTTTTCATCATCTTATTTGTTTTGTTATATTTCTGGAGTTAATTTGGCATTCAAACCTCTCTTTGAAGCCAACAAGCTGCATGACTGTAGTAAGGTGAAACTCTGGACATTCCAAGTGTGCTTGTTGATTGAATTCCTAGGGAGCTGACTGAGAATTTTATACAGTAGTTTATAATGTAGAATAGATTTAAGACAAGGAAATATTAATCTAGAACATCTTCCAAAATATGACTACTCAGGTTTAAACCCATTTTCATTTTTTGTTCACAACCCAAGTAATTACCAACCTCACGCCAAAACCCTGATGTGCCTTTTGCTAATTGATTTCAAAACACACAATGCCAGAGATGGAATATTAATATTTGAAATGTATCTTGGTATACACATCATACTCTGGAAGCATCATTTACTGTTGATCTCACATTGCATCAGCAGTAAGATTTATATTATCTGTTGCTCTAACATCTTAGAAATCATATATTAAAAATATACATTAAATAAAAATGTGAGTAATCCTAAGTAGCAAGCTTTACTGTCATTTTTAAAAGATGAAAGAGAATTCAGTTTATATGTAGAAAAACCACTTACCCTGCTCGTCCAGTACGACCTACTCTATGAACGTACTCTTCAATGTTCCGAGGGAAATCAAAATTGAAAACATGAGTAATATCTTGTACATCAAGCCCACGGGATGCTAAATCTGTAGCTATCAATATTCTCACTCTTCCTGCAATAAGCATGTATGGAAAATATACATTGGTCTTTTATCTTGCTAATGTACAATACACAATCTATCCACCTTCAATGCTTATATGGCTCCCATTATCCTAGTATTGGAGTACCACACAATCTAGAGTACTTAGCCTCTCAGCACCAAGTGATGAAAGTAATTCCTATTGCTGCCATTTTACAGATGGGGAGCTGAGGCACAGAAAGACTTGCCCAAAGTCACACAAGAAATCTAGTTGATTAGCAAATTGAACCCAGATCTTCTAAGTCTCAAGTTAGCATCCCAATGACTGGACTAGCCTTCATCTTAATGCCATTCTCCTTAGCAGGACACAATCATGGACCAGGTGGGTTTTACTACACAAAAACCATCACCCAACAACAAACATTTCATACTCATATAGCCTTCATTCTAACAAAATAGAGTTTTGTTTTTTTAAATTCCAAAATATAAGAGAGAAGTCAGCAGTAGTTTAAACTGTCATCTCATTTTCACTCATGGTCATTTCAATTTTTAATGGATAAAGCAACAACTTATCTCCTCTTCCTTACCACGTTTTTCTAGTGCTAGTATTTGGTACATTAATACAATTAAAAATATTCTGAGTCTTACTCCCACACATTTAACATTGAAGTTATTTTACTTTTAACTGCTCTGTGTTACAAAAACCATTATGCTACTGGTGTGGATATTAAGTTTTTAAAAGTACAGATTGAAATTGCCAGGCTCAAGAGAATAGCATTCAAGGGCAATACTTGCCTTTCTTGAAGTCATCCAAAGCTTGTTCTCGATCACACTGTTCTCTGTTGCCATGAAGAGACTGAACTGGAATTCCTTGGAGACTAAAATCACTTGATAAGTCATCAGCTCTGAAGTTAGATAAAGGGACCTTTAAATACTTTAAAATGTATGAGGAATGAACCACTAGCAAATAGTTATGAACAGAAGCATTCCTATCTTAGACAAAAGTCTGCTCTAGTTAAGAAGAGACTTATTGTGACAGTACTGGAAATGAGTACCCCTAAGCAAATATTCATTTGATGAACTCTTTCAAATGTCAATATCATTCAAGTCAGAGATGTTGCCTAAGTTTTGAGGGGCAGCCTGGGAGACAAACTAGAGTATGACTGTAGATACTTGTACGGTCCCTATCACAGTAGCATTTGAAAGCCTCCTATGTATTTATGGATTTATCCTTACAATACCCTTGGAAGACAGAAAAGAACTGCATCTATTTTACAGGGGCAGAACTGAAGTACAGAGATTTAGGGACTACATAGGAAGCCTGTTGCAGAACCACAACAGAACTCCAATCCAATGGCTTACCCACAAGACTATCCTTCCTTGGGATCACCTTTAGAGAATGTGTGGAAAGAAAAAACTAATGAAGCCTACTTCACACCTTTAGTAGCTCAAGAGCATACTAAAAACAAGCAGATACAATTTCAAGATTTCTCTCATTTTTGGCATGCATGCAGACCATTTAATGGATTCCCTTACCCTTTAATGGTAGAAAATGCTTCTTTGGGCCAGAGTGTACACTAATATTCTTTCTACAATGTATTTCATGCACACGTATTGTGAAGGTCTTTTGCTACTTTCAGCTTCAGCTTACTATCTTGTTAAATATTGGAAATGTTTCGAAGTATTTAGAATATTTTTAACAGAAGCTACCTTTTTTCTCTGTATTTGAAGGATAACCATTGGGATATTCCTCATGGGGATCAAACAGTTTCATATTTCCAATAACTCAACTCCAAGTGAACATAGTTAAGAGAACTCACTGGCAAGGGGTGTTTTCCCTACCAGTCCAGGAGAGTAGCTCTACTTCAACGGCACGTACATTAAGAAAGTGTTCTATTACTGAAAAATCTGTTTTATGTACATTCATCCCACATAAATCAACTGGATAGATTTCACTAACTTAAATCCAGGAAGGAGGCAGGTGCAGAGGCTTTTTCCCAAACAGAAAGTCCTGGTCAGAGAACATCTCACCCCAAAATACCTTCCCACAGAATTCAGGAAAAACAATACTTTTAATCTTATTACAAGTCATTATTTATGAACTGAAAGTGCTGTATGCACTGCCGCACACCTTTATACAGAAAGTAAACAGAAACCACAGGCTTCTACTTATAACAGAACTTGCTTTCAATGAAGTGGTTTCAACTCTAAAATGCTACCTACTAAGGAAGAGCTCTAACTGATACTATATCTTTTACTCAGGATACTTCCCTATCAATTAATTAAAACAGAGCAAAGACTATGTGCAAGTGAAATGTTTTCTACTTCTAAATGAACATATATTGAGGAAAGCTCATGCCCCATTTTTACTTCCTTCAGTCAACAGTCTACATTATGTATTGTTTTACAATAAATGTTGTGCTAAACCCAACTTAAAGAAAATTCATATAGTCTTTTCTTTTGAAAAGGACTCACACCTCTAGCTTGTTTCAAGACAAGAAACTGCGCTTCTGGTGTGCAGAACTGAACAGCTTCTGAACAAGGTAAATCTGCCCCAAGAAAACTAGTTATGACTAAGGTTAAGATTTTGTCATGGTTATTTTTAGTAAAAGTCACGGACAGGTCGCGAGCAGTAAACAAAAATTCATGGAAGCCCATGATCTGTTTGACTTTTACTAAAAATAATTGGAGGGTGGTGGTGGGGAGGGGGGCTGATTGAAGCCTAAGGAGAGGGTAGGAAAATGAGAGCCTGAGCCCTGCCGCAGGGGTGGCTGAGAGCTGCAGGGGCCTCTGCCCCTGGCGGCTGAGAGCTTCCCTTGCTGGCTGACAGCTCCAGCCCACTGCCTTGGGCTGTGGCAGAAAATGTCATGGATGTCTCTGGAAGTCACAGAATCTGTGACAATCTTAGCCTTAGTTATGATATTCAGCATCTTCATATAAAGAAAAGGAGTACTTGTGGCTCCTTAGAGTATAAATTGGTTAGTCTCTAAGGTGCCACAAGTACTCCTTTTCTTTTTGCGAATACAGACTAATACGGCTGTTACTCTGAAACCCATCTTCATACAGTATGCCCTCAGAGAAAAATCTCATACTGTTATAGTTGGATAAAAAGGTTTGGCATGTCTACATTCAATATTGACTCTACTGTACATCAGTCAAGGGAGAAAGTAGAGTCTTATAATAGTAAATATGACTATATTAACAGATTATCCTAAAAAGGGAAATCAGATTTTTAATGTATTTAAAAGTGATACTTTAGTACTATGCAAGCAAAATTGTGATAACATACAAAAAACAAAACAAAAAATATCCTAACAGACTAAAAGTATTGGAAATAATTTAAGATTTTATTATTATTTTAAGAGGTATATCAATTTGAAATCTATTTTTAATTAAACAAATTAGAAGTAGTTTCAACTATTATGCCAGGCAGAGTCCAGTCAATTAGTAGTTTAACCACCACATATTCTGATGCCTGAAAATATTCCTCTCCCCTATTATTTTGTAAAAGATTTAGCTTAATAGGAAACTGACCAGAGCCATTTTCCCTGTATCTAGAAAATGCTGCCAATGCACATAACATGAAGAGAAACATTTTTCATTCATTTTGTTATAGTCGTCTTGGGTGTTACTTGCTAGAGCAGGTAAATAGTTCCATACATTGTCATGTTCTGGGGTGCAACCCTGACCAGTGATGGGTTGTGTCATCACTTGCCCTGAAAACATGAGTGCCTTAAAACGCTCCACAGCTGTACCTCCCTTATCTGGACACTCATGCACAGCATACAAGCATGCTATGAGTGTCTGCATGATAAGCCACCCTGGTTTAGCTGCTCTGACTCCAGCAGTCCACTTGTTATACCACAGTCACACTCCAGCCTCCATGAGCCTTGGTTATGATTGGAAAAATGATCCCAACACTCCCCAGTGCTGAATTTTCCCAAAACCACGTGCTTTGCAATGTCCAACCCTTTCCTGGACCATTCAGAAAAAACAAGGTTTGTTTGGTCCTGTAGAGAAACAAACCGCACAGCTCAGTACTTTAACTTGAGTTAACAATCACTTTAATTCAAACAGCACTGGGTTGATTTAAGTAAAATAAGTTTATTAACAAAAGGAGATAGGATTTTGAGTGAGTCCAGGTACAAAGGATAGAGTTAGAAATGATTACAAGCAAATAAGAGACTAGATGCTAAGAGTTAACAAAACTAAAGTCTTGGTAAAAGGTAAAAGTTTTACCACATTACCTTCTTGCAAGATGGCTGACCACCCATCTGATTAGGATCTTCCTCCAAGTACTTAGTTCCTGTATCTTCCTAAGGTAAAAGATACCTTGGGGCTCTTTGCCTCTCTGTTTTATAATACTGTGAACCTCTGAAATAGATTCTTCTGAAGAAAATTCCATACTAGTTTCTTTCCCTGCTTGTGTTTGCTAAAATGCAAATGAATGGCCACTTGACATGTGATTGCTAATTGATTCTGATGACACCTGGATGGAAGTGTGGGCCTGTCTTTTGTCTGGGAGAAACCTGTTTACCCACTCCCAGAATTGTCTAGTAAACACATTTTAGTTCCACATTTCCATTGTCCCTTGGGCATTTACCATATGTACACCAGGCAAGGATATTAATTATCAGTGTGTTAGGTTTTCCAACGATACCTTACATGACACATCAGATACAGTTTATGACATTAATGAACTGGGGCCCACTGAACTGGTTAGGACAGCTGAAACTCACTACCAGATACCAGAGAGCCCCCTGCCCTCTTAGGGCTAGTCTACACTAACAATGCTAAAGCACTGCCACCGCTCTAAAAAACCCCACCTCCATGAGAGGTGCAGCTCCCAGCGCTGGTGCACTGTTTACACTGGCGCTTTACAGCACTGAAACTTGCTGTGCTCAGGGGGGTGTTTTTTTCACACCCCTGCGTGAGAAAGTTGCAGTGCTGTGAATTGCCAGTGCAGACAAGCCCTTACATTGGGATGCTGATAGAGCCACATACATGTGTAACTTAAGCTGCCTGTATTCATCACATTCTCAACACTTATTCTTTGTACCTTTACTATAAAGAAGGATTCTACTGAGTTTTGTTTATTCAGCTTTTATAAAGAAATGTACTCCTATTATCTGTATTATTGTAGGGCTTAGGAGCCTCAGTCATCAGAGGTAATCGTACTTCAATAACAATTTGCTATGCAAACCTGGAGGCAGAAGAATAAACAACCTTCTTTCAAAACAGGACTAGTTTCTTTCTGTGTTGGTCAAATAACAGAGGCAGTTGGAACTGCTCTGCCCTGTGTGTCCTTGGGGGAATTTGTTTAGATTGCGAAGATCCAGGATGGGATGCTAGCTGCTTGACTTCTTCTGAATCCGGAAACAGTGGGAGTAGAAACCCTGTCCCATGTGCTGGGGAGGGACCTGTGCTATGGCTCCCAGTTGCAGAAGAGGACTTATTTTTCCCTGTAGAATAGACTTGTGAGAGGGGTCCCTGAAGAGGGAAGGAGGTAGGACAGGACAGATAGTAAGGGGATGGAGTATCCTTCCTTGACTATCTCTAGAACCCACTTGTCTGAGGTGATGAGACTACGATGGGAAAAATGGAGCTAGTCAGTCGCCAAACTTTTGGAACAGCAGACAGTGGGGATGACTGGAACAACGGAAAGCTTCTCAGGGCCTTGACCACACCTTCAAAATTGTTGCTTTGGTACTGGTGCATCAAATGAACTCTGATGGAAGAATGTGCAAGGCCTTGGTCCTTCAGATGAAGCAGGTAATCCAAAATCGACTGGACTGAAGAATACAAGGGGGAAATGCCCTGTTCAGCTGCCCAGTGGGAAAATCGCGCAGGCTACCGCTGGGTGGAGCACCCACTCGTGGTGAGAGGAGAAGTCCCTGCTTACCTGATCCGCTAACGTGTTCTTGACCCCCGGGAGGTGACATGCTTCTAGATGGATTCTGTGGTGGATGCAGAAGTCCCAAAGACGGAGTGCCTGTTGGCATAGGACCGAGGATTGAGTTCCTCCGTCTGTTGATATAGAACATTGAGGCTGTGTTGTCTGTTAAGATTCTGACCACTCCGCCCAACAGGTGAGGAAGGAAGACTGTGCATGCCCTGAGCTCTCTGACGTTTATGTGTAAAGTCATCTCTTCCAGGGACCACGTACCCAGGCTCTGGAGATCATCGAGGTGTGCCCCCAAACCGAGATCCAAGGTGTCCGAGACCAACTTAACTGAGTGGAAAGTGCTGTTGAAGGGGTCTCCTTCCAGGACATTCCGGGGGTTGGACCACCATCAGAGTGAGGTGAATATCGTTGCGGGAATGGTGACGACCTTTTCCAGGTGTTGCCTGGACTGGGAGTAGACAGTCGCCAGCCATTGCTGCAGGAGTTGCATCCGGAGCCTGACATGGTGCACTACATACGTACATGCCACCGTGTGACCTAGGAGGTGCAGGCAAACCCTGGCCATGGTCAGGGGAAACGCGGAGACTTCTGCGATGAGATCCGCTAATGCCCTGAACCTCTCCAGTGGCAGGAACGCTCTGCCAGAGGTTGAGTCGAGCACCACTCCAATGAACTCTATCCTCTGTACGGGAACTAAAAGTGGATTTTGTGTCATTCACCAACAGGCTGAGGTGATGTCACATGGCCAGCAGCACCGCGACGTCCCCAAGGACCTGGAGTTGCCTTTGACTAGCCAGTCATCAAGGTATGGGTAGATCTGGATATCCCGAAGTCTGAGGTAAGCTGCCACCACCAGCATGCACTTGGTAAATACCCGTGGTGCTGTTGCTAGGCCAAACCGAAGGACAACAAACTGATAGTGGTTGGGACCTATCGTGAACCGGAGAAAGCATCTATGGTCTCTCCGAAGCTCTGGATACTGAACAGGAGTCCTGGGAGGGCTGAGTCAACCCCCATGGGTTCCATGGGTACCATGATGCTGGCCACGGAATCTGAGACCACAGGGCTAGCTTTGATGTCATCCCGTAGCCTGCAACATCGGTGCCAGAGCTTGTCCTGCAGCTAGGGAACCTCGTTCCAAACCCAAGCTAGAGTCAGAGTCTCTCTGCCCTTGTCCGAGGTCCGGAGACCAGATGGGGCTGCGAAGCTTCTGCCTGTCACGGTCAGAAGCGTGTTGGCTGCAAGAGGGCAGCCGCTGACAAGACATCCCCCACGATGGGGAGCGTTGCCATAGGAGAGACGACTGTGGTGGTCCAAACACGGGTTTATCCAGTCACTGGGACCCCGCAGGGCTGGAGTGGGCGGCACCGGGAAGGACAATCTCTTGTGCTGCTTGTAGGACCTCCGGCATGGACAGCACCCATAGCAGACAAGGACCTCTGTTGCTATCCAGGAAGTGGGCTGGGTTACACCGCGTGACCTTAGCTGGGGCCAGAGATCCCAAAGGGGGTGAAGAGGTGCCCGAGACAGTGCCTTGGTCCACCCCAGATTTATTCTTTCCCTTGCAGGAAGCTGGAGACCTTCCTCACCCTGTCTTCTTGGCTGTGGACTGGTGTCTGCTTGCAGACTGTACCGGTGGGGCACTGCGCACTGAATTCATGGTGCTAAGCACCGAATCAGAGAGCTGCTCCGGCATTGGGGTAAGGGCAGACTCCATAAGGAGCACTTTCAAGCGAAAGTCAAGCTCACTTTCAAGCTAATGTCATGCTCCTTCTTCGTCTTGGGCTTGAAGGACTTGCAAATTCTGCACTTATCACTAATGTGATCTTCACCCAACCACTGAAAACAACTTATGTGGATCGCTAATGGGCATGGGCCTTTTACAGTGATCACAGGGCTTAAAGCCTAGGGACCAGGTCATGCCCCATCCTCAGGCGAAGTCCCATTCGGGACCTACTAAGTCTCTAAATAGCAGAAAAGAAACTAAAACTAGAGGGAAACTATATACAATATACAAGAGGTAAACGAATTCGAATGAATAAGCAGCAACAGCTCTAGCTGAAGTAGCAACAGTTCCATGCACTGTCACTGGCAGCAAGAAGAAACTGAGGGGGGTGGGCAGGCGGCATCCTATATGCCATGGCATACGCGCACCACTCCACGGAAGCCAGAGCCAGTCCCCTACGGATACTGCTGAGGGAAAAACTTCCGGCACTGGTGCATGTGGCGAGCACATACCCCTAAGCTGAATGGACGTGAGCAATCACTCAAAGAACCACCTTAGGAAAAGTGGGCTCTGCTAGCGGATCCTGTCTTAGACCAAAGACAGTAGAGAAGGAACTGGGGGCGGTCGGACCTTACAGAGCTATATGTACGTTCTGCGTACAGTGTCAGAGAGGGGACGTGTGCATGTGCTGGTGAAGAGCTCTGATCCCAGCCACAGGGGGTGCCGCCACACTTACAGTGGAGCACTCAAAGGGACATCACTTGAAGAACTCATTTTTCTCTTGTTCCATTAGCTATGATCACTTTTTTTGAATTACCAGTTCACTACAACATTCCTTTGATCGTTACATGCCAAAATGTTCATAAGTAACTATTCTGTAGTTTCTAAAGTTTTAATGGAATTTTACTAAGAAGAGATGTTTGCAGCACTGTCAAACTTTTAGGCATTGAGTTAGGAGGGCCAGGTTGTGTTTTCTCTTATATTACAACCACTACGAGAGATCCTGGAATGGGACGAGTGCAAAACACACCCACACTCAAGTCTCTTTGGAGTCTTGAGTCTGCTCTTTTAGGAGTGGCAGAGATAGAGGCCAGGATCTGCCACAGATCATTGGCCATCTTAAAGATTCCCTCATTAAGGGGCACAATTTATCTGCCAAGAATCACAGGGTATAAGATCCTAGTTTCCATGATTTTTCTTGGACAATTGCTAAAGGAATCTCTAAAAGGTGTCTGCCATTAGTTTCAAGATACCTAGAGAGGCCTCCAAGTCACCATCATCAGACAGTACAACTTCATCTAGCAAATTACCATAGATGCATGAGGAATTGAATATTCCTCCTCATGATCACCACCACTCTGCATGAATCATAGAATATCAGGGTTGGAAGGGGGGTCATCTAGTCCAACCCCCTGCTCAAAGCAGGACCAATCCCCAATTTTTTTTTTTGCCCCAGATCCCTAAATGGCCCTCTCACGGATTGAACTCACAACCCTGGGTTTAGCAGGCCAATGCTCAAACCACTGAGCTATCCCTCCCCCCAGTTTGAGAGCCGCAACCTGCTGAGGGGTCCACATCATTCTTGGAGACCTAGCCAGAGTGGTCAATTTACGCCCAGATGAAGTGGGGGAAAAAAATCTCTAACAGGTCCTGGAAATTGAGCTCAAGGATTCCAGGGTGGCCAATAAGGCCAGGTCTGCACACCATAGGGATATGGTACATAAGGCCAAGATGAAAGAATCCAGGCAGTTTGGACCCAGACCAATTTGTGTCTTACTGTAGGTAGAAGAGTGTCCCGAGATCCCCTTCTATGGCTCCCACTTATAGATTGTGTTGACTCAGAGAGAAGGGTTCCTACTATCCCCTGAAAAGGAAGAAGTAGAAGAGTAAACTTCTTTGAGAAGAGGCTGATTGCTGAAAAAGTTAGGTTGAGATGATGTTCCATGAAATATGGATACCAGTGACTATGTAGGTTAATTTAGCACACTTTTTGTCTTTGGTACCCTTGGTTCCACTACTGATATAGGTCTTGCAGATATTATCAGTCTCATGTTGAGAAGAGGAGCTTCTGGTTCAGGTGTAATTAGCCAAGTTTCTAGAAGATGTAAATGTAAATGGTTCCAAGGTTGTATGCATCAAGGAAGGTGTTGCCAAAGGCAACAGTACTGCCGGGATAAGTGCCAATGAGGGGCTCATCTCTCACTCTGTTGCAATGTCATCAGCGTCGACGTAGCTGGCGCTGATACAGAAGGATTGGTAACCAAACTCAACCGGCACGTGACTGCCAGTGCCAAAGAACGTGCATCAGGTGGGACAGCTGAACCATAGTGCAGATCAGGCTTTGAAGGGAGTACTGAGGCACAGTCACAAATATGACTCTTCAACTTCCTTTTTGACAGTATTGGGAAAGATGATCAAGTTGGAAACTGTTTTCCTGTCTCACAAGAGTTTTCGAAAATGTTTCCCATCCAAAATGGGACAGTCAAAATCTCAAATTTTCATGAACTGATAGCCCAATAAATAAATAAAAATTCAGATCAGGTCAATCAAAATGTTTCATTTCAATAATTTCAAAACATCTCATTTGTCTTTAATTTTAACATTTTTAGTATAGAAAATCTTAAAACCCATTTTAAGTTAAACAGTGCAGTCACATTCCAATGCATATTAGTTTTATGATACTCGAGAACTTGCATAAAATGTAATGGTCATGTACAGTGCTGGGGAAATACAGTAAGTCAATATAAACACTAGAATGTGGTTGAAAGTAATTAAGAGTGTCCTAGTTAGTAACTTTGATCTGAGAATAACTGATTAATTTCTAAATGAGTTGATAGCAAACTAGACAAATGTAATATTGGTTAAACAATTACATACGTAAGTTTCTTTCCCACAAATATGATGACTTTATCTTTAGGCTTCATAGTATCAATGAAGTAGCGTGTGAAAGCTCTCTTTTCTTCTTCTGGGATAATAATAACTTTCTGCTCAACTGTATTTACTGCCTGTGAAATATGAAAAAATGATGTTAAGTAAAAAGAAAATCATTTCACTCCAGTTAATTCATTCTCACATTACAATACCTCAGGCCACAGACTTCAAAACTGATATACTTGATTGTGTCAATAAATGATATCAGGAGAGAATCTTAAATATTCACTTCATAGGAAAATAGACTGTGTCAAACTCTAGAAAGATAAGTTTGCTATTTTTCTCTGAGCAGAACTGGGAAGAAGCAAATTAACTAAGCTTCAGAGGGCAGGCACATGCTACTGAGCCAGTTACAGCCATGGGCCCTGTAAAACTAGGAGCTGTAGTTGCAGATCTTCACCCTAGTCATGTACCCTACAGAAAATTTCATATAGGGAATTCCTGCTCCTTCAGCAAAAGACCAGACAGGAGAGACACAGGGTAAAGGAAGGACCCTGGAGGGATATCTCTGCATTTATCAGAAAGAAGGCCCAGAATAGGAGACATCTGCAAAGAGCAGGAGCTAGCTGTTATGAAGCCTCAGCTACGGAAGGTTGTGAATCCCTAAGACAAAGGCTAAGTGAACACCCCGAGGAGCTTTGAGATCTTTTCGGTGCTTTGTTTTAAGTCTTTTTCTAAGTTAAGAAAAGTCCTGAGCAGAGGAACTGAAATAGTGAAGTTGTCTGGAGCATGATCTCATTGGGCTAGTGGATTAGTCCACAGGTTTACAGTCACTTAAACTCTGTGCTTCAGTTCTCTGTTTGTAAACTGGCATTGATAATACTTTCTCCTTTCTCTCTATTAGCTCTTTGGATTCTAAGCTCTTTGAAGCAGGGACTTTTCTTACTATGTATTTGCATAGTGACTAGCACATGCAAGTCCCAATCTAGTTTGGGTGCCAGTAGGCATGACACACTAATTAACAACAACAACTATGACAGAGGATGGGGAAAGGCGAACAGACTGGAAGGTAGCCAGGTGGTAATACAAAATTCACTTACTTTATTATAAAGGTTTATTGACAATCCTTTTTTTTTCTTCCCTTTTACTCTATGACTGTGCTATTATGATATTTACATGGTAACTAGAGAGCAAAATCTGCTAAACTGAGATCAGACATTGAGCTGCCTTTGTTGAACTTCTAAAAGAAGAAAGGGGGCTTCAATCATTAAAACAAAGTTGGCAGACCACTGAGGAAGACAGCTTTTTTGCATTGTAAAAGGAAGAGGGCTGAAAAAACTGCCTGGAAGCAGGAGGGAACGAGTGGAATCACATAAAGAACTGAACCAAGTCTTGTTCTGATGGATAAAATATCCAGATCCTGCCTAGGGTCTGATCTACAGAAGGTACAGAAGCTCATTGTCAGAATAACAAATCTGGTTGTGAAAGAAATACTAATTTCTTTATGGCACGACTGCATGCAGGCTGAAGCAGGGGTGAAACAGCATATGCACTATTTGAAAGTTTGATAAATTTCAGAACACCCATGCTGTTTAAAATTGTGAGTAAAATGCGTTTGAACAAATTTCTCATTAGTTATAGTGAAGTTATAAAACAGGAGTAAAAAGAACCCAAACATTTGCTGCTACATTTCAGTACAATGTTATTTCAATCTATAACCAGTCAGTCCAAAAATTAAAAATGCATCGTAGAAGATCTTGGAAGATATAGCAACTATATGAGAGCTAATGACTCCTTTGGCATCAGGAAACAATGGGATTTATTTATTTCTTTTTAAAGGCATCCAGTTGAGGCTTTCAATACTGGGGAAATAGTAGTACATCTTTCCCTCTTGCTTTTTGGCAGGGGCAGAGGGTAACTTTACATTTAGGGAGGTGGTATATGAATTTCTTCCTTGTTCTCCCAAATCAAACCTTGAATGCATTTCACCCCAACCTAATATCTGATGCTACATCCAAATACGTCTAAATACTCCAGTTTGATGTTTCTGCTAAAACGATAAGTTGACTTTTACATGCAGTTGACTTTTACATTTGTTAGGTTTCAAAGTCAATACAAAAATAGAGATAAGGGGGGAACTTTACACCTCTGAAAACTATGACAGGTTGTCTGTATATGCCAAGCAATACGTTTACATCTGTTTCACATTTTAAAGGTTATTTTTGTAACCAAAAGAGCTCAAATTTTTTTTTAAACACAAAAACTTCAATTCTGGATGAAAATTATATAGCATAATCAAAAAGGGCAATTACATAGCAATGTGTGGCTACATAATATTATACATGGGCCCTTGGCCATTAGGTAGATTTGGATGAAATATTTACTATTGAAGTCATCCGCTTATGGGTGGAGAAATACATTATTATTAACCAAATCAATGCTTCAGAGACTTCATAAAATTTATTTAATCATTTGTCCATTACCAAAGCTGAGACTAAATGCTCTTTGGCATGTCTCATTATATTTTTATCACAAAGTTCTTTTCTATTTACAGTTCTAAGATACATTCTGGGCTTTTACTGAAGCTTTTAAAATACCACTGATTTCTGCTTACTTGGAGCATGTTGTGAAAGACCAGACTGGATTATGCTTTTAACTAAATAAAGTATTATTTGAATGTTCCAAAACATTCAAAGTTATGTGCAACTACAAGGAGTAATGTGATTTTAAAAAAACCAACCTACCGCTAAATCAAGAGTGCCAACATATACGATCATAGGATCTTTCAAATACGATTTGGCAAGGCGGCGAACACCATCTGGCCAAGTAGCACTGGTGGGAGAGAAGAAAAACACATTTTAAAAGGCAAGAGGTCTCCAATACGTCTCTCATCCATCCCACACCCCAATACATTCCAGCAAGGTCTTACACCCACAATAGCTGTCATGCATATGTACTAACCTTAACAAGAAAAATTGGAATTGCTCATTTATGAGCATAAATTCAATCCACTTGGTATTACTGAAACCTGGTGGCATGATTTATACAACTGAAATGTTAAAAATCAATGGTTATAACTTATTTAGGAAGGACTGGAAGGGGAAAAGGAGAGGAGGAGTGACACTCTGTCAAAAACGGCATTACCTGTTTCCGAGTTACTGATAACTCGGAAGAAAGTTATCTTGAAGGCTTCTGGATCAATGTCCTAACAGACAAAACACAAGATGGGGTACTAGCTGGTGTCTGCTACAGACCACAAAAATCACACTAGGGAAAATGAACACTTCCTTACATGCTTATCTACAATGTGCAGGAAAAAAAAAACATTTTGTGATCATGAGGGACTTCAATTTGAGTGACATATGCTGGAGGTCTCGTACTGCCAGAACTAAAACATTCTTGGAATTTCTAAACATCATAGATGATAGTGGATAACAGTGCCTTGGCTGTCTGTCCAGGCTCCTGTGTGGCGGCAGAGATGTTGGCTGTCTGCCCTAGGACTCCTCTGAGTCGGACAACGGTTCTGTCTGAAATAGCGGGCCCCAATCCGATGAATGGGGAAGGTGTACAACAAGAGCAGCAGTTCATCCTCAGGTGTAGGGATGTCTTGGAGAATAGACAGGCCCGAGAGAAGCAAGACTGTAGGTGACATAAATATAAAGGGAAGGCTAACCACCTTTAAATCCCTCCTGGCCAGAGGAAAAACCTTTTCACCTACAAAGGGTTAAGAAGCTAAAGATAACCTCGCTGGCACCTGACCAAAATGACCAATGAGGAGACAAGATACTTTCAAAGCTGGAGTGGTGGGGGGAACAAAGGGTTCTCTCTGTCTGTGTGTTGTCTTTTGCCGGGACCAGAGCAGGAATGAAGGTCAGAACTCCTGTAAAGGCTTAATAAGCAATCTAGTTAGATATGCGTTAGATTCTGTTTTGTTTAAATGGCTGATAAAATAAGCTGTGCTGAACAGACTGTATATTCCTGTTTTTGTGTCTTTTTGTAACTTAAGGTTTTGCCTAGAGGGATTCTCTATGTTTTGAATCTGATTACTCTGTAAGGTATTTACCATCCTGATTTTACAGAGGTGATTCTTTTACTTTTTCTTCTATTAAAATTCTTCTTTTAAGAACCTGATTGCTTTTTCTTGTTCTTAAGATCCAAGGGTTTGGGACTGTGTTCACCTATGCAAACTGGTGAGGATTTTTATCAAGCCTTCCCCAGGAAAGGGGGTGTAGGGCTTGGGGGGGATTTTGGGGGGAAAAGAAGTTTCCAAGCGGGCTCTTTCCCGGTTATATTTTGTTAGACACTTGGTGGTGGCAGCAATAAAGTCCAGGGACAAAAGGTAAAATAGTTTGTACCTTGGGGAAGTTTTAACCTAAGCTGGTAAAAATAGGCTTAGGGGGTTTTTCATGCAGGTCCCCTCATCTGTACCCTAGAGTTCAGAGCGGGGAAGGAACTTTGACAGTAGGTATGGCAGGAACATCCTCTGGTGTCAGGAACATCTCCGTACGTCCTGGAGTCTGTGGGTGCTCACTGAGACTCCAGAGGTACCTGGTTCAGTAGTCAGAGCCAACTGGTTTGCATTTTGGTGAGGCGGCAGCAACAGAGCATCCAGAACTGCAGTCGTAGAGGGAAGCTCTACGTGTCACCAGGTGGTAGGGATGGATCCCGCTTCTTCTTTACCTTACTCTTCAGCTGGGGGACCTTTGGTGGTGGTTCTGCTGGATCCACAAGCAACATCTTACTCAACCTGGCATGGCTCAGAGAGGGAATGTGTCTATAAAAGTAGTCTGACGCGGGGATCTGCTCTTACGCCTATGAGCGTTTATTATGCTTGTTGTGGGCCTTCGATGCTGGCAGCTTCGTACCATAGCTCATGCTCAGAGGGACTCTACTGACCAGTAGAGACTGCTATACAGTGGGAGTGTGTGTGGGGTATCTCCCTGGCCAGGATCAGAGTGCATCCAGGGCCTTACTGCCTCTTCCTAAGGAACCTGTGGAGTTGGAGCTCACAGGTCTATAGTTCCGAGTGCGAAGGACTTACAGATGCTGCACTTCACCAAGATGTGCACCTCACCCAGGCAGTATAGGCACCGTTGATGGTCAATGCTGATGAAAAAGGAATGAATGCAGAAGACAGTTCTTGATGCCTGGGATCCTGGGCATGGTCACTGGATAGCAAGGGGTTGTCCCCCTGAACTAGGGAGGGTTTATACTAAACTATGAAAAACAATCTATTTACACAAGTATACAACAACTCTCTTATCGAAATAAGAGTGAAGGAGGAATAGGGGTTTTGACTCAGGCCAGGAGATGGTAAGAGGGAACTGGAGTGACATCGACCCGCACCACCCCATATACCCTCTGTCGGGAGCACAAGGAGACATACTGAACATGTACAGGTCAATGGACGTTGCTTGGAGAAAACTTCCCGACTCAGCACATGCATCTATGTGTGGAATACACATGGGACCATCACTGGAAGAACAGATCATTCTGAACCAACCTTGGAAGCAGAAGAGGCACAGCCTTGTGTGATCAGTTGCAAAGGTGCAAGCTGCCATGGGTCTGCAGAGCTGAAGACAGTTCGTAATTGTGGTCCAAGAGCTCTCCTGAATTGCATGTACCAGACCTGACAGAGTCTAAGATATGGTAGGCCCTGGCTATCAGTGATGCCCCTATAAACTGTATCTTCCGTACAAGGAGTTAACATGGATTTTTTACCTTTTTACCTTTTTTAAGATCCAACTCCTGGTACAGAGCAAAGGCTGTCTGGGTGGAAGACAGGACTGCTTCGTAGGAATGTTCCTTGAGTAGTTAGTTGTGAAGGTACAGGAAGACTAGGATCACTTCTTGTTTCAGGTAAGGACCTTTGAGAACACCCTTAAGGTTAAAGAAAGGCTGAAGGGAAGCACTTGGTATTGGAAATGATCCTGGCCTATAGTGACATGTAGGTATTTCCTGCAGGATGGGTGTATCTTTATTTGGAAATAGGAATATTGTAGGTTGAAGGCTGAAAACCAATCCCCTTCCTCCAGTGAAGGATTTATAGCTGCCAGAGTCGTCACTGTAAGCTTGAGACTTTACAAACTTGTCTTAGATACAAGATCAGTCTCCACACTGTCCTTTGGCACAAGGAAATATCTTGAGTAAAACCCTTTGCCCTTATGAGGAGTAAGACCAGTTCTATCATTCTTAATCAAAGAGAATATTTACTTTTCATCTCAAAGGCTTAGGAGAGGGGTCCGTTAAGAGGAAGAGAGAAGGGGTCCGGAAGGGAGAGACTGATGTGAAATGGATGGTATAGCCTGTTGTGACCTCTATGACCCACTTGTCTGTAGGGATCCCACGCCAATCATGTTGGAAATGGGAAAAGGGGTCTTCAAAGGTGGGGAGGGGAGCAAATGGACAGCTGTAAAACCAGAGATGTGGGAGGATATGAACCTTGACCAACCCATCAACACTGCTGCTTTGAAGAGGACTGGGTTGTTGTGGAGGGCAGATGAGTGGCCCTTTCTCTCTCTCTCAGGAATGTCTTTTTCTAGGGGTTTTGGTGGATCTTTGGAATTCAGAGAATTTAGCAGAATGCAATCTCTGGGCAGCTGGTGACCTACTAAATCTCTTATCGTAGGTATTTATACGTCCAGGGATCTCAAAGGAGCCCTAGAGTCCTTCAGCGAGTACAAGGACTTGTCGATAGTCTCGGAGAAAAACTTCCAACCGTCAAAGGGGAAATCCTCAATAGCGTTCTGTACTTCCCTTGGAAACCCCAAGAGTTGGAGTTATGATGCCCTTAGCATAACAACAGCTGTGGAGATGTACCTGGCAGCAGCGTCTACAGCATCCAAGGATACCTGAAGAGCAGTTCTGGCCAATAACTGGTACTCTGAAGTGATGGACTGGAATTGCTCCCTCTGTTCCTGTAGCAGATGTTCAATAAAGGCAGTTAAATCTACTATAGTTTGTAAAATTATATTTGACCATGATCCTGATAGTCCAGTCTTCACGTCCGTCTAGAAAAGTCCAGTCTTTAGTTTATCATATGGGATAGAAGTGGACAAGTGTTGCTTACCCACTCATTTACCATAGAAAAAACCCAGAGAGTCTTTAGGGGGAACCATTTACATGTTGGTGGAACAGTATTCGAATTGGCTAAGATAGTGTAATGCCTCATTAATGGGTAAGGCCATCCTGGAGTTGTTGCTGACTGCAGGAGATCCAACAGTTTATGCTGTGAATCCTTGACTTCTGAGTGGAATGTGAAGAGTGTCAGCTACCCACTTTATGAGGTCTTGAAATTGACAGAAGTCATCAGCTATGGAAGGTGGTGGAGGCATAACCACCTCGACTGGAGATGAGGATGAAGTGTGTTTGGTGGTTGGTCTCCTGCTCCTCAAACATCTCCTGTGAGGGACTGGTGGTGTCACTGACCGAGAAGGATCACAGGCAGGAAGCACAGAGTCTGAAGCCTGGAGTCGTGGGCACAGTCTGGCACCCAAATGAGGCATTGGACGGGGGAGGGGTTGTTCCCCAGGAGACTAAACTATTAAACTCTTTACAATTAGATGATTCTTGTTCTGTAGAATGAAGTCAAAGCTGTGGACACTAAAGGTTCCAACCTGAACCATGCAGTGATGAGAAGGAATTGGAGAGGTGGTCAGACCATCCTGTCCTTTACCCCCACTGTTGCAGGAATGAGGGGAGCAAGGGTGCCAGTGCAGACCAATGAATGCTACTTTCAAATTCTCTGGCTCCGGACGTATGGTGTGCATACGTAACCCATAGCAGAATACAATAGGGACCATCACTTGAAGATCAAGGTTGATTTTTAAGAAATCTTGGACACCAGGGAATTTCCAGAAGACTGGAAGAAATGTTGTGCCACTTTTTTTTTTTTTTTAAAAAGGTAAATGGGATGACCCAGGTAATTGTAGGCCTGTCAGCCCAACAATGACCCCAGATAAGACAATGGAGCAGCTGATATGGGACTCAATTAGAAACAATAAAAGGAGGGTAATATAATTAATGCCAATCAACAACGGTTTATGAAAGCTAGATCCTGTCAAACTAACCTGATTTTGTTGTTGTTGAGAATACAAGTTTGATAAAGGTAATATTGTTGACATAATATACTTAAGATTCTGTAAGGCATTTGACTTGGTACCATATGACATTTTGTTTAAAAACTAGAAAGACAAAATTAACACTGCACACATGAAATGGATTAAAAGCTGGCTGATAGGTCTCAAAATGTAATTATGAAAGGGAAACTGGGGGTGTTTCTGGTGGAGACCCAAAGGGGATCCCATGCTTGGTCCTATGCTATAACTCTTTTGTCAATGACTGGCAAGAAAAAATCATCGATAACATTTACAGATGACACGAACTGGGGGAGTGGTAAATAACTAATCACAGAATCATAGAATATTGGGGTTGGAAGGGACCTCAGAAGGTCATCTAGTCCAACCCCCTGCTCAAAGCAGGACCGATCCCCGACTAAATCATCCCAACCAGGGCTTTGTCAAGCCTGACCTTAAAAACTTCTAGGAAAGGAGATTCCACCACCTCCCTAGGTAACGCATTCCAGCGTTTCACCATCCTCATAGTGAAAAAGATTTTCCTAATATCCAACCTAAATCTCCTGCACTGCAACTTGAGACCATTATTCCTTGTTCTGTCATCTGCTACCACTGAGAACAGTCTAGAGCCATCCTCTTTGGAACCACCTTTCCGGTAGTTGAAAGCAGCTATCAAATCCCCCCTCATTCTTCTCTTCCGCAGTCTAAACATCCCCAGTTCCCTCAGCCTCTCCTCATAAGTCATGTGTTCCAGTCCCCTAATCATTTTTGTTGCCCTGCGCTGGACTTTCCAATTTTTCCACATCCTTCTTGTAGTGTGGGGCCCAAAACTGGACACAGTACTCCCAGATGAGGCCTCACCAATGTCGAATAGAGGGGAACGATCACGTCCCTCAATCTCCTGGCAATGCCCCTACTTATACATCCCAAAATGCCATTGGCTTTCTTGGCAACAAGGGCACACTGTTGATTCATATCCAACTTCTCGCCCACTGTAACCCCAGGTCCTTTTCTGCAGAACTGCTGCCGAGTCATTCGGTCCCTAGTCTGTAGCGGTGCATTGGATTCTTCTGTCCTAAGTGCAGGACTCTGCACTTGTCCTTTTTGAACCTCATCAGATTTCTTTTTGCCCAATCCTCCAATAATAAGATAGGTCACTGATAAAGAGAGATCTGGATCTCTTGGAAAGCTGGGATCAAGCAAACAGATTAATGTTTGAATGTGGCTTAATGCAAATGTATACATCCAGGAACAAAGAATGTAGGCTGTACTTACAGGATGGGGAATTTTATCCTGGAGTCAGTAATTCCGAAAAAGACTGGAGTTCTTGGTGGATAATCAGTTGAACATGAGCTCCCAGTGCAATGATGTGACTAAAGGGCTAATGCAATACTGGGATGCATAAAGAATGGAATCTTGAATAGGAATGGAGAAGTTATTTTACCTCTATGTTTGGCACTGGTACGACCGCTGCTGAAACTGTGTCCAGTTCCGGTACCCACAATTCAAAAAGGATATTGACAAATTGGAGAGGGTTCAAAGAGCTAAGAGAATGATTAAAGAATTAGAAAACATACTTTACAGTGGCAGACTAAGAACATAAGAATGGCCGTACTGGGTCAGACCAATGGTCCATCTATTCCAATATCCTGTCTTCCAGCAGTGGCCAATGCCAGGTGCTTCAGAAGGAATTAACAGAACAGGTAATCATCAAGTGATCCATCCCTTGTCATCCACTCCCAGCTTCCAGCAGACACCAGAGACACAATGCATGACCATCTTGGCTAACAGCCACTAACAGACCTATCCTCCATGAATTTATCTAATTCTTTGAACCACATTACACTTTTGGCCTTCACAACATCCCCTAGCAATGAGTTCCACAGGTTGACTGGCCATCGTGTGAAGTACTTCTTCCTTTTGTTTTAAACATGTTGCTTATTAATTTCATTGGGTGACCCGTTTCTTGTTTACTGCTTCACGTAAGACATTCTTATTCACTTTCTCCACGCCATTCACGATTTTATAGACCTCTATCATATCCCCTCTGTTGTCTTTTTTCCAAACTGAAAAGTCCCAGTCTTTTTACTCTCTCTTCATACGGAAGCTGTTCCATACCCTTCATCATTTTTGTTGCCCTTCTCTGTACCTTGTCCAATTCTAAAATATATTTTTTGAGATGGGGTGACTAGAATCAAGGAGCTTAATCAATTTAAGATGAACAAAGAGAAGATTAAAGGGTGATTTGACTACAGTCTACATAGGGAACAAATATTTAATATTGGTCTCCTCAATCTAACAGAGAAAGGTACAACATGATCCAATGGCTGGAAGCTGAAGCTAGACAAATTCAGACTGGAAAGAAGATGTACATTTTTCACAGTGAGAGTTATTAATCATTGGATCAATTTAGCAAAGGTCATGGTAGATTCTCCATTACTGACAATTTTTAAATTAAGATTTAATCTCTCTAAAAGGTATGCTTTAGGAATTATTTTGGGACAGGTATAGAGCCAGTGTTATTCATAAGGTCAAACGAGATGATCACAGTGTTTCCTTCTGGCTTATCACCTCATCTATGAACTGCAAGTATGTTTTTTAGTAGTATAACTACACACTTGCCTGTACTCTTAGCAAGAAACATGTGTTCTGAATTTTGCCTGTGTCCACTAGTAGGCCCAGCACTTTGGCTATGACTGAGCAGTGCACAACAGAGCTCCAGGGGGAGAAGAGGGGTCAGTCTGTAAAAGTGGCTCTGAACTCCCAAATCCTGAGCCAAATTTGCACTTTTCTGGGCACCCAGAATAAATCAGAGCACCTGAGGATTATACTGAAGTACACATGTTGTACGCAGTGTGGTAATTGTGTTAGTTCCAGAATATTGGAGACACAAGATAGGTGAGGTAATATCTGAAGACCACCTCTGTGTAAGCTTGTTGCTCTCACCAACAGAAGTTGGTCCAATAATAGATATTACCTCATCCATCTTGTCTCTCTAAAGTATACAGGCTGTTAACAGCCTTAAGGTGTTATTACAGTATCTGAAGATCTCTGAGGCAAAGAAAAATCCCAGCCATGTCCCCATTCTCCCTTTCACAAACCTTGGCTAGCCACAGACAGTGGGATAACACAGAAGCAGTCATGCTGGCTCTACATCAGAGGATTCTCCTACACTAGGGTTATCTTCCTGTGGCTAGTTATGGTGTGGCATGCATTGGCAAGAATTCACAGAACCAGGGGTTTGGTGGTTAGAGACTGAAAGGTTCATAGACTGATATGCATATTAATGTAAATATATAAAATAAGATTTATACCAACACTTGAGAGACAAAATAATTCACTCTGATGTATTTTGAACTATATCCCTGATAATCCTGGATCCTGTTAGGAAATGTATTATGTACTATGCAATCAGCAATCATAAACCTCTTTACATCTGCAAAGTCATCTTAAAACATTAAATATTTTCAAACACCTCTGAAGTACAGTTTTTAGAATGCAGGTGGGGAAACAGACAGAGGCTGCAAAAGTTCATTCTATTATATAAATATGCTAAAGTTGTAATGAAGTATAGTTAATACCCTTGCTCCAAACCTCTCTTGGGCACACATGATTTGAATCTTTGCCCACAACTTCAAGAAATGAAGTAAAATTTCACTCTAAAACCCTATTCCAATGTATATGAAGAGGTTACTAACCTGTACAGTAACTGGAATTAGAGATATTTTGTCCCTGGGGTGCTCCATTTTGACCTTGTGCTTTCAATCAGATTTCTGTCAGCAGTCTGTGGGGCTGCGCCCACACCCTACTCATCCTTATGCTCAGGACTGAGAGTATATAGGGAGAGACAGACTTGCCATTGCTCCAATTCATTCTCAGTCATGAATTCCAGCAGCAAGAACTCCAAATAGAGGGGAAGGGGAGTGCAAGTAGAGGAGCACCCATAGGGACAAAACATCTAGAACAGGGCGGGCAAACTTTTTGGCCTGAGGGCCGCATCAGGTTTCAGAAATTGTATGGAGGGCCGGTTAGGGGAGGCTGTGTCTCCCCAAACAGCCAGTCAAGGCCCAGCCCCGGCCCCCTATCCGACCCCCTCTGCTTTTCGCCTCCTGCCCCATCCAACCCCCTGGGTTCCCTAACGGCTCCCCCCCCAGGACTCCTACCCCATCCACCACTCCTGCACTGTGTCCCCTGGCCGGCCCTGGACCCCTCGCCCCTAACTGCCCCATCCAACCCCCCCCTCCTTCCTGACTGCTCCCCCCCCGGATCCCTGCCCAATCCAACCCCCCTTCTCCCTGACCACCCCGGACCCCCCACCCCTAACTGCCCCATCCAACCCTTCCCCTTCCTGATTCCCCCCCAAGGACCCCTGCTCCAACCAACCACCCCATCCAACCTCCCCTGACCGCCCCCGGAACCCCCACCCTTGACTGCCCCCCGCCACCCCATCCAACCCCTCCTCTCCTTCCTGGCTGCCCCCAGAACCCCTGCCCCCATTCAACCCCCCCATTCTCCACCCTCTGACCTCCCCAACCCCATCAACAAATTTTGATATCCCAAATTTTTTATGCAAAAACTGGATTCTTGGATCACTTTTAGAAATTCATTCAGTACTTAATACCAGAATTCTAGAATGGTCTCAACAACAAGGTTAAGAGGACATTCATTTAATTACCTATTGATAAACCTGCGGAACACAAAAGTACCAAGCACATATTTGCTGCAGACTGTCAGTTCCTATTCAATGTGATGTCCCCGTACACACTCTCTTAAGGATATCACAGTCTCAATTGAAGACTGCTGGAAAGGCGAGTCTGTATATAGGAAAATCCAGTTTCTTCAATGACACTTACTACTTTATACCAGGGGTGGACAAACTGTGGCCTCTGGGACAGATACAGCCCGCAGGCCATTTTAATCTGGCCCTCAAACTCCCACTGGGGAGCTCGGTCAGGGGCTGCTCCACATGGCTCCCAGAAGCAGCAGCATGGCCCCTCTCTGGCTCCTACGCGTAGGGGCAGCCATGGGGGTTCCACTCTGCACCCTGCCCCTGCCCCAAGAGCTGTCGCAGCAGCTCACATTGGCCAGGAACCGCAGCCAATGGGAGCTGCGGGGGCGGTGCCTGCGGATGGGGCAACGTGCAGAACTGTCTGGCTGTGCCTTTGCATAGGACCCGGAAAAGGGACATGCCGCTGCTTCCAGGAGCCGCTTGAGGTAAACACCACCTGAAGCCTGCATCCCTTCCCGCACCCCAGCCCTGATCCCTCTCCCGCCCTCTGAACCCATCGGTCCCAGGACGGAGCACCCTCCTACACCCCAAACTCCTCATCCCCAGCCCTACCCCAGAGTCCACAGCCAGAGCCCTCCACCCCAAAACCAATTTTGTGAGTATCCATGGCCCGCCATACAACTTTTATTCCCAGATGTGGCCCTCGGGCCAAAAAGTTTGCACACCCCTGCTTTATATCCTAAGGCTGTAGTGCACAACTTCTGGGTAAGCAGTCCAATGTTTTCTGTGGCCCTCTGGTGGTATTTCAGTTCTGCAGAATTTAAATTTTACTTAAGAATGGTTTCTTCCACATGACTGCAAAGAAAAACTTTGCTAATCAAAAGGTTTTCTTCAGATAGCATATACTCTAGGTGAAAACAAATGCTTTAACACAAGTGTAAACTACCTTCATTTCTCTCACCAGGTAGTCACTCCAGCATGTAACATTAACAGTTTAAACAAAATTTAGTTTACTCCCAACTCATCCTAGCTGAAATATCCAAGCAAACTGGATATAACTGAAAACTAGTCGAGACCCAGTGGATGCGTTGTGCAATGTAGGGAACATCCATGTTATTGTCAAGTTTGTGCTCTCTCTGGTGTTCAGCAATATAGCAAGAGCAGACTCAGGGCATAAGAAGCAGAGAATAGAAAGCTCTTGTTGCTAGCTAAGATGATCTGCGATTCCAGCAGCAATGGGAGTAAGAACAGTCACCATCATCTCTGCCATCCCTACCATCTCATGGGACCTAGGCCTTCATCACCCTGATACTGAGAGATGTCCTGACCAGACCAGGACAGAGAGGACTCAGGTATCACCACCATCTCTACTGAATCCAGCTGAATCCCAACCACCACCTGGAATGAAATGAAGGTAGACTTTAACAGCAATGGCAGCTCTAGCTCATCTCAGCTAACTTTTTCTTTTCTCCAAAAGTACAGTTACCACCATCCAAGAGACTATCAAAGAAGGAGTTGTTTTCCTTCTAAAACTCTCTCCAGCTAAAGGGAAAAAGGATATTAAAATAAAAGCCTTAATGTTTTACATTTCAATTACATTAACTGTTTTTCTTTCTTTTCTGTATCTTTAATATAAGGTTGAAAAGATTTTTAATGGTGTTTGTGCCATGGTACTAAGCAGACTCAGGTCTCTGTATACCAAACCCCACTGTTTAGTGTTGGACAGTGACAGGGTTATGTTAACACCTTTGGCCCATTTATTCCATCTCACTCAATACCAGAGTTCTCAAAAAGTGAGTGACAGTTCTATTTAGAGTGCAAGGATCAAAAATCTTTAAAGTTTGAGCTTCGGCTAAGAGACTTTCAAGGTAAACAAGACTTGTAAGTTACTTGCAGACGCATTTTTCACCTGACCCCAAAGAGATGTCAGATTCAGTTAGAACCAACTGATTTACTAAGCTTCAGTCCAAATGTCATGAAGGAAACAATGAATTTCTATAAATTCTTTCCACGTGACTTATTTAGTTATACAAAAGAGCTTCTCTGAAGTACTTATTTATGAAAAAGATCTATGCACTGGAATAAATCAAAACGCCACACACTGAACAATGGTAAGTCTCCATTTCATCGTGTGCACAACCACTTCTAAGTCAGACATCAAGAATTTGGTTTCAAAGCAGTGCCAGTCTTCCCGTTGATATGCCTTCCCCTGAAGCCCCCAAAGTATACATTCAGTTATGCAGTGCATACTTTCAGCACTATTATTTTTTACTGACTAAATCCTATGTAAAATTATTTACAGCTTTTGGAATCTTGTTAGGTTACCATGAAGTCCTCTGTGTTACAAAGATTCTGCATCAGTGCCCTCCATGATAAAATATTTTCTTTCTGAAGTCAAATATTGGAGAAGAATGAGACTTACCACTGAAGACCATTGGGATAGCTAAGGGGTAGGGGAGACTGATATAAGCAGAGTGCATACTCGTATACACACAGAGCAGCAACTGGCAATCTGCAGTGGATATGTGCATCACAAACTTGCAAAAACAAACAGATAAAAAATTAAAATTTCACGTTACTGGTGTACTGAATGTCTCTCCTAGCCTACCTGGAGACATACAGTACATAATTAATTAGTTAAAAAAAATCCAAATGTGCAGGCTCTCTTTAAATACCCTCAAATTCTTCAGTCCAAGATTTATCACTGATTAAGTTGGACAGACAGGCCTATGGGAGTTCTTCAATCTATTAAGTCTGAAGTCTAAGACGCAAGTAGTTACCAATTATTATCCAACTAGTCAATATCCAAGAGTATCTGAAAATTCTCATGAAACTGAATTCAATAAAAAGTAACCTATTTGACATCAAGAGGATAAATCAAAATGATTATAGCAGGTATCCACTGTCCCATAAAGATGAGCACAGTAATTATTTAGGAGCTTTATATTAAAAAGAGCTAACATGAACCGTTAAAACTAAGTATAACTATACAAGTTTACAATGACACCAACCTTAATTCTAAACTACTGAAAACATTTACATACCTAGTCATGACTGTCTGTCTGTCAGGGCGTACATCTAGTAAGATCTTCATTATTTGAGGTTCAAATCCCATATCCAACATCCTATCAGCTTCATCTAAAACCTGTGCAAAACAAGGTTAGTGCCTATGATTCTTCAGTTAAGTTTTCAGCAAGACACTACACCGCAGACTTTCCTTAAGAGGTACAGTATTTCTCACTCAATCCTTAAAACCCATTTTAGAATCTACTTATTTCCATTCCAGAAACTATTAACTCCTTTTCAAGTTTTCACCTTCTAAATTGTTTCTGGTGCTACTCCTTGATGAGGCAGCAAACCTGGTATATTTCTAGACAGGAAAATTCTCTGAGAAAAATGCTTTTATCCATTCCCCCAAGACCAAAGCCAGAGAACACCAGGATTTTGAATAGTTTTCACTTGCCTATATTTCCCTCCTCCCCCCAGTTTGTTTGGCATATAAATTCAAATAGAAGTTTTGATTATGTAACAGAAAACAGTAAAAACAACAACCCTGCAACTATTTCAATCAAGAGGGTTTCTTCAGAAACTTTAAAGTGAAGTTTCCTATTTTACTTGTTAGAGCTTTTCTATGCCAGTCCAGAAATACTAATTTTGTCCTTCACAACGAGCAGAAAGACATATCACAACATTTGCAAGGGGCCTATCAGTTCTCAGTGCTCAGCCTTCTCTTAACCACTAGGTAAAATGCACTTGACCACTGCTTGATCCTTCCTAGTACTCCTGAAAAATTAAGAGTTTTTGAGGCTAAGTCTCTGAGTCAAAACTCATAATGGCCAAACAATGGTCAAACCATGTCATCTGCAATGAGTCAAGGCTACAAAGTAATATCCTAATTACAGTGAAAGAATGGTACTTGGAGCTGGAAGTTAGGTGTGATTCCTCACAGAAAAACAAAGAGGCCTTACACCTTGGACATATGGCTAGCTGACCATTGTTTGAGCCCTAGAGATCTTCTGCCACACACAAGCGAAACTGATGATTCTACACAGGGCAATGTGGTAAGTACTCATTGGATATCTTTGACTTTCAAAGACTTGGAAAGCTTTTATAATCTCCTGGCCCTTAACCATCTAATCTGCTCTGGAAACAGAGACCTGATAGGTTTTTTAAGTGTTGCACTGAACTAAGATACTTTAGGGATACACCCCCTACCATGGGAATTGGAATTAGTTTGACCAACTGAGAAGTGACTTCATCTACCTAACAACTTGCTTTTAAAATACCTTCCTTGGAAAGAGGTCACAAGATTTTCAATTAATTGGAATGGTTTTGTAATCTGAGTCCCACTCATGATCCACTCCATTCTGACATGTAGGCACAAGTGTGAGAATTTCAGAATCCTATACAAAATTTAAAAATATTAAGCCAACCAGAACCAGGTCCACTGGACTTTCCTCCTTTAATTTTCAGGTTTGAGTTATAGGGTCAGTTACATAGGTTAAAAAAAAAAAAATTAAGGCCAAATTCTGTCTTCTATTATACTGGAAGATCAGAGATTTTTCTGGCCATCCCCTTGATTATCCTCATCACTGTTTTCTCCTTTTTGGACATCCTAGTCCAGTTGTGACTCATCAAAACTGCAGTGCCATTGGAATTCCCTGAAACGTAAGTATGAACATAATAATCCCTCATCTGAGGGGCTGAGGAAGGGAATTCAATCTTCTGATTAACGCTTCATGTCCAAAAGACTTAATTAAGATTGTTCTTCGTTAATTATACACTCCATCGGAATATGTAAAGGCTAGAACCTCTATTGTGGGTTACAGAGAGCAGCTAGCACTTTGTATATGAGAGTGTCCTTCCTGATAGGACAGATGGTACTTCCTTGGCTAGGAAATGAACTATTCCGGTAGCTGGAGGAAGGCGAGAGAACATATGAAAAGCCATACTGGATCAGACCAGTGGTCTGTCTAAGGTCAATATCCCATCTCCCAGATAGGATAACCAGCCCCCTGTTAATGTTTCTTCCAAACCCCCAACAGTTGGATACCTGTTTATTCCCTTAAGGATAAGATTTAATATCACTTCACAAAACTTTAATATTCACTACACCACCTTCTGGACATTCTTTCTATCCATAGAAAGGTCCACTCCTTTTTTGAATACAACAAAGATCTTTGTCGAAGTTATACCTTGTGGTAAAGAGTTTCACAGGCCAGTTGGGCACTGTGTGAGAAGTTTCAACTTTTATCAGTTTTAAATGTGGCTCTTCTATTTTACTATGTTTCCTTGTTCTTGTATTCTGAGAGAGGGTAAATAGGAGCACTTGAATTGAACAGGGAAGGTAACTAACTAATCTGTATACTTTTGTGTCCTCTTTTTGTCTTCTCTCTATAGGTTTCTTTGATGTTCCTAATCATTCTCATCATAGGTCTCTAAATCAGGAAGGAGGGGGAGGCACTGATCTGTGGGGCTGCTAGTGGGTGGGAGGCGCTGCGGAGCTGCTGACATATCACTGTCTCTCTTTTGCAATGTACATTGGTAAATTCTGGCTCCTGCTCAGGCTGGCTACCCCTGCTCTTACACATAGTGGGGTGGGGAGGGGGTGAAGAGGGAGAGAAGAGGACAAATACACAGGTGAAAATTTTAAAACAAGATCTCAGTTTTGGGTCCAATTTTAGATACTTATGGACTGGAGTAGAGGGTGTGCAGCACTTCCGGGGGGAAAAAAAAAGTCAGTCTACTGGTACCTAAAAAAAGTTGATCACTTTCAAAATTCAGTCCTCTGTGCATGTCTCCCATCTACTGGAAAAGTGGAACTATACCTAAGTGTCTGGACTAACAACTGAAGTTCAGGAGAACCATTTTCTCCCTTTGTATGCGATTCAGAAAGATCATGGTTAGGGCCTTTTGGTTAACATGTAACGTAATTATCGATCTATTTACAGCACGTATAGCCTTTTGTTCTATTTCTAGCCAGCACCACATCCTTTATTTTCTAATGACAGCAAAAGTGCATGAGACTGAATATAATATTTAGCTGCTAGTGCACTAAAAACTAGCAATTCTTTTCTTTACTACAGAAAGGAGAGAGGAAAAAAAACAAACAAACAAAAATTAAACAAAAACCTTCTCCAGTACGACTTCTCCTCCCCCAAGCAGGCACCTTCGTTCCTAACTTACAATCAAATAAGGCTACTCTCTAGTTCCACTACTATTCTCTTTCTTAGCTGGTCAAAATCCTGGTGATGCTCATCTCTCTCTTTGCTGTCTATTACCATCCTTACATATTTGGGGTCTGCAAGTCCACTATTATTTCTAAAACTGGAGTATAGGCAAGTACTGGCATCAGGGGAGGCATGCTATGATACTTTACCAGGTGCTCAGGACTGGATCTTCTTACCAGTCCTAGTTTACTCATTAAAGTATTTCATAGGATTCACCTGAGAAAGGGCCAGTTTAAACTGCTATCCCCCCTAGTGATTAATCAGTGTCCTAAGGGTTAAAAGGCCACTGACAATTGGTAAACCTGAGAGAACAGAGTACCTATAGGAGTGGTTCTTAACCTGCAGCCCAATCAGCAGACAGCTGCGGCCCATGTGTGGATGCGGCCCACGTAACAGAGAGAGCTGCATTTGCGGCCCACAATGGTAAATAGGTTGAGAACCACTGACCTATAGTATTAAAAAGATGACTGTACAAAAAAGTAAAGGGTAATAAGGACATTATGCACTGAAGTAATCTAACAAATTTCTTACTTAACTTTATGTCCTGAAGTCAGACTGGTAGCTTACTACTTGTAAAAAATGGCCAGGAAGACTTACGGCTTTCAGTACATGATACTATTACATCACAATAGCTATCTAAAGAAAGTTTTTCTTCAAGTGACCTTTAGAAACGTGAGCCACAAGCTATTTTCCATTTTATGAAAACTGATTACATGTACCAGGAGTCTAGTTTTCCCAGGGTGGTGTCAGTGTCTTCAGCAGAGATACTCAGTTTACAGTACTAAGATTTTCAGATTTTAGCCTTAAAAACACACCTCAATTCAATTAAAATTTAATTAAAAAAAACAAACCAAAAAACAAACCAAAGATTTGCTTCAGATTAATCCACTTCTACCCCAATAAGTGCATTACTTTTCAATGTTGACTACTTGCCAAGTAGGTTATGCTCTTCAGATTTATGAAGTTGTTCATTTGAAGGTCATTCAGTCTACCAGGAGTAGCAATAACAATATCCACACCTTTGGTAACCATGTTTATCTGTCCTTTTCGGTCCCCACCACCATATATGCAAATACTAAAAAAAAAAAAAAATGTTTTCCAGAAGTTGAGTATAGTTCAATTAAAATCAATCTTTCAAAATTGAAAACAATACCATCACCATTGTCCAATAATATTTGAAGACTTTTTTTGTATGAAGCTATCAAGAGGAAAGATTACAGTCACAGAATAGATCAAAAAGCACAAATGATTGATTTACATTTTCTACTTTAAATGAATATTTGTTATTTTACATTATCTGCCACAATTAATGTTTTTTAAGTTCAGATACACTAAGCAGGACAATAACAATAAAATTGTCACTGAGAAGCTGACTACATTAAACCACATCACTAACAATTTGTCACTGAATGTGCTGCTTCAGTTTCTCATCTCATATCCAGACAAGCATAAAGAGAAGCCGAATGATTTGTTAAAAGTACAGATAAAAAAAACCCCAAGAGGTAGCGGTAGGCCAAACTAATGACAAAAGCCCACGGAGTAGGTATGAAAAAGGATTTTAGGCATGAGCACAAGTTATGTGACCACCTATTACAGTACATAGAAGCATTATCAGAGAAGGAAATATGTGACATTTAGAAAGTTAACCTAGCAGTGAACAAGGGAATTAGAATTCTTCGGGTACCACAGCACCTTAGCATTCACACATTTCAACATGTGAGAAGACATTCTGAAGTAAACTGCAATAAAGAAGAACTACTGACGGAATGTGGAGCATGCACAATATCCTATTTTATAAGAATTTTGTGAAGAATAAACGAAATAATTATAATTTTGTTTAATTTCTGGAGGAACAGATGGTGGAGCCTGACTGTCAATTGAGAACTACTAAGAGGTACAAAGACGGTCAAGAGAGAATAACCGATAGCAAGCTGAAGCCACAGACTGGATAAAGGAAGAAAATTAAGACAGATGGAGAAATATGGCCTCAAAGACTCGAGCCAGAAGGAAAAGCCGTAAATATAAAAGGTACAAATTAAGGACCTCTTTAGACTTTACACCAATAACAAAATATCTTGCCCTTGGAATACACAGGAGAAAGAGGGTCAATCAATGGGAAGCTCAATCATTGACCAAAGGGAGCCCAGAGGAAAAGACAAGTAGTCCTATTTAGTGACTTCATAATGAAAAATATAGTAGACGTAGAATCATAGAAGATTAGGGTTGGAAGAGACCTCAGGAGGTCATCTAGTCCAACACCCTGCTCAAAGCAGGACCAACCCCAACTAAATCAACCCAGCCAGGGCTTTGTCAAATCAGGCCTTAAAAACCTCTACGGATGGAGATTCCACCACTTCCCTCCCTAGCTAACTCATTCCAGTGCTTCACCACTCTCCTAGTGAAATAGTTTTTCCTCATATCCAACCTAGACCTCCTCCACTGCAACTTGAGACCATTGCTCCTTGTTGTGCCATCTGCCACCACTGAGAACAGCCTAACTCCATCCTCTTTGGAACCCCACTTTAGGTAGTTGAAGGGTGCTATCAAATCCTCCCTCACTCTTGTTTTCTACAGACTAACTAAGCTGAGTTGCCTCAGCTTCTCCTCATAAGTCATGTGCCCCAGCCCCCTAATCATTTCCAGTGCCCTCTGCTGGACTCTCTCCAATTGGTCCACATCCTTTCTGTAGTGGGGGGACCAAAACTGGATACAATACTCCAGATGTGGCCTCACCAATGCCAAATAGAGGGGAATAATCACTTTTCTCGATCTGCTGCTCCTACTAATGCAACCCAATATGCTGTTAGCCTTTTTGGCAACCAGGGCACACTGACTCATATCCAGATTCTTGTCCATTGTAATCCCCAGGTCCTTTTCTGCAGAACTGCCACTTAACCAGTTGGTCCCCAGCCTGTAGCAGTGCACGGGATTCTTCTGTCCTAAATGCAGGACTCTGCACTTGTCCTTGTTGAACCTCAACAGATTTCTTTTGGCCCAATCCTCCAATTTGTCTAGGTCACTCTGGATCCTATCCTTCCCCTCCAGCGTATCTACCTCTCCCCCCAGCTTAGTGTCATCCACGGAGTTGCTGACGGTGCAATCCGTCCCATCATCCAGATAATTAATGAAGATGTTGCACAAAACCGGCTCCGGGACTGACCCTTGGGGCACTCTGTTTGATACCAACTAGACATCGAGCCATTGATCACTACCTGTTGAGCCTGATTATCTAGCCAATCCATTCATCCAATCGATACTTCTTTAACTTGCCGACAAGAATACTGTTGGAGACCGTATCAAAAGCTTTGCTTAAATCAAAGTATATCACACCCATCGCTTTCCCCTCAGAGCCAGTTATTTCATCATAGAAGGCAATCTATGGCCCAAACAAAGTGAACAGCACGTATGCTGCCTTCTATTGACAGAACAAATAGAATACCAGATATCTTAAAGGCTACAGGATAATTAATTTTTTTTGTATTTCTTATAATGCTTTAGCTTTTAAGTGACAGGACTTGCTGTAATACAAGACTTCTGCCAACACTTGTGTCTTTAATATTAAGAAACTGGTGAGAATAAAGATTACCTTTTAATTCCTTTGTACGTATACTTTGAGCACTCTGCTTCCACTTGAAGAGCTAGTTCTCGAGTGGGAGCGAGGACTAACATACCCGGCCCACCACGCTGATCTTTTGGGCTTGAAGAAAGAATTAAACAAAATTTAAATAAATGCTTTATACAGTAGTTCCATGAAGATACAGAAAAACAGGATATTGAGTACACCCACATTAGATATTAAAATATTTTAATGTAATACTGCTCTAGAGTTTCTCAATATACTGCCACATTGTGTTATCCAGACAGATCAGGGCTAACAGTTTCTTAAACCAATACAGTTAATTTTAGAACTATTGATTGGACTCTTTTTCAAGTTGTGTTTTAATGCCAATTAAGAGTTTAAAAACCAAACAAAAAAAAAAACCCCCACACCAAAACTTAGCGAGGCAATACAAAACTCAAAAGTTTCACTCCATCAAGCCCTTACATTGGTTGTGAATCCAAATGAATGAATCCAGGCATTAAATAAGCTAATGTCTTCCCAGTACCAGTCTGTGCTATGCCAATGAGATCAATTCCTTGAAGTATGATTGGCCAAGCCTGTGACTGAAATAAAGCAATGTAAGTGCTTAACATACGGACTGCAAATTTCTCTTTAAAATATAAAACTTACTAGAACTGATAGCACACAGTACCTGAATTGGTGTAGGATTCTCAAAGCCAACTTTTCTGATATTTGCCATAACATCAGGATAATATTTAAATGCATCTTCAAATTTACAAACAGGATTGGGAACATGGCGCTTCTCACCTTCTTTCAAGTCATCACAAATGATATTATTATTTTCTTTTCTGTATAGAATTTAAAAATATTAATGCAGTAACTTGAAAAATCAAATAATTTTAAAAGCAAAACAGAAGAATATTCTAGAAATTGAGAAAAACTGTGTGGTCTATAAGAAATGAGTACAGGTTTCTTGGGAAAAAGAGAGCCATGACCACTCTTATGTTCACAAAGGGTGTTACTTGGGAGACACCCTTCCACATCCTTCAGCTCCCACTTTTAGTTACTCCCCTCCACAATTAGATGCTCTAAATGGATAATGACTATACACCCTGGCCATACATCTGACCTTGACTGCACTCTACCTGAATGAACTATACATTTGCTGAGAATATTCGTGTCCTATTGTAATCCAAAAGTCATTCGAGAGTGCCACTGACTAGTTTTAAATGGCATCCTATCTAGGCCTTCACCAGAAAAGTGGTTGTGACAGCGTGGGACCATAGCACTCCATATGAACAAAACAACCACAAAGGTCACAAATTTAGAGTAAAACAAAAACATAATAGAACAACCTATGCCATATTAACAAACAGGAAGGACTAAGGTTTCTACAGATATGCAACCTACTTTAACAGGCTTTACAGCACACTTAAGCACTGAGATATATAAAGCCATTATTTTTAAAAGAAATATGTATCAATGGTTTGTCTTAATTTTTTCTTCTCTTCAGCCTAAATACAAGATTCCATTCAACCAACATCTTTGCTTCAACCAGGGAGCAGGAAGAGAAAAGCACTTTCAATCTCCCCCTTTCCCTCAGTTATACTTAGTTAAAAAAGAGATGAATAAAATTACAGAAATATTAATTATAGCTAAGCATATACAAGATGGGAAGAAGAGGAGGAAACACTACAGAATATTTTTACTCGCTCATAACTGTTGTCCCATACATTCTCTTTTCTGATCCTATGAAAAGTTCCATACAGCATGGAAAAGTGGCAAGTAGAAGCATGCGCATATACCACCAACAGACAATAACTAGAATCCCAGTTCAGATTACAGGTTATATTTCCTAACAGAGAGACATATGGTTAGAGACACTGATAAAGCTGCTGGGGCAGCACACATGGAAAAATGATAGGGCAGCCAGGGAGGGTTGCAAAATCCGTTACTACTACTAGAGAGAGAATACTAGAGTCAACATGAGGGGATTGAAAAGTAGGATGCTCTGTGTACTTGATTCAAAGTGACTGGAACTTAGTGATTAACCAGGTTGGTACTTACCAGAATCTACGGGCAAGGATAGGGTAGGATGGCAGTGGAAATCAAAGTTCTAACTGCTTGGAAGATGTTTGAGTAAGGCTTCAATGAAGAAAAGAGAGCTCAGGGAGCATTTAAGATGGACACAATGTTCAGATGATTATAGCTTGAAGGAGTTAATGAACTCCAATCAACTATCTCACAATATGCTCAATTCCAGTAGGTAGACACACTGAAGGGTTTTGTGCACCAACTACACTGCCAATACCATCTTTTTATAATACAAAAGGAAAGATTCTGACATTTAAAAGGGGTGGGGGGGAGAAGACGACTGTGGCCATTTGCCTTTTACAGAGATTACAGCCACCATTTGCTACCAGCTTGAAAAAGCGATGTCTGCTTGCCTAATGCTCAACCCATGTTGGATAAAAATCCACGATTTAATTTAAAAAATTGGATATTTTTAAAATTTAAATTAAATAAAGGGTTTTTTTAAATAAAAGAAACCTAACTACAATTTTAATTTTAAACTACAACCTATGCTAAGGCCTAAACTTACTATGAGGTATTAAAATAATTTAAATTAAACAAAAAGCATTAAGCAGTTCATTTGCTGCCAAGTTTTAAAGAAAATCAAACCCCTGACTGGTGGAAGGGACTGGCTAAGCACTTGCTTCCAGAGCTTGATGACATTCTAAATCAGCTTTTGACAGCAGTAACCTCTTCTGCATGTGCTGAGAGACAGTTTTCTTAATTTCAGTCCAGTTCAGTTCAATGAGCTAAGTAAAGAACCCAACTGGGAGTTGAAAAATAGGAAAGTTTGCTTTTGACTTCCAATCTATGAATAAAAGCTATGTGTGAGAGAATGAGATCTACTAATTCTAAAATTTTTGATGGACCTGGTGATCAGAGACAATTAGTTCAATTCACTAACTACAGATAATACTTTTGTTTAATAAATGAGTTTTAAATTCAAAACATGTCTTGATGAACTTTTTTCTTACATATCAAACATATTTAAGGCAGTTTTATTTAATAAAAAGATAAAAAATTGTTTTTGTGCATTTTAATTGAATAATAATTTCCAGCCAAACAGAGCTTGACACAAATTAGTAAAAAAATTAATCCAGTAAATAAAAAACACCTCATCTGTCATTGTCCAACATAATAAGTGTAAAAATTAAGAATAAGAATAAATGTAAGAAGCTATATAATTGCTTAAGTGCGTAAAGATATACTGTTTCCTCCTGATTAGCAAAAAGCAGCACCAAATTTAGCAAAAATATATTTTAATGGTTACCAACCAATGAGAACTGATCTTTCTTCATGAAAGTAACTGATGCGCACAAACAATGCAAAACATAATGAAAACTGATATTTAAATCAAGGATTCCTGCTTGCTGATTTAAATCATGATTAAAATTGATGACTTAAATCGCTTTGATTTAAAAATCAATCCACCCTGGCTCCAGCCCAAATAAAAATCTACAAAACTGTTAATAAAAAGAAAACGTTAAGATTTATACAACCCCTATGTAACAATCATTTCACCATTCCAATTCCAAAACAAGCAGTTACTTATACAAACATCTTACCGCCACTTCTCCACTTCTTCTTGTGGCATAGAAGCAATCTTGGGTGATTCTTTGTAAAATTTTCTCTCAATTGGAGGCAAATCTTAAACAATTAGGAAAAAAAGCAACCTGTTAAAAAAAATTAAATTTTCCAAATTGGTGAGAGATGTGCTTATTCAGAATTACAACATATAGTTTAAAAAGAAACAGTTACTGGTACAAGTCGGCCAAAATTATGATCAAGATTTAAGATGGAAGAGCCCAAAACCTACATAACATTGTGAATCCTTACATCACTCCCTACTACGAAAATTATTATAAGTAGTGTGAGGATTCCTTGTTGGAAGCATGTAAACAACAAAGCTGAGGAAGAGATAAAACCCAATATTATTAAAGTATTTGCTAAATAAACCACCTCACCAAATTTTTAGTCTAGCTAATCGGAATTATTCCTCTAACAGAGATAATATGATGCAGACAGTTATACTTTAGAAAATTACAATGCTTAAGCATTGTAATAATGTTATATTTGTAATTTGTATATAATAATGTATATAATAATGTAATTTGTATATTTGTATATAATAATGTTATATATAAATAATGTTATATTTAATTGAATCTAAAGAAAGTGAGAGTCTACCAGGAATTAATAATTCAGACAGTGAAAAATACACATTCATTTCAACACAGACACATGACCTAAAATTTTTCTATTCTGCATTTTAAAAATCTGTAACAGGCTATCAAGACTTTATATTTAAAATCATAGAATCACAGAATCATAGAATATCAGGGTTGGAAGAGACCTCAGGAGGTCATCTAGTCCAACCCCCTGCTCAAAGCAGGACCAATCCCCAATTAAATCATCCCAGCCAGGGCTTTGTCAAGCCTGACCTTAAAAACTTCTAAGGAAGGAGATTCCACCACCTCCCTAGGTAACGCATTCCACTGTTTCACCACCCTCCTAGTGAAGAAGTTTTTCCTAATATCCAACCTAAATCTCCCGCACTGCAACTTGAGACCATTACTCCTTGTCCTGTCATCCGCTACCACTGAGAATAGTCTAGATCCATCCTCTTTGGAACCACCTTTCAGGTAGTTGAAAGCAGCTATCAAATCCCCCCTCATTCTTCTCTTCTGTAGACTAAACAATCCCAGTTCCCTCAGCCTCTCCTCATAAGTCATGTGTTCCAGTCCCCTGATCATTTTTGTTGCCCTCCGCTGGACTCTCTCCAATTTTTCCACATCCTTCTTGTAGTGTGATAAGCACACCACACTTTTTCAAAGCCTGTATACTAACCTGCCCACTTCATAGCTTCATATTTAGCTTTATTTTCTCGAAGAGATGCCCAGTTAATTACTGATTTCTGTGGGCCATTTCCAGACTTGACAAGATCATGATGGCTTTCAGTGGAATAACTAGAGCCAAAATCCTGGTGTTGGAGGGAACCTGCTGGGAAACAGTAGCTTTGCTTTATTTTTAACAAACAAAACCTTTCCCATTTTGAATTCTAAGGAGATGTTATGTTTAAATAGAAAGTTCTTTCTTGGAACTTATCGTTAGAAGCCTGGTTTGATCATAGAATACCAGGGTTGGAAGGGACCTCAGGAGGTCATCTAGTCCAACCCCCTGCTTAAAGCAAGAGCAATCCCCAATTTTTGCCCTGATCCCAAATGGCCCCCTCAAGGATTGAACTCCCAACCCCGGGTTTAGCAGGCCAATGCTCAAACCACTGAGCTATCCCTCCCCCTGAGGGAGAGCTGATCTTCAGATCCAATCTTATTATAGACCAGAAAGATCTATAAAACCTGTGTGGATGCACTGTTGTGAAAAGGAGAGAACAAAGAGTGCTTCCAGCAATTTCTGGCTACTTAGGAATAGTACTGACAGGTTCTAAAGCAGGGGTCTCAAAGTCCTGGCTCGCGGGCCATCTGCAGCCCGAGAACCTCCACACTGTGGCCCGCAGAAACTTTTAAAAAAGTTCTTTCATCTGGCCCTCATGACTGCTGGCTGGGGGATGGGGTGAGAGCGGGGAGGAGAGATTCACATGCCCCTCTCCCCAGCATTGCTCCATCCTGCTGCTCCTGGGACCCTCCCAGGGGTTGCACTCGGCAACGTGTCATTCACCTCGGGCAGCTCGGCTCCCTGCAAGCGGTTCCCTATCTCTGCTGTTGCCGGAGAGGAGAGACCCATGCAGCCACACGGCCTGATGTCTGCTGCAGGCACCGTCTTCCCCCCGCACCTCCCATTGGCTGGGAGAGAGAGACAGAAGTACCATCACTAGTTGCTGGGCAGAGTCAGCCACAGAGGCAGCGTCACTAGTCGCCAGGCAGAGTCAGCCGGGCCGGCCTGAGGCCAAGAGAGCAAGGGAAAAGGGTGGGAAACGGGCTGGGAGGTGGTGTGAACACCAACTTCAGTGACATTATTGGCCCACTGGGAGGATTTGAGGACTGGCACTGGCCCTAAGTTAAATTGAGTTTGAGACCCCTGTTTTAAAGGGAACTCCAAGCAGCTCTCTCAACTAGAAGGAAGGTTTGCTGTGATATGGGTTCTTCAGGGACTGGGTGTAAACTGGGGGAAAATGGGAGGTAAATTCTCAGAGCCCCAAGGATCAAGCACAAAACTATTTTCAACAACTGTAAGGAGAGAAGGGGTATTTCTACAGCACAAGATGGTAATATAACAGTTAAATCACACATACCAAGCGTACAGATAGTACAGTAAATTTAAAAGATTCATTAAATTAGGATCTCTCAGAAAGAAACTTTAACATAGGAGAAAATGTAGTGGTGTGCCTCATTCTTATGCTGCTCTGGGCTGTTTGTGCATCTGAACAGCAGCTTTCAGTTCCCCCTTAGTTATGATACATTCAGAAAGTATATTAAGAAATCCACTATTGAGTATTCCTAGCTGCAGCTTTGCTCCTTCCTCAAAGATACCTGCTAGTCCACCATGCTAGGCATCTCACATCTGCCCCTGCCACCAGAGTGGTACACTCCATGCTCCATTCCTCCTCTCTTGGAAATGTGGAACCTAACTCTCAGTTCTGAGTTTAATTCCTTTCCTCCCTTTTAGTGTCTCAGTCCAGATCTGAAGACATACATGGTCCTTGCCCCCAAGTGCTTTCAATACAAATAGACCAAACAAATAATAACAGACAACATAAGCAAAATGTTAAAACAGAAATAGTAGTAATTGCTTATGTATCCCTACAACATATACAGTAACAATATTCACTGCATTCCACACTTCACTATGTGGAAACTTAACAGACCTCTTACTCTCTTCATGGGAAAAATAAATTTCTGTTAAGCATCAGTGAACAGGCAAATTATAGGGTATGTTGAGGTCAGAGCTGTAGTTCAATAAAGTGAGTAACATGATGTATATTGTTTTGACGCATTTGCAGGCACATGGGATGTACTTGCAGAGGGCACTAAGTTTGTCAGTGCAAGTGGTATATGTATCCTCTTCTATTTCTTTGTTTTTAAGGATTTGAGTGTGGTATTCTCCTAAAGCAATTTTAACTGTTTTTTGACAAAAGTTCTCTCTCTGTGGTACAGCATATATACAGAGGCATATTGTACATGTTAAAATGTTAAGAACAAGTCAAATGTTATAAGAGGACACAAGTCCCAACAATTCCCCCACTGTAAATTTCTTACCTTTCTCAGTCCTGTCTCCAGGGTAATTTTGGCCATACCTCTTAATAAGATCATCTATCAACATTTTGGCTTTGTTCTGTGTATCATTACTACCAAAAATCTTTACTTCAGCTTCATATGCTCCCCTTATAACCTAAATTTAGAAAGCCTAATTAAATTTTTATATAGCACAAGCTTCATATACTAGAATATACACAGGTATCCCACTCCTTGATTTCTTCTTTATGCAGTCTCATAATTTCTCTGCCTAACACAAGCCCTACAGTGAGCTACCCAAAAGGACTTAGACATGATAATACCTAATTTTGGGGCACCTAGAAAAGTCACAAGAACACTGCAATCCACAAAGCCACCGTTAAGTGCATCAGCTTCCCTATACAATGAATGGGAAGAGCTAAACGCCTGAGAGTATGTAGACACTTAAGGCAATAAGAAAAGGAGTACATGTGGCATCTTAGAGACTAACAAATTTATTTGAGCATAAGCTTTTGTGAGCTACTAAATTTGTTAGTCTCTAAGGTGCCACAAGTACCCTTTTCTTTTTACGAATACAGACTAACACGGCTGCTACTTTGAAACTTAAGGCAGTGGTTCCCAAACCGGTGTTCGTGAACCCACGGGGGTTCACGAAATCTTACAGGGAGTTTTTGGGAACAAATTCCCTAATGGCGGACAGAGCTGCCCCTAGGGACTCCAGGCAACACAGGGCCAGCAGCCCAGAGCCCCTGGACTTCCAAGAGCTAAGCAGATCAAAGCAAGCATATTTATCACATTGAGGAGATTCAAACTTCAAGACTCCTTATAAGAAATGGAAAGGGAGGTGGATATTTTTTGCCGTTTTTAAAATTAAATAGGCAGCTAGTACTATTTTTAAAATTATTATGAAGAACAAGTTTAAGCTTTGTTGTAAAGTGCGCTGTTTGCCTGGACTGCTCAAGACCTGAATGCTCATGGAGGAAGAACAATTTGAGTTGGCTTCTTAAATACCTTCATGCTGTTTCACATCTGATACTCCTTGATGAAACACAGGAGCCTTGTCTTATAACAGACTTATTCAAAGTGATACAAGCTACGAAAGTGAGATCTTGGAAGAGTGTTACCGCTTTCATAATGTAATAATAATTATTAATAAATAGTGTGTAATAAGCATGTCATAAAACATATTTCCAAGATCACTGCTTTTAGAATTTATATTTAGGTAAAGGAAAAAAATCCTTGAAAATATTCATTTTTAGGAGGGGGTTCGCGAGACTTGACATTTTAGTGAAAGGGCTTCACAGTTTATTAAAGTTTGGGGAACCACTGACTTAAGGATATGTCTACATATGTTTGAGGGGGAGGGATAGCTCAGTGGTTTGAGCATTGACCTGCTAAACCCAGGGTTGCGAATTCAATCCGTGAGGCGGCCATTTAGGGATCTGGGGCAAAAATTGGGGATTGGTCCTGCTTTGAGCAGGTGGTTGGACCAGATGACCTCCTGAGGTCCCTTCCAATCCTGATATTCTATGATACATCGGGGGTTAGGTCGATATAACTGCCCTGCAGCCTTAGCTCGGCATACCTATAACCTGGTCTACACGGTTACACTATACTGTTAGATCAATGCAAGGCAGCTTACATTGGCCTACTTGTGCATGCACCTACACTCAAGCTCTCTCAGAGAACTCTCCCACTGGCTTAATAACACCATCTCCACAAAAGACAGTAGGTATGTCAGTGGGAGAAGCTCTCCTGCCAACATAGTTTTGTCTACACGGGGCGGGGGGGGGGGGGGGGTAAGGCTGGTACAACTACATTGCTCAGGGATGTGGATTTTTCACACCCAAGTGACATAATTATACCGAAGCATGTAGACCAAGCCTAGGTGCCTGCCTTGTGCCATAAACAAAAACAGGATAACGAGTGACCGGACCCAGGGTCTTTCACCTCCCAGGTTGGTGCCCTAACCACCAGCCTACGGAGTCATTCTGACTCTCTGGCCCTATGTCTGTAACTTTTTAACCACAGTGGAACAGCCATTGGATGAGGGACAGAAAGATGGAATGTCTCTGTAGTCTGGTGGTTAGAACACGCACCTGGAAGGTGGAAGACCCAGAGTCCAGTCCCCTTGCTCTAAGCACTTTTGTTATTTATCCATTGAAACAGCTCCAGTAATATCCCATAGCTCAGTGGTTAAAGCACTTCCCTGAGAGGTCAGAGACCCCTGTTCAAATCCTTTCTCCACCTCTAGCAGAGAGGGAAGAACTGAAGCTTTGCCTCCCACGTTCCATGCAAGTGCCCTAACCACTGGGCGAAAAGTTATAAGGTGGCACCACTACCCTCCATTCCGTCTCCCAACAAATTTTAAATGGAACCTGATCCAGTACGCAGCCTCTGAGCATGTCTACTGGATATGGCCCGGCACTCAGCTTAGGCAGCCTGAATGCCTATCTGAATCACTCTGGGGCTTAAGTGGGAAACAGGCATCTAGACACCTAGAGGGAGGCAGCAGTATGCATGTCCAGAGCATGAAATATAGGCACCTAGGGAGCTTTTACACTGAAAACTTAAGTGCCAAGTGAGTTTAGGCACCTACAGGATTTGGTGGGAGTTCTGTGGATTGCCGTGCAGACAAATCTAGCATTTAGGTGCTTAAATCTGGGGTTTAGGCTGGCACCTAAGTATCTTTTTGGCTCTGAGCCCTTGTGTTACATTAAAAAAAAAGGAAAAAAAAAAAGGAAATTTTGTATGTTCTTACCTTTTTTTTTTAAAAAGAAAACTCTACATCACCAAACTGTTCTGTTACCCCAAGCAAACTGTATGTTCACATCTTAGTTCTGCTTAGTTACTCTCCATGCATACAGGGACTAGGAGTAATGTAAAGGCATCACATGCAACCTCAAGATAAAGAAATGACAGATGAAAGGAGAGACTCTCTCATATCAGGGAGCAATCACTAGGATATATAGAAGGAGAAATGGCAAGACCTGGAGAGAGTACTGAGCAATAAGCTCTTGTCAAAATGTAGTGCACTTTTACCTGTATTTTAGAACCTGAAGAATCCTCAAGTTCTCTAATTTTAGTTCCAGCCCGACCTGTTACAAAATGCAAATTTGTAGATATTATACAAATCTTGACCACAGATCAACTTGCGCCAAGAATCGGAAATAAACTACTGTTGATTATTACTTTATCATTCATTAGACTGCCATCAAATAAGAAATCCTTTAATTTCTTCAAAAAGGGTAGAGCATTTAACAAGAAACCGCAGAAAAAAAATAGGTAGCTTATTTGTGATCATTCAAAATCAAGACAGAAAAAAGTGCACGGGGGGGCGGGGGGGGGGGGGGGGAGGAGAACCCACTGAGAAATCATGGTACCAGGGAGACACTTCAGGTTCCTTCCCTGGCCAGCAAAATTTTGTCCCCATCTTCCGCTCTTCTAGCTAAAAGGCACGCTCACACAGCCACTGGGCTGGCCAACAGAGCCTGAGCAAGCCTTTTGTGGTGAACCCCTCCCAGGCAGCGGAGCTGAAAGTGGGTCGGTACGGTGTACCAGTAAGAAGCGGCTGCCAGTACCGGGGCCGTACACAGCCAATGATAAAGGGCTGGCGTGGCAGCGCTATAACTTTGCTGCCCTTTCCTCCCCCTGGGCCACTGAGGGGGTGCAAAAGGGGCAGCTGCCCTGGGCCCAGCAATTTAAAAGGGCCCGGGACTCCTGGCCACCACCACCATGGCAGCAGACGGAGCCCCAGGCCCTTTAAATCACTGCTGGAGCCCCAGTTGGCACTGAAGGGCTGGCTGGGGGAGGCTGACACCAAGCCCTGCTCTTTCCACCCAAGGCCCCGTACTGATAAGACTTCTAAGTTACTTTCACCCCTGCCAGGCAAGCAAGCCATCGTCCCCTCAAGGTGATCAAATGGGAAATCAGGCAAGCAGCTGCCACGCACTCAGCCTGGTCTCCCCAGGCTACCATGCATTCATCGGGAGAGAGGCAACGCAGAATGTATGTGGCCCCCTGCCTCAGCAGGGACAAGGGCCAACTAGAGATCTAAGAGGCCAAGCAGGTATCACACCCAGCCCCCATCAACACTCTCTGCCTCTGCAGCCCACTAAATGCCTTGAGCTCGTCTGGCTGGTGTGGAGATTGGGAGGGCATACGGCGCATACCCCACCGCAATCAAGGGCAACACATGGGTGGGTATGCAGGGTTATGTGCCCCCCTCCTCCAGGTTTCTGCCTTCCATTTAGCACAGAGGTTTTCAAACTGTGTGTGAACGCAGGAACACTGAGCCAGTCCTGCACAGCGGGTCTCAACGAGGTGAGGGTCCTTCTCCCTCCTCAAGCCCTGCCACATGAGACTGGCCTGAGCCACCTGCCTTTGCCACTCGCCCCACCCCCCCGCCACCTTCAATGTTCCTCCATGCGCCCTGGGGGGGGGCACACCCCACAATTTGAAAACCTCTATGCTAAATGGGAGACAAATCAGGGGAGGGGGCACAAGTCCCACACGTTGCCTCTGTCCCCTGCTTATACAGAAATCAAACTATGCCTATGTCACCCACCACCCTGGCACGCCTCCTAGGCTCGCCCTGCTCGGGAAGGACTCGGGTCTACCAGCGCCAAGCACTCGGGCACGGCCCGGTAGTTACCTATGACGGTCCCGATCATGGCGTTGTCCAGGTGGAAGCAGAGCGGCACCCCCAAGCTCCGATCCCTGGGGGGGCCGCGGGGCCGATATTCCAGGGGGCCCGACAGCCAGGGCTCCCGGGGTGCCTGTAACGGGAGCGGCCGCGAACCCTCCAGCCTCCCCCAGCCGCCCTGGGAGCCGCTGCCCCTCCGGGCCGGCCTCTTCTCCTGGCCCTTAGCACAGGGCCCGGCGGCTCCGCTTCGCCCTCTGCCGCCCACCGAGGGCGCTGGGCTCCTCCGGCCCTGGGCGGGGGCCACCGCCGGTTGCCACTCCGGCAGCGGGGGGCCTGGCGGCCGGCTCCCGGGGCGGAACTCCTCGTCGCTGTCCGCTTCCCAGTCCGACATGGCAGAACCAGGGACCCCCTGAACCAGAACGGTCCTGTCCGGCTCGCGCCGCCTGGCGCGTGCTCTCCAACTGTCAACACGCGCGTGTAGAGCCCCTCCCAACAGCTTTAGGCCGGGAAGCGCTCTGATTGGCCACAGCATTTCGCCTCTACGAAATGATTGGCTGGTTTGCCTGGGCCTCTGAGTGATTGTCCATTGGCCTCTGGAAGCAACGGGCATTCCGCAGCGGGGGGGGGGGCACGCCCTGGGGCAAACCTGCATCGCGCCTGAAGAGCAATGTGCATGCCCCATGGCTGCTGGAGGGGAAATTGCTCTGTTCCGGGTCGTGTCAGGTGTTAATTAATGGGAGTCCCATTTGTGCAACAGCCACTGTTTGTGACATCCCCACAGAACATGCTGTGTGGTAGGTCACTAAGCAAGGTACACTGCGTGTTCATTTAATGTGTGGGTCTGTACATGCTGCCAGTATAGTGGTGCATCTGTTATTTGAAATGAATTGGGTGGCATCAGCCCAATTCGCAATTGGGAAGTGTCCCCACAAAAACAACCAGCTACATTCCTATGCCAAAAAACCTCTACTGCTGTAATTGATTGTAATATGATTTCTGTGTGTATATAAAGTCTGCTGCAGTTTCCACGGTAAACATCTGATGAAGTGAGCTGTAGCTCACGAAAGCTCATGCTCAAATAAATTGGTTAGTCTCTAAGGTGCCACAAGTACTCCTTTTCTTTTTGCTGTAACTAATAACTTTTGGTCAGATTTGAACTTCTGTTTGGCACAGCAGAGAAGTGGGGGACATTAGGGAGCAGTTTAAATACATATTTTTATCCTAATGCCTCAGTGAGATCCTATTCCATACTCAGGCTCCTGGGCACTACAGTAATACAAATAAATAAATAATGTATTCCTTGCTTGAACCTACCTTTAGGGTCTGATTTACCCTTATCCATATTCAGTGCTTCTTACTCATGGCACGAGGCTCATCAGGGTTGACAAAATCCAGTCTCACATATGTCCAGGGCAAATATGTTCCAGGTGAGTGCCGTTGCTTTCTGCTGAACAAAAGCTTTCATTAAGAAAAAAAGTACGTTTGTAGCTTGAATGATTGCCGTTAGCTTTCCAAATGCAAACAAGGCTAAGTCTATGCAGTGCTGTCTTCCTAAATCCTCAGACAGATTCACTCATCTCTGCTGCCACACTTGGAGCTTCCACCAGTGGCAATACAGTGAAAACCAGCCAGTTTTGATTGTTTTCACTGCTGATCTTCAGATTCCTGTGGGCAGCAGAGAAACTGAGAAGAATTAGATAAATGTCATTCTGTTGCACCTGGGGAAGGCTATGATCAACAGCAACTTCAAGCACTGAATCTGTTTCCCTGTCAGGGCTGGGGAGAAGGTAGAATGGCAGAAATACTCTTGTTGCACCACCCAGAAAGCTAAGAGAGGAGTAGAGCAGAAAGAAACAAACACCCATCACTACAGACAGGAGGCCTGGGAAGATGTAAAGTAGTCTTCACAGCAACTGGGATGCTCTAGGAGGAAAGAACCACAGAGAGAATCTCCCTCTCCAAGCTGGAGATGGCTGTGGGGAGAGGTTGTCTTCAAATGTATGAGACACCAACTAGCTACTCCTCCAGAGCCTCTCTGTCACCTGTTTCTTCCGTCTCCCAGGTGCTCCCCAGAGTTCTCTCTAAACACGCCACATAGGAGGCAGATTCTCTAGTTCCCATCCCCTCTTCTTAGAAGCAGTAGTTAAAAGTAGCAGCAGCCTTTAGCACTGGAAATAGAGTTTGACAGGAGGGCAGGATCAGAAAAGAGCTGAGCAGACATCCACAGAATGGTGAGGAGGAGACTGTTTGGGGTTATGGAGCAGCAAGGAAGAAGTTACTCACTTTGTGCAGTAACACTGGGTCTTTGATATGTGTGTCCCTACGGGTGCCATGGCCCACCCTCCTCCCCTATATACTCCTGGGGGAATACTGCATGCATAATTAATGAGCTCTTCAGATTTCCAATTTTTTTTGCAGAAAAAAGCTTCTGCCAAATGTTGCTGCAATTCTGCCTTTTGCCCACCAGAGGGTATTGTGGTGCAAGAACAGCAGCAGCTCTCAGCAGAAAGAAAAGGAGTACTTGTGGCACCTTAGAGACTAACCAATTTATTTGAGCATGAGCTTTCGTGAGCTACAGCTCACTTCATCGGATGCATACCGTGGAAACTGCAGCAGACTTTATATATACACAGAGAATATGAAACAATACCTCCTCCCACCCCACTGTCCTGCTGGTAATAGCTTATCTAAAGTGATCATCAGGTGGGCCATTTCCAGCACAAATCCAGGTTTTCTCACCCTCCACCCCCCCCACACAAATTCACTCTCCTGCTGGTGCTAGCCCATCCAAAGTGACAACTCTTTACATAATCAAGTCGGGCTATTTCCTGCAGAAATCCAGGTTTTCTCACATCCCCCCCACCCCCATACACACACAAACTCACTCTCCTGCTGGTAATAGCTCATCCAAACTGACCACTCTCCAAGTTTAAATCCAAGTTAAACCAGAACATCTGGGGGGGGGGGGTAGGAAAAAACAAGAGGAAACAGGCTACCTTGCATAATGACTTAGCCACTCCCAGTCTTTATTTAAGCCTAAATTAATAGTATCCAATTTGCAAATGAATTCCAATTCAGCAGTTTCTCGCTGGACTCTGGATTTGAAGTTTTTTTGTTTTAAGATAGCGACCTTCATGTCTGTGATTGCGTGACCAGAGAGATTGAAGTGTTCTCCGACTGGTTTATGAATGTTATAATTCTTGACATCTGATTTGTGTCCATTTATTCTTTTACGTAGAGACTGTCCAGTTTGACCAATGTACATTGCAGGAGAGTGAATTTGTGTGGGGGGGTCAAGGGTAACGGAGGAGCTGAGGGAGAGGGAAGTAAATTGCTGGGAAGGAGCCTGCGTGTGAACTTGGAAGGTTGCACTGTTTCTGAGGGGTGTGGGAAATATGGTTCTGTATTGTAGTTTAAATGAAGTATTACTCAGAGTTCTGTATTAATATGCCCAATAAGGAATTTATTTGTCAAAAAACATTTCCTGAATCTTTTTTGTTGTCTGTATTGTTACAGACATACTTGCTGACAGGTATTTTGAAATAAATTACCAAAAATAATTGAAATTGGTGTGATTATATTGTGTTATTTTGACAAATAAAATATGCACAATTTTGCAGAATTTTAAAATATTGTGCGCATAATTTTTAATTTTTTGGCACAGAATTCCACCAGAAGTACCTATACTTCAGAGTTCTAGTAGTTGATTCTGTGTTAGAGAAGGAGCTGAGGAAGGATTGCCTGCGGATGCTGGCTAGCCTCGTGGCAGGCGGGGAGCAATGCGCAGGCTAGACTGATACAGCTACCAAAGTTCTCTGATTAGCAGCACAGGGATGCAGGAATAGAGAGCGGAGAACTGATAGACTTGGGGAGAGGAGCCCAGAAATGGATTAGTGAAAGGAAGGGAACAGAGAACTGAATAGACTTGGGGATGGAGGTAGACCTGATTACTTTTGTCAGGCTGCTGAATTTTTAGTCAGACTAGTATGTTTTAATAGGAATTTTGGAGGGTTGTCTTAATCTTAAATTATAACCCTGATACTTTCACATTAATGTAATGAAGATTTTGATTTGGCCCATTGTACTAAAGCAGACATAGTATTACAAACCTTTCAGTCAACAGTGCAAATCTGCTAAGTATTTGAGGGTTTAAATGTGCCTTGTAGACACGGCCCTGCACTAGAGGCAGAATGGAGCAGCACTGCCCCAAAGGGCATTCTGAGCTCCCTGGCATGAAGGGGAAAATTGGTATGCAGCTATTTATGGGTGCACGTTACTATCCTTGTATAGCCAGCCTGATCTACAGCAAGTGCTGCATGAGGGAAGCAATTTACCCTGCTTCTTCTGCCCCCTCCCAACCTCCTTTGGGGCACCATGTGCCTTGCTGTATAAACTGTGTGTATCTCCTTGCACATTCCCCCTTTCCCCTGTGTACCTACATAAGGTTGAGACAGAATCTAATCCTAAGGGGACAGACTATAGTAAAAGATACTGTTCTTCTGAAAGTTCATGATTTAGGAGTATAAATGAAAGGTATGCAGGGGAGGCAACTTGGCCCTTATATTTTTACACTTATCATAAAGGACTTTACTTCAAGTTTTGTAGTCACCGTGTTACAGTAAAAATCACTAACTAATTTCGTAAAATATAGGAGGAAATTGATTCATTTAAATTAATACTCTTCATGAAATTATGGAACAATTATGCAAAGAAAAATAGTAAAATATCTGCAGCTGGATTCTCCCTTCCCTTGTACCTTGTGTAGTCATTGGTATCTGTGCGAAGTGGGTATAAAATGCTACCAAATCAGAATGATAATGTTTTCTGCTCCCTTTGCACAGATGTTAATGATTATGCAAAATACCACACAGGGGAGAATCAGGCCCCATATATTTATATACTTAGTCTCCAAGTCTGAAAATTGACTTCAGTAGGGTTCCACATGGGAGTAGGATTCACCCATGTCAGTTTCTGTGGGCAGAACAGAAGTCCTGATCCAGGCCATATAAATTGATAGCACAGTACTAGATGCAGTTCTGCTGGTGGCCTCCTCCTAAAAATCCTGCTTCCTGGCGTATTTAGTCCCACCCGGGTGTATAAGAACTACGGTTTCCCCTCTCCTCAAAAATCCCTGGTTGATCACTGGTCAAAATGAAAACTGAGTACAGCAACTTCTGTTTGAAATGCCTTAGCACTGCTCTTAATAGCTTCCAAAATCACTTTCATAGAGGGTTTGTATTCTGTGAAGGTGAAGCGGGTTTAGGTAAACCGTCATTAGAAATCATTAGAAGGTGTTACACTGGCCTATGTTGTATGGACTTTTTGGTCAAATAAACTTGTTTTGTGATACCTTGGTCAAGTTGAATCAAAGCCATATAAAACGTTAAAGAAAAAAATGAGCACATCATGGGAATTTTTCAGGTGCACAATTCTGCTCAGTCCTGCCTGAGCTGTATTCACATGCAACACCAATATTAATCTTTAATCAAAAACAAAACAAAACACAAAAATCAACCAACAAACAAAAAAAACTTCAAGTATACACAGTAGCTACTTTATAACCATGTTTATTAACAACAAAATGGATTTACCTTTGTCATGAAGTTACAATTAACATTGTATTATAATGTAATGGCTAAAGCCATTGCAGCATCAGTGGAAGTGTCCCTTATACTTTCCATAACCGTTATAAAACTGATATTTTAACACCGCTCCCTCCCATATTGGCTAGCAGAAATGTCTCAGAACACATTCAATAGCAGATGATGTTTGGTGCCTGTGGAAGTGTCCCATATGTATCTGAATTAATGGCAACCCCTCATATGCTTCCTTTGACATTCCACGGGTTGGTTTAGATTTAAAAACTGATTCACCTTTTTGGATAATTATAGCAATTTATTTGATGTTGCAATTCATTTGAACTAAATTGATTAACATACTTGGAAAAAAATGTGAAGCAGAAATATGACGGCCAAATTCTCTTTGGACGTACACCTCCTTCAATCCTTCTGAACTCCATGGGATTGCACAAGGTATGAGTCAGAACAAAAATTGTCCCAGTGGGACAAGTTTACTCCTGGTGTAGGCAGGTGTAATCCCATTGAGATCAATGGAGTTGAGCCTCATTACACCAAAGAAGGCTGAATTTGGCCCACCTATGCTGTCCTTTGAAGTCAGTGGAGCCACACAGGGATGAATTTGTCCTCAGATGTTTAATCACTTTTTTCATTCCTTTGCTCTACATTTTATTTTTCTGCTTTGTTCTGTTTTCTTACTGACCTACTTTTCTCTGTGCTTTTTAAAAATTTCCCTTCTCTTCATTCCTTTTTATCTTACTATTTTGTGCGTTACTTTTTATATAGTCAATGTGACATATGGGTTAATTCAGCTAAGCATTAGTTTCCTCAGGAAATAACTGGAATATTATCATTTTCACTTTATACAGATGCCCAACAAAATAAGGGTTTGAATCTGGACTCCTGACTCAGGCAGAGCTCTTGCTGAAGTCCATGGAATTTTTGCTTGAGTAAGAACTGCAGGCCCAGACCCATAAATCGTACTGTATATCAGGTGTTCCTCAATACAGCAATAATTCAGTATGACTTGACTTATCACAGAAGAGTAGGTGAATTACCTATCAGCAGACTGTAATGAGAGCAGTCATTTAAGCAGGATTATCTCAAAAAAACATGTAACAGCTGTGGGCATGTGAATAAAAGTGTATGATCTTTGCAATCTTGAACCCTAGGCTAAAACACTATATCCATACTGAAATAAAAAGTATAGATCACATAAGCCAGGAGTATATAGAGTTTGTAAAACAAATAATCATCAAAAACTATTCTTTTAAGTTCTCTCTTCAATCAGGTACAACAAACATGCTGATCAGGAAACAGTTATTTGTGTAAGGCCCAGTCCTTAAACCCTTACTTAGAGCCAGATTCTGTCCTGTTTGACACCCTGCACAATCCTCCAATGGAGTGTATATTAGGGCAGAATTTGGTCCTTATTGCCTACTCATGTAAAACTCTTATTGACTAAAATGAGAGCTTTGACTTAGTAAGTAGTTCAGGACAAGACCCTTAAGGCCAAATGCTGTTCCCACTGACATCAATAAATTATTGATACTGATTTCGGTGGGAGCAGGCTTGGTCCTTATAGTGTAATTAAAGGTATACTGTGGACACAGGAAACTCCTGGTGAAGAAAGGTCAGAACAGCTCACTTTGTAAAAACACATAATAAACCCTCTCCAGATCTCCACAGATTCATTAATTATTCTCGCAATTTTCCATCAATATAATGTTAAGAAAATTCCTATATGATAAGAACTGTAGCTACAAAAAGAAGGATGTAATGGTGACAATAAAAAAAAAATCAGTAATTTCAACTTAAAAAAAGATAAGGCCTTCCTGATTTATCCGATCTTTGTGAAGACATTCACATAGAATCATAGAATATCAGAGTTGGAAGGGACCTCTGAGGTTATATAGTCCAACCCCCTGCCCGGAGCAGGACCAATCCCAACTAAATTTTCATATATAATTTATAGAATTCATTTATGTGCACAGAATTGTATTAAATAAATTAATTTAAAATGAGGAGAACTCAGGTATGTCATTTAAGCCAAAAATACCAAGTTCAGCAAGTAAAAATCAAGATCCTGATTCTGCAACTGCATCTGTGCAGGCAGAGCCTGTGCCCATGTGGAACCTCACTGATTTCACAGTAAGGCTCAATGTGGATGCAAAGGTCTGCTCAAGCAGATGCAGTTGCAAGATCAGGGCCCAATTCAGGATGCTGTTGTGTTCACATTTAATGAAAAAGGGGAGGCGAGTCTAATTACTGACACATTTGTTAGCTGTCCTGTGCCCAAGCTCTTGCCCCTACATCAGACCTAAGTACAGATTTACATCTACAACATTATGAGATTTTATATAAATGGCAAGAAAGGCACCATAAAAAATTAGGAAAAAAGAAAAGAAAATCCTAAAAATTAAATCGTTTTTAGATATTGTACAATACTTTAAATTTACAGATTTGGCTGGACAAACTGCAGACATTCAAATAAGTCAATATTTAAATGTTCTCAGATGTTGAAAAACCTATTTATCATCACAAAAATATCTTCGCAATTCGGCTTTAATATGATCAGGCTGCACATGAAGGATGTAGTAAAGGATGAATGCGATGGCAAATCAGTGATAGCTAATTGTGCTTCAAGACATCTTTCAGAATTTACCACGTGAGCTTTGTTCTGGCACAAGCCATAGAATGCAGCTTATCATCCATAGATCCTGTATCACTGACACAATATATACACTTTACAGTATGCATGTACTTTCACATAATAAGGTTATCATGTAACATCCAGGAATACTTTTGTAAAAGAAATATGGAGGCAGAAATTACAGTGGATTCATAGTAAACAGTTCAAGTCCTTCACAATACAATCTACAGCATTTAGCCATGATTAAGACTGCTCTGACATTTTTGATGTATAATAAATCCTCAGCAGGGCTGGGCTTTGATGAAACAGTGCTCTGAGTGAGCTGGAACTGGCACTCCCATACATTTGGAGTTCTTGTTGCTAGAGGTGGCCAGGCCCAGAACAGGTTGCCCATGAGTCAGTGGTACATGTTGGCTGTAATTTGGGGGGATACAACAAATAGAAATCTTGTTCAGTGCGGAAGGGTGGAGGCTCCTACAGGGTTCCATGGCAAAGCCCTGGTAAGGACCAATAGGTAGGCACTAGTACTGCTACTGCACCTCTGCAGAAGTGAAACGTAGAAAGGCTATGAGAGCAAGAGGAGGTCTCAGGGGAGAATGCTCAATATGCTGCATGTTTTGAATCCCCAAACTAGGTGGGAGGTGGTATGGGAAAGGAATCTGAGGGTCCTTTCCTGGAACCTTTGTAAAATGGCATTATAGAGCTAATAAGAATGTGACTCCTTTCCCTCTCTCCTCCTCGTCCCCTCGTTTTTAAAAATTCGGTCTTCTTCAATTTGGGCAATTCAGCCGTTTGTCTCTATTACCTCTCCCATTTCCTTACATGGCTTTTTGGAAGAAACACTAGCTGTCTGGGACCAACAGGCTGGAATTTTAAAGACCTTTTTCACTGTCCCTGCCTCCCTGCTGTTATTTTTCATTTTTTCCCCATCCCCTTTTTTCCTACCCCTTTTTTTCTTCTCCAAATTCATATTTTCCTTTGCTTATCGTATTGTCTCTCTTTTCCCCCCTCTTCACCCCTTCTGTAGTCTCTCTCTCTCTTCCCTTATCCCCTTTTTTTTCCTCTGCTTTCAATACCCCATATGTTACCACGTTCACTTCCTTCACAGACTTCTGACACAGTATCATGGAGTATCAGGGTGCAATTGTGAAGCATGGTGCCACCTTCAGGGCAGAAAGAAGAACTGCCTCTAGTGAGCTGTAGCTCACGAAAGCTCATGCTCAAATAAATTGGTTAGTCTCTAAGGTGCCACAAGTACTCCTTTTCTTTTTACAATAAAGGTAACGCCCTCTCCTCTCCTGCTGATTCTACTTCCAGAATGCTTCAGATCCTCGGGAAGGGCACATCAGTGATATCAGCAAGTTTGGGGTAAGGAAAGCTGCCCCTGAATTTTTGGTGCAGTAGTCCAGATTATCCATCTCTAATGCCAGCCCTTATCCTTTGAATTTATACATTTCATAGCAAAAGAAGGTTCTTATCATAAAGAACAACCTGAAAGTGGTGTGCAAAGTACTTTGCCACAGCACTAAATCACCAAAAATGTTACAGAAATTAACATTCTAAAGCTGAGAGTGTTAAAATCACTGATTAATGATGAGTTAATGTGTATATCTTGCAACTAGCAGCCATTTCTAGTCCCATATTACTAGTTTCCTTGGTACCTTGCTAGCAGCTGTAGATAATATTTTTGTTGTAAACATAAACTATTGTCTAATTCAGGACATATATATTTTTAATTAATCCAGAAGCAAAGTGCTTTAAATCTTACAATTTTTACTTCTGTACTGTAGAAACAACACTATTTCTAAATGCTCAGACCTTTGCTTTCTGACACAGTCTGCAGTATTAACTTTGTAGATTACTCATTATTTACACCTACTGTACTACATAAAAGTGATGTACATTAGGTATAAATTTGAATTTTAGCTGTCACTTAAGCATGCATTTTCATGCAACTAGAAGATATGGGCTCATACAACTGCCTTTCAGATTCTTCCTGATTCTTACAATTTTATTTTATTAAAAAGGCTTTCAAAAGAGTTCATGCTATGATATGTATGACTAAAGGAATTACTCAGCCAATGAAGAAAACCCATAAATTGTTATTTAAGTTTGACATGAGGCAAGCTGAGTGCATCTGTACTGTCCCCTGGCTTGCAAATGCTTTGAGATGATCTTGATATTCCAGTCCTTAGAGAGTCAGTAGAGAGAGTTGTTTCCACTAATGAGCGAGAGATGCTTTCAAAAGCCTCTGTTTTTGTCTCTGCTTCCAACTCTTCATCTGTTATAAATAATTTTGACTCCCTCCATTTGGAGTACACTTCTTGGCTCCCTCTTGAGCCACTGGAGTCATTCCCAGCAATCTGTACATTCAGTTCTTCAGATGATTGTATAAGATTTTGTACAGATAAAGATTTTCCTAAATCCAATTGCACTACTGGTTTAACTGGGACCAAGGGTTCCCCTTCTGTATCAAGGCTTTTTCTCCATGAAAGATCCTTTGTCACTTTGTGCTGTGCAACTTTTCCATTATCCTTTAACGCAACAAGGCAAGCGGTGACATCAGAAATATTTTCCTGTGTGGTCGCAGGAGTAATATGAAGAGGCTCAGGCCAGTTGGCATGCTTGACTGAGGAGAAAGGTGGTATTTGTAACGTTGTTGGTGTTGTTGGCTTAGTTGCCTGGTTTATTTGGTTTGATGTATTATTAGTTATTACTGTTGCAGGTCCATCATTTGGCACCTGTGTTGCTTGACTATGCATAGTTGGACTAAAAGCATAGTAAGCCTGAGTGCTAAATTCATTTGGTGTCAGTATAAGCTGTAGGCCACGAGGCATGTTGGCACTAGCTGATCTGGATACACATCCACTAGTTTGTGCAGAACTAGATAAATCTTTGCTGTCTACAGGACTTTGATAATCAGAGGTCTGGTCGCATTCAAAAGATGGCATTTGAAATGAAGCCAAAGTAAGCGCTGATGCAGATCCTTTCCTTAAGACCTGTTGATAAATATCTAACAGGCTGTCCAGCTTTGACTCTATGGATTGTACCTGCAGATTGGGGAAAAAAGGTTAAAGTAAGTTCAAAATATTATTTAAAAATATTTGCCTCCCTAGAGCCTCTCTAGAATCTAAGCAAAGAGAAAATGTAAAAGATAATAGGAACAATCTGCATATAAAGGAAATGTGTGTTTCTCTGTATAAAAATGCTACTCATCAAAAAAAGAAAGCTATTAAAAGCAGTGTATTTACAGATGCTTCATGATTAAGTTAATATTTTAACTATTAAATGGTGCAGATTTCAGTAGTGTATGTGTCTCCATTTCTGTATACAAAACACATGTAATGTAATATAATTTGTGTGTGTTTTACTTCAACATTTAGAATAGTGCAGACACCAGATAAAGTTATTTTACTAAATTGTTGTAAATTGAAAAATCCATTATTAATTATAGAAAGTTATAAGCAATAAAACAAAATCATGGTCTCATACAGTCACTTTACCTGCTTCTCCACCTTGACTACACGCCCTAACATACTAAGGTCATCAGTTGTTTCATTCTCTGCAGTATTCTTTTCTCGATTTTTCTTATCTGTTGTGATTTGTCCTTTTCCAAGAATCTGGTCAACGCTGTGAAAGAAATTGGAGACTATAATGATTCCTGAAAATGGTGAAATTGTGGAAGTATCCACTGTTCACATCTATTGAAAATTACAATTACAACTACTATTTAACAGTTTCTGAAAAATACCTAAGAAAAAGGATGGATTTATTTTTGTTAAAATAATAGTAATCAAAGTTCACAAAAATACTATAAAAGAGTGTGGAATGATGTTTAAAGCATCTGGGGAGAGCAAAATGTGAAGTTAAATGGCAATGAAGTTATATTTACTGTTAGTTGTGAGATCTGTTACACAAATAAATAAATGATAATAGATACATATTTGTGAGGGAGAGTTTAGTCTCAAGCTATTGGCTCAGTCCTCCAAACACTTACTACTGGGTACATTGCTCACTACCATTCGTGGTCCGATTGATCAAATATGAACAAAAGTGTTTAAAGGATGGGGCCCAACATTTATATCTCATGCTTAGTATTATCTGTATTAAACCAGCACAACATAGAATTTTTAAAAAAATCAGTAGGTGTTGAGAGTGGTATGGAGAGATTTATTGTAATGTGTGCTCTTACTCTAAACTAGTGACATGAAGCAGGGGACAGTTGCTTAAGAGAAGGTTTAAAAAAAAATATGTTCAGCAATAAGGGCGATAGGCTTTGAATTATATATATAATTATATATATAGTGCTCACTGAAATAAATCAATATCTCTGATAACTAATACGCAGTATTGAGCCCTCCGGGTGTTCTTCAGATGTCATTTCATAGTGGCCAACCGGCATACAGTATATAGGAGCCAGAGGTGGAGGGAACTGCAAAACTCTGCATTGGAAAGGCTGAGCACAAACAGAGAGCTTGGGCTTCTAAATCTTGGAAATGCTTCCCAAATGCAAATATAAGGAGGGATATATATGTATCATGGACGTGTCAGTTTATTACTGTATAGAGTCCAGAATATTAAAATATAGGATCCGGACCATTGTGGTGCTATGGGTCCTCAGCTTCTGTTAACTTCAATGAGAATATAAGGGATTGGAAAACAGTTTTCAAACAGTCACTGTATTAAATATTCCATCAGTTTGAGTGCACTTAAAAAAAGGGGGGGGCTAAGTTTTTTAATTTTCTGGGCCCAATTTACATCCACATTTTTTCCACCCACAATTTAATTGCAGGGCTAACTGCATTCACAGAAAGGAAGACCAAGCTGCAGTAGAGGTGAAACTTGGGCCAAAAAAAAATTGGGAATATAAAAGACACACAATTCTTCTGGTGCTAAATGACAAAATAGCTCAAGGTATTTTTATACAGGAAGGATCTTCAATGATGAAGGATTATTTTTTCCTTACCGGGACTGAAGACTTTTTATTCTGCACAACATATCAAGGTGACCAGCTGAATACTGTTCAATTACATCTTTTACATCATATGGACGTAATGTCTCTTTAAACTTTCTCTTTGCAACATGAAATTTCATGATTCTGTGGAAGAAACATTTTTCCAGATTAATCCTTATACATTTTTGTAAAACAATAAAGGCATCAATACTGAGTCAAATGTCTATCTTTTCATAATACTGACAGCTTAGTGTTACATCAGCTAAATTAAATTAAGGCCTTGTCTACACTACAAAGTTTTGTCAACAAAATGCAGCTTTTTTCAACAAAACAGTGAATATGTACACACTGCGATGGGACTTTTGGTGGCAAAAATGCCGTGTTTTGGTGGCAAAATACAACCACCCCAATGAGAGACATAAGTCTTTTTCCTCTAAATTTTTGCCAACAAAATGCCAGTGTAGACACCACACTTGATTTTATTTCTTTAATTGGCCTCCAGGAGGTGTCCCACAAAGCTCATCGTGATCATTCTGGTCAGCAGTTTGAACTCTACTGCCCTGCAGTCAGATAACAGCCATCCGCCCCTCCCCCTTAGAAGCCCCCGGAATTTTTGAAATTCCATTTCCTGTTTGCTTGGCATGGAGAGGTCTCATTGCATCCTCCCAGGCGACCATGGCAGGTAACTGCAGCAAACGCTCTCCTTCTTGGACCAGTGCTGGATCCTCTCAGTATATGAGGAGAGGAGGCTGTGCAGTCCCAGCTGCACTTGAGTCGTAGGAATTGGAATACCTACAGGCACATTTCTCGAGGCTTGTGCGAAAAGAGCTGTGATCGGGATGCGCTGCAGTGCAGAGCGAAGATAAAAGAGCTGAGGCAGGCATACCATAAGGCGAGGGAGACAAACGATTGCTCCAATGCTGCACCTAAGACGTACTGGTTCTATAAGGAGCTGAACGCTATCCTCGGTGGTGACCGCACCTCGACTGCCAAGAGCCCCGTGGGTACTTCGGTGGGCCTGGAGGCAGTGGAAAGAGGACCTAATCCGAAGGACAAAGTCATTGATGAAGAGGTGGAGTTAGACAATGATGTGGAGCTCCTGGCAGGGTCACCCAGTGAGGCAGGCATCCAGGAACTGTTCACCACTCCAAAGGTGTCTAGCCAGTCTCAGCAGTTGCTCTCCGGCGAGCAAGAAGCAGGAGAGGAGACATCTGGTAAGTGGCTGTGGTTTGTGTAATGTGTAGGTGGGTTCAGGGTATAGAAATGTAGAAGGCTGGCTGTGTTTCTGTGAGATGGACATTTCTCTGTGTAGCTAATCAGTATGGCGGAACAGGGTGTTGATGCACGCCGAGATCTCACAGGAATCCTCCAGAGAGATCTCCAGGAAAGTTTTCTAGAGGAACTTCATAATCCTCTGCGGAAGGTTCCTTGGCAGAGAAACTTTGTTCCTTTCCCATTGTAGGAAACTTTCCCGTGCGATTCAGCAATCACTTGTGCAGGGACCAAAGCGGCACACAGACAAGCAACATAGGGAGTAGGGCGGAAGCCACAAGCATGTAGTAGATGTACCCTCATGTGATGGGATGGACTAGGTCCAAAGGCCCCTTGCTAGAGGCCTCACAGTTCTACCACACTCATTCCAAGGAAGGAGCAGTAGAGAGGTCCTCCAAGCAGGCTAGAGTAGCTGCAGGGGAAGCAGCCAATCAGGGCCCCGGAGGGCCATATAAAAGGAGCTGCAGAGCAGAGCAGTAATCAGTTACTGCTTGGAGCAGGAGAAAAAAGGACTGCAGGCCTGGATGCCTGGAAGAGCAGTAGGGCTACGGATGGTTTGCTAGCAGAGACCAGGGGAGCATTGAGGGAGCTCCTGGCTGGTTGTTGGGACTGAGTAGGTACTGAGCCTGGGGAGGGCTGCAGGAAGATAGTGTCTCCAGTGAGGAAGCCCTGGAGATACAGTCCCATACCAGGGCTGGACTACTTAGAGACCAAAGCGCAGGGAGGTCTAGAGAGAGAGGGGGGTACTGAGATAGGCCCCAGTGGACTGTATACCCTGGAAGGAGTTTGTGCTAGTTAATATGCAGACAATGTGACTCAGCTGGAGCACTGTGTTACTGATAAACCTGCCTGAGAACCACCAAAAGGAGTCACTCCTCCTATGCAGAGAAAAGGGAACACAAGGAGTGGTAGAAGCTGAAAGGCAGGCCAGAAAAGAAAATCCGGAGTTTGTTAAGGACACTACTGAGCGGTTGATTAAAGTAATTCAGGAGCAAATGCAGAAGCTGAAGTCCTTAATAATGCTGCAGACTGAGGAGATCAGTACCCGCCCTCCCCTGCAGCACATTCAGAACTCTCTTCTATGCCCCCCCAAACTCCGCCCACACAGTCCACTTTCTGGAACTTCTCTGTTTCCCCTTTATTCCACCCCCTCAGACAACTTTCTTAATGATAGCTGGACCTACACACAGCTCTGAAAATCTGCCCTTCCCTGGTACCTTCTTTCCCACCAAGCATCTTTGGGTGTTTTGGATGTGTTGTTTCTTGTCCAATAAAAGAAAAGTTTTTGAGTGGTAACTCATCTTCAGGATGTGGAGTGGAGCCCGCGGAGCAGCTCCGGAGCAGTAGAGCTGCAGGTTTTTGCCTGGAGCTGGAGCGGAGCCAGAGCACAGCTCCAAAGCCCTGCTCATCTTTATTTGTTTTCTGCAAATTGAGATAGCAAGCAATACCAATACATACACAAACAGTTTATTCATGTGCTTGCTGGAAAGTAAGGCCCCAGATATCACTATTACTTCCTAGGAAAACTACATGTAATGTAACATTGCAGCACCAATCACAGAGATAGACATTACTGGTTCTCATTTTCAAAGTGTTGCCTCAAAGCCTCCCTGATTCGAATTGGCCCCCTCTAGCTCCTCTGATAGCCCTTGTACCTGGCTGCTCAAAATCAGCAGCCAAGCGCTCTACCTCCACACTCCACTCAAACCTTTCACCACTCAAAGCTTCACAAAGATTATGCAATGTACAATATGCGGCTATCACCATGGGAATATTATTCTCATTAAGGTCTAATCTGCCATAAAGGCATCGCCAGTGCACCTTTAATCTGCCAAAGGCACATTCCACTGTCATCCAGCATCTACTCAGCCTGTTGTTGAACTGCTCCTTACTGCTGTCCAGGTTTTCCGTGTAAGGTTCATGAGCCACAGCTGTAAGGAGTACACTGGATCTCCTAGGATCACTGTAATCTTCTGGTTTGGAAAGAAAGTCCCCACTTGTACCTTTCTATACAGGCCAGTGTTCCTGAGGATGCGTGCATCATGCACCTTCCCAGACCATCCCACGTTGATGTCAGTGAAACGCCCACGGTGAGCCACAAGTGCCTGCAACACTATGGAGAAGTACCCCTTTCCTATTGATGTACTCCTTTGCAAGGTGGTCTAGTGCCAAAATTTTGCCATCCATCGCCCCTCCACAGTTAGGGAAACCCATTTCTGCAAAGCTGTCCACTATTTCACATACATTTCCCAGAGTCACGGTCCTTCATAGCAGGATTCAATTAATTACTCTGCACACTTGCATTAACGCAGCCCCAACAGTCGACTTCCCAACTCCAAATTTATTCGCAGCCGACTGGAGTCATCAGCTTCCACACAGTGATTGCTACACGCTTCTCTACCAATAGGGCAGCTCTCATTATGGTGTCCTTGTCCCGTAGTGCTGGGGCGAGCTCTGCACACAGTTCCAGGAAGGTGGCTTTCCACATCTGAAAGTTCTGAAGCCACTGCTCATTATCCCACACGTGCATGATGATACGATCCCACCATTCAATGCTTGTTTCCCAAGCCCAAAAGTGATGGTCTACCCTATGCAGCTGTTCTGTGAATGCCAAAAGCAATCTAAAGTTGCTCCTAGCCATATCACATAGCATGTCACACAACTGGGAGCTTCTTCAGTTAGGAACTTTGTGATTAACTGCACTGCCATCTGCAATGTCTTCATGACAGCTATCAGAGAATAGGAGAGCAGTGCAGGATCCATCCCGTCTCACAAAGATACCTGGGTGCACAGCAAAGAAGGGCCGTTGAAAAATGCCGCAAAAGAAAGCCAGAAGCCCATGGAGTGCTGGGACAGAAAGCAATGCATCACGGGACATTGAGCCCAGTTCTAAGATGTGCTGCAATCCGCTCCGCCTTCCCACAACACCTAGTGACAGAAGGTGTCGAGCTGGACTGTGGGATAGGTACCCACAGTCCATTGCTCACATTGTTGATGATAGTGCCCCAACTGTGGACGCACTCTGCCGACAGAAGGAGCGAGTGTGAACACGACACTCCGATTTTTATTATGCAGATTTTTGAGTGTCGACATCACTTTTGTCGTCAAAGCTTGGTAGTGTAGACAAGGCCTAAGCTAAGCTGATGATATTTTCTTCTGAACTCTTGAGTTACACTCAGCAAAACCCTTCTTTTTCAAGGTGATTTGTGGAGTTTATAAGCACAATTCCACTGAAGTCAGCATTTTGCAAGTTTAGAATTGTCATCTTAAAGACATGTTACATGGGATTTTAAATAGCTTGTTTAAAGTTATAAATGTGTGCCCATCAAAGTGTTCTCTTCTGTTAGGTGCAAATTCAGCAAGGTACTTAAACATGGTGACTAGTCTCACTGAGGTCAATGAGGCTGCTCAGATCCTCAAAGTTAGGCTTGTGCTTCAGCAACTTCTTGTACCAGGATCTTAATGTTGAAGGAATTTTCATAGCTAAATCTCAACAAGTCATAAGTTTTGTTTTGTTGCTAGATTGGTTCCTTTCAAAGCTTCCCATTTTGTTAGCAAATGCCCTCCTAGTTATATGTGTATAATTTTAATCTAACGCACTCCAGTGCTGAATAACTTAAATGATAAAAATTGCCATGCTAATTGTACTCTCCTTTATATAAACAAATCTGTGAACGTTAAAGGGTGTGCTTTTATTTTCTACTGAGAAAATAGTAGGGTATATCCATCTATATCTAGGTAGCTATACCTAGACATATATGCAGTGTAGTTCTAATCAAGTTGGTCCCAGCATATGAGAGAGACAAGGTGAGTGAGGTAATATCTTTTACTGGACCAACTTCTGTTGGTGAGAGAGACAAGCTTTCAAGCCACAGTGGAGAAATCTCTGTATGGTTCGAATGCCTGTCTCTCTCACCAACACAAGTTGATCCAATAAAATACATTGCCTCACCTGCCTTGTCTCTCTAATACCTAAAGATAAATATATAGCTGTGGATGGCTGTATGAATGACAATTTGAATCAAACCAAACAATTTTGCATGCAGTTTAAAGGCCTTGATTCTGCTCCCACTGAAGTCAGCAGCAAACTTCCCACTGATTTTAGTGGAAGGAGGAAAAAAACATAATAATTAATTTAAAGTATTCACTTTATTGTGTTCCTTATAAGTACAGTACCACACATCCCATTTTGTAAGTATCTTTAATTGTGCATCCAATTTGTTTCTCATTAATTTTTCATTTGTTGATTAACAGTGTCTCATCATGCAGGCCAGTATTCTCCTTTTTTAATTCTTCTTTTGCTGCTTTGGGACCAAACACTACAGTCCAGAGATTTGACTGAGGCACAGTTCTCATTCAGGTACAATTATGACATTTTCCCAGTGGAAATCAGTGGGAGTTATGGTTGAATAAGGATTGTGGGATGTGACTGTTGGATTTTACCGCAAAGCAATCAAAGGTGCCATTCAATAGCAAATAATTAATGATGAAACATAAATTTCACATAAAGACCATTTTGCACAATTTTGTGTAATTTGTGTGGCAATCAGATGTTCAATGGGTATTTTTTAAGAACAGGAAACTTTGTGTTAAGCCATAAATGTGAAGAAATACAGGCCAAAGATTTTGAATATATCTTTAGGTGCCTAAATAAAAGTGATCAGATTTTTCAAAGGTGATGTGAGCTCCTGTAACTTCCACTGATTTAAATAGGAGTTGTGGAAGCTCAGCATATTTGGGAGTCTGAGAAGTTTGGCCATACTGCTTTGTGTTGAAGAGAGGTAAAAGGAAGATACTAGTCATAACTTGGAAAGATCTATACTCTAGTGCAAGTAAGCAGGTAGGGAGCACAAAACTGTTGGCCCATCTGTAGAATGTGCACAATCACCAACAGTGTTGCCTAGTGGTCAGGTGGGGTTTTAGCAGGGCATCTCCCCATTGAAACCACAGTCAGGTCCTTCAGTGCCCTGGCCCCAATGATTTCCAGTCCTCCCCTTTAGCCCTGAGATTTTTTGAGGGTTGGGCCCTTGAACAGTCAATGCCTTTTTCAGCTGGTCTCTCATCTAGATGAAGATTCCTAGTGTTGTAGTGTCCTCTTGGGGTGGGTGGGGCTCCTGGGCCTGCTCTCTCCACCAGGCCCCAATCCGGGGTGCTAAACTGCTCCCCAGGGACAACTTCCTGTCCCTAGCCCCTTTTAGCTACCCAGAATAAATTACTCCAATCAAGTTTCAGAGTAACAGCCATGTTAGTCTGTATTCACAAAAAGAAAAGGAGTACTTGTGGCACCGTAGAGAAACCAATTTATCGAGCACAAGCTTTCGTGAGCTACAGCTCACTTCATCGGATGCATACTGAGAAAAATACAGAAGATGTTTTTATACACACAAACCATGAAAAAATGGGTGTTTATCACTACAAAAGGTTTTCTCTCCCCCCACCCCACTCTCCTGCTGGTAATAGCTTATCTAAAGTGATCACTCTCCTTACAATGTGTATTATAATCAAGGTAGGCCATTTCCAGCACAAATCCAGGTTTTCTCCCCACCCTCTCCAACAAACCCACTCTCCTGTTGGTAATAGCTTATCTAAAGTGATCACTCTCCTTACAATGTGTATGATAATCAAGGTGGGCCATTTCCAGCACAAATCCAGGGTTTAACAAGAACGTCTGAGGAATGAGGGGGGGGGCGGGGTAGGAAAAAACAAGGGGAAATAGGTTACCTTGCATAATGACTTAGCCACTCCCAGTCTCTATTCAAGCCTAAGTTAATTGTATCCAATTTGCAAATGAATTCCAATTGAGCAGTCTCTCGCTGGAGTCTGGTTTTGAAGTTTTTCTGTTGTAATATTGCAACTTTCATGTCTGTAATCGCGTGACCAGAGAGATTGAAGTGTTCTCCGACTGGTTTATGAATGTTATAATTCTTGACATCTGATTTGTGTCCATTTATTCTTTTACATAGAGACTGTCCAGTTTGACCAATGTACGTGGCAGAGGGGCATTGCTGGCACATGATGGCATATATCACATTGGTGGATGTGCAGGCGAACGAGCCTCTGATAGTGTGGCTGATGTGATTAAGCCCTGTGATGGTGTCCCCTGAATAGATATGTGGGCACAGTTGGCAACGGGCTTTGTTGCAAGGATAGGTTCCTGGGTTAGAGGTTCTGTTGTGTGGTATGTGGTTGCTGGTGAGTATTTGCTTCAGGTTGGGGGGCTGTCTGTAGGCAAGGACTGGCCTGTCTCCCAAGATTTGTGAGAGTGTTGGGTCATCCTTCAGGATAGGTTGTAGATCCTTAATAATGCGTTGGAGGGGTTTTAGTTGCGGGTTGAAGGTGACGGCTAGTGGCGTTCTGTTATTTTCTTTGTTAGGCCTGTCCTGTAGTAGGTAACTTCTGGGAACTCTTCTGGCTCTATCAATCCGTTTCTTCACTTCCGCAGGTGGCTATTGTAGTTGTAAGAATGCTTGATAGAGATCTTGTAGGTGTTTGTCTCTGTCTGAGGGGTTGGAGCAAATGCGGTTGTATCGCAGAGCTTGGCTGTAGACGATGGATCGTGGTCAGGGTGAAAGCTGGAGGCATGTAGGTAGGAATAGCGGTCAGTAGGTTTCCGGTATAGGGTGGTGTTTATGTGACCATTGTTTATTAGCACTGTAGTGTCCAGGAAGTGGATCTCTTGTGTGGACTGGACCAGGCTGAGGTTGATGGTGGGATGGAAATTGTTGAAATCATGGTGGAATTCCTCAAGGGCTTCTTTTCCATGGGTCCAGACGATGAAGATGTCATCAGTATAGCACAAGTAGAGTAGGGGCGTTAGGGGACAAGAGCTGAGGAAGCGTTGTTCTAAGTCAGCCATAAAAATGTTGGCATGCTGTGGGGCCATGCGGGTACCCATAGCAGTGCCGCTGATTTGAAGGTATACATTGTCCACAAATGTAAAATAGTTATGGGTGAGGACAAAGTCACAAAGTTCAGCCACCAGGTTAGCTGTGACATTATCGGGGATAGTGTTCCTGACGGCTTGTAGTCCATCTTTGTGTGGAATGTTGGTGTAGAGGGCTTCTACATCCATAGTGGCCAGGATGGTGTTATCAGGAAGATCACCGATGGATTGTAGTTTCCTCAGGAAGTCAGTGGTGTCTCGAAGGTAGGTGGGAGTGTTGGTAGCATAGGGCCTGAGGAGGGAGTCTACATACCCAGACAATCCTGCTGTCAGGGTGCCAATGCCTGAGATGATGGGGCGTCCAGGATTACCAGGTTTATGGATCTTGGGTAGTAGATAGAATATCCCAGGTCGGGGTTCCCGGGGTGTGTCTGTGCGGATTTGATCTTGTGCTTTTTCAGGGAGTTTCTTGAGCAAATGCTGTAGTTTCTTTTGGTAACTCTCAGTGGGATCAGAGGGTAATGGCTTGTAGAAAGTGGTGTTGGAGAGCTGCCGAGCAGCCTCTTGTTCATATTCCGACCTATTCATGATGACAACAGCACCTCCTTTGTCAGCCTTTTTGATTTTGATGTCAGAGTTGTTTCTGAGGCTGTGGATGGCATTGTGTTCTGCACGGCTGAGGTTGTGGGGCAAGTGATGCTGCTTTTCCACAATTTCAGCCCGTGCACATCGGCAGAAGCACTCTATGTAGAAGTCTAGTCTGCTGTCTCGACCTTCAGGAGGAGTCCACCTAGAATCCTTCTTTTTGTAGTGTTGGCAGGGAGGTCTTCGTGGATTAGTATGTTGTTCAGAGGTGTGTTGGAAATATTCCTTGAGTCGGAGATGTCGAAAATAGGATTCTAGGTCACCACAGAACTGTATCATGTTTATGGGGGTGGAGGGGCAGAAGGAGAGGCTCCGAGATAGGACAGCTGCTTCTGCTGGGCTAAGAGTGTAGTTGGATAGGTTAACAATATTGCTGGGTGGGTTGAGGGAACCATTGCTGTGGCCCCTTGTGGCATGTAGTAGTCTAGAAAGTTTAGTGTCCTTTTTGTTTTGTAGAGAAGCAAAGTGTGTGTTGTAAATGGCTTGTCTAGTTTTAATAAAGTCCAGCCATGAGGAAGTTTGTGTGGAAGGTTGGTTTTTTATGAGAGTGTCCATTTTTGAGAGCTCATTCTTTATTTTTTCCTGTTTGCCATAGAGGATGTTGATCAGGTGGTTCCGCAGTTTCTTTGAGAGCATGTGGCACAAGCTGTCAGCATAGTCTGTGTGGTATGTAGATTGTAACGGATTTTTTACCTTCAGTCCTTTTGGTACGATGTCCATTTGTTTGCATTTGGAAAGGAAGATGATGTCTGTCTGTATCTGTACAAGTTTTTTCATGCAGTTGATAGATTTCCACTCCATACGGCTAAATGCAGTGCCTTGCATAATGACAGTTTTCAGAGTAACAACCGTGTTAGCCGGTATTTGCAAAAAGAAAAGGAGTACTTGTGGCACCTTAGAGACTAACCAATTTATTTGAGCATAAGCTTTCGTGAGCTACAGCGCACTTCATCGGATGCATACTGTGGAAAATACAGAAGATGTTTTTATACACACAAACCATGAAAAAATGGGTGTTTATCACTACAAAAGGTTTTCTCTCCCCCCACCCCACTCTCCTGCTGGTAATAGCTTATCTAAAGTGATCACTCTCCTTACAATGTGTATGATAATCAAGGTGGGCCATTTCCAGCACAAATCCAGGTTTTCTTTCCACCCTGCTCAACAAACCCACTCTCCTGTTGGTTGTGCTGGAAATGGCCCACCTTGATTATCATACACATTGTAAGGAGAGTGATCACTTTAGATAAGCTATTACCAGCAGGAGAGTGGGGTGGGGGGAGAGAAAACCTTTTGTAGTGATAAACACCCATTTTTTCATGGTTTGTGTGTATAAAAACATCTTCTGTATTTTCCACAGTATGCATCCAATGAAGTGAGCTGTAGCTCACGAAAGCTTATGCTCAAATAAATTGGTTAGTCTCTAAGGTACCACAAGTACTCCTTTTCTTATTCCAATGAAGTCTCTGACCTGCTCGCTCAGTCACTTGCCTCTTCTATGTGGGTTTGCATAGGTCTGTGTTGTCAAGTCTCAGGCAATGGGCTCCTGGGCAGTACTTTCCTGTCCATGCAGTTGTCTGCTCCCTTCCACTGCCCTGCTCTGAAGAGCTCTTCTCCCCTTCTTAAAGCTCTGCCTCCAGCTTGTGCAGGCCCTGCAGGTGTGGCTGTGAAGGGCCGCCTCACAAACCCCTTACTCACCAGTGTGGGGTTTATATATCCCATCACACCATCCTTAATCCTAATATTTCATGCTATAACATTAGCTAATTCAATTTTTATTATACTACATAATTAACCTGTAAGACAGCCAACAAGAAGATAAAAAGCCATGGTTATCACTCTGTGATAACTAGAGATTAGTATTTGTACTTTGTATTATTTATTTACCACATTATTATAAAAAGTATGCAGTCAGAGTTGAAATTTATAATGGACCCCTTTTGATTATGTATAAACCTGTTATTTTAAGTAGTATCGATCTTTTCCCACAAGGCTTAGTTTCTTGATTTGTCGCATTCTTGTAAGTTTGAAGTTAAATGGTGAATTCAGATAAGGTGGAATGTCACTGATATAATGGATGAAGCATAATCTTTGTCATAGAGTCTAGAAACGGAAGAGACTTATTAGAACAACTCTTCCATCTCCTTGCCAGTTCAGGATTAATCTCTATTGTGCACAGTGGAAATGTAGTTTTTAATATGCAAAGGGACAAACTTCCATTGCTTCCACTGGGAGACTAATTCCACAAGCTAATATATCTCACTGTCATTTCTAACATGGAGGAACCTGAAGCAGGGAAAATGTTGGAAATGGAATTTTTTCACATAGTTGTCAAATGACTCCAATATGTTCTATTCCTAAAAGTCTGATAGAACATCTAATCCCCATGTATTCCATTCTTTGTTCAGGTTATGAAGAAAACATTAAAGTGACTTGTTCCAAAACAACTTGCATTATAAAGGTGGTTTATTTAGGAGAAAATATAGTTGTTCTTTTTTTCTTTCTTCTTTCTTTTGGTTGCCTTACATAATTGCCATGCACACTTCTCATGAAGTGCAATATGAGACTAAACAGGAAGTGTGGAGCAAGGGAAGTAGTATGTTATATGGGAAAATAATCCAGTTTCCTACTACGGGATGGCATGTACAAGAAAATTGAGGCAGAAGGTCAGTTTTCATTATCGGGCCATAAACCTGGTTAATCAGCATACACAAAAATCTGAACTGTAGATCAGCACCTTGTCTGGAAGCAGTAAGTTGTTATATAGACCAGGGCTTTGGTTATTCAAGGCTGTTTTAACATTTTTCCTTGCTTGACCAAGGGACTATGTTGTTTTGGAACTCAGGATAATCCTGGCTATTTGGGGAGAATCTCTTTTAATGTATCTATGTTTCCTAATGTAATAAGGGTCTTTTTTCTTGCGTCCTCTGAACCTAGGAGTCTTCTCAGCCTAAAGGTTTTTCATTGGCTTCAGTTGGAACAGAATTAGGCTAACACTCATTGCTTTGAAAAATTCTACCCTTGATGACTGTTCCCATTTCTTTCCAGACATGAAGTTGTATAGTAATTGCACCTGCTCTTAATGGGTCAATTTCAGTAGAGTCCTGTTCTCAAAAATTCAGTATTTAGGGCCTGGATCCAGAGCTCATTGAAGTCAATGGTAATTTTCCCACTAATTTCAATGGGCTTTGGATCAGGCCCTTATTCCCTTGTGCCTCAGATGTGTGAAGTTTTCTTCTGGATTCCAAGAATACATGTAAAATATCCTACAGGAGGGAGGAGGGGAAGGAGATATATGAGCTATACAAATGATAAAGAAGTAAAAAGAATGATGTTATTAAAACCTGTCAGTTACTATGTAACATAAAAACGCAGGGATTATTTAAATGATGGAATTGAGGGGTTCCTTTGGAGTTGTTAAATTCTATTTAATCAGTAATTCTCAATTAAAAAATAAGTCAATCTGTTTTTTTTAAAAGTCCTGAAATAACTATTTATATAATAGATTTTAATAAACGTAAACACCCATTATGGTTAATGATAGCAATTTTATGGACTTTTTTCAAAATAAAAGAATTATGTCACAAATCCAGAAACTTTGAATTTACCTTGTATTTGTTAGTTTTAAAAATCAAAATGTTAAACTATTTTTGTGTGTTCACATGTGGTACAAACTAAGGGTCTGATACTGCAAACACTTACACATTGGGTGACTTCACTACTCCCACAAGTCAAGTTACTCATATGCTAAAGTATTTGAAGAATTGGGCCTTAAAACACACAACAGGGCACACTAGTAAGTACAGCTTAGTGCTTGTTTTCTGTTTGTACCACAAGAGGGCAAAAAAGACTCACCATAAACCTTGACTGTATGTAAACTGAGTAGACCAGTTTACATACAGTCAAGCATACATACTAAGCAGAAAGTAAAACAAACAAAAACGAACAAAACAGTGCAGTCCCCTGTCTAGTTGAAAGGCTAATTATTTTTTCTCAGAGTCACTGTATTAAATATAACAGGGTCATTTTAATATAATTTAAATATAATGAGATGAATGATATCCTGTATACTAAACTAATCTAATAAAACAATTGGTGTAAGGCAACTTTACCATAAGAATTATTTGTAAATAATGGCCCAGTTCATCATCCAGCAGAAAGCAGAAGCTAAATTATTTTGTATTGAATTGAGCTCCAAATGATTTCAGACACTTTTGTATGACACTACATCATTTACACCCCAAGAATCTCTACACGACTTGCTCTGCATCTTTACTGAGGCTAAACTCCTCCTGAAGCTCAGACAAGTTTTGCATGAGCAAGGCCCAAACAGAACAATATTAGCACCATCACCTCACATTAATAACATCAAATGCAAGAGCAGAAAAAATCAGGATTACAGGGACATGAAGATTATTCTTGTACAAAGTTTTGCTTCCCATTTGTTTTGTATTTCTTTCCCTTCATTTTCCTCCCCATTCATGCTGCCAGTTATAGTGTTATGTACAAGTATGCTTGTCATTAATAGAGCCTACAAATCTGCAGATATCCACGGACAATTTTTGCAGATTGGCTGCAGATACAAATTTTGTATCCACGCAAGGCTCTAGTCATTGTGCTCTTTACTGAGTCTGGGGCTGAGCAAATGCATCGTCAGTTCTTTTAGTGATTCTGATGCTCTTACGTCATTATTTTTTAAAATGTTTAAATTGCCATAGCACCAAGAAGCCTCAAAAAGGACTGGAGCCCTAGTCTGAGAGGCATCATGACATAGTCCCTGCTTTGAAGATTACAGTCCAGGAAGGTTGCTTTCCTCTACAAGACTACCACAACTACACTGCTGAGTGTGAAAACATGCCCCACCACTTCCAGCAATTCAGCAGCCCCATGATGCTTGCCCAGGATGCTGGCTGTACCACAGTGCTCTTCTACTCTGCTAGTTCCATGACTTTTTTCCCCCATCCCTGGCCTCAGCAACCCCTCCTAGTTTTCTGCCCGCAGAAGGGGTCAGGAACTAGTAGCAGGGAGGCAGATCATGTGGGAAGTGCAAGCCACGGAAGGAGGGGTGTTCAAGGTGTAGGTAGATTGAGGCAACACTGACTCCTCCCTAGAATACTAACCTGCTCTATCCCCAGCAGCCAGAAATCATCGTTTCTCCCAGGCAGTCTTTTTATATATGCCTAAACAGTCTGGCTGAGACTCTAGAACAGGGGTGGGCAAAATTTCTGGCCTAAGGGCCACATCGGGGTCCCGAAACTGTATGGAGGGCCGGGTAGGGAAGGCTGTGCCTCCCCAAACAGCCTGGTCCCTGCCCCCTATCCGCCCCCTCCCATTTCCCATCCCCTGACTGCCCCCCTCAGAATCCACGACCCCTTCAACCTCCCCTGCTCCTTGTCCCCTGACCGCCCGCTCCTGGGACCCTCCTGCTCCTAACCGCTCCCCCCGGACCCCACACGCTATCCAACCTCCCCCCCCTTTCCCTGTCCCCTGACTGTCCCACCCCTATCCGCACCCCCACCCTCTGACAGGCCCCCCAGGACTCCCATGCCTATCCAATCCCCCCTGTTCCCAGTCCCCTGACCACCGCCCCCCAGAACCTCTGCCCCATCCAACTGCTCTGTGTCCCCTGACTGCCCCCTGGAATCTCCTGACCCTTATCCAACCCCCCTGCTCCCTGGCCCCTTACCATGCTGCTCAGAGCACCAGGACTGGCAGCTGTGCTGCCCGGCTAGAGCCAGCCACGCAGCCTAGAGCACCGGGGCAGGCCGGCGGCTCTTGCAGCCGCGCTGCCCAGAAGGAGCTCGCAGTCCTGCCACCCAGAGTGCTTGCAGCACGGCGAGCTGAGGAGCGGGACAGCAGTGGAGGGGCTGGGGGCTAGCCCCCCGGGCCAGCAGCTCAAGGGCCGGGCAGGATGGTCTTGGACAGACGGCCCACATGTGGCCTGAGGGCCATAGTTTGCCCACCTCTGCTCTAGAACCATGTAGGGGTGGGGGAAATAGTATGTTATGGGTTAAAATATATAGGAATCTCAAGCAGAACACCATAAGACAAAGTTCTAATGGATAGTAAAAGAGAAATACATTTCAAACTATAGCATAGATGGAGTTTAAAGAAAATGAAATTAAATCAAATTCATAAACGGGTAAGTATAAAATTAAAGAATTAAAGTTAGCTTACAATTGGTTAAGGATCAAAATGTGTGTTTGTAAAGAAGGCCCCAATCAGGAAGTAAAAGAAGACCATGAGAATAATAAGTAGCATTACTTGCAGTGTGGGAAGGCTGTGTGGTTTCAAAAGTAGCTAATAAAATAAAGAACTGCAGTAACAAGACAAAGAATGTCTTAAAAGAAACATGCCCAAATCTTCTCACTGTTCTGCTGGTCAGCAAGGAATGGGAGAGAAGATAAGAAATGAAAGATCTTGGGAAGAAAGGAGGTTGTAAATCTTATCGAGATTAAGATTGGAAATAAGGGTGAATTGTCTCAAACTGGTTTTTAGCTGAAGTCAGTAATTAGCAATGACATCTTGTGTTTGTTTAAGGGTATAAAAAGTAAATTCTTAAAGGGATCATTGCTAATACCTGCCTGATTATGCTGGAGTCGACCAATATGGATCTGAGCACCCTTGGGGTTAGCCAGTTTGTAAGTATTTTGATCAAATGCCTATAAATGTTTTGTTGCTACTTATTAGTTAGGCTTTTCAGGCATGTTTAGAGTAATTGCGTAAAGTATCCTTTGGATTTAATAAAGGAATTTATTGTTAAATTGGTGTTTGGTGATTTCCCATATTAATATTAATTATTTCAAATATAATTAATAATTCCAACAGATGGAGTTTAAAGAAAATTAAACCAAATTCATCCTGCTTTTTTCCATCTAATATATATCCCTATGCTTTCTTTACATAACTAATCAGCTCTGGAATTTACTAGTTTGCATGACGTTTAGCTACATTATTTGGATTTCATATTAACACCAAATGAAAATGTATGTATGAAAACATACAGCAGTTAGAGATAGAAAAGACCTCCTAGGTCAGCTAGCTTACTTCACTGCCACACTACATAGTTATTCTCTACTGTGTATTTCTTAGTGCTGAATTTATAAGTCCTAAGAAATGTAGGAATCCCACCATTTCCACTGGGACAATATTACATAGCCTAGTTGCTCTCATTGTCAGGAAACGATCAGATATGTTGTACTATACGGTAAAAATTTGTATTAGTTTCTCCTTTTGACTCTATTTTACATGCTTGGTAAATGTGAGTTAATGGCCATAGCTAAAAACTGCAGTGCTTTCTGTCAAGCCTGCAGGTCTCTCAGTGCAGGATACTAATGGCTAATTGCTGTCCAGGGATCCAGGACTGGTTCAGATAATACCTCCCATCCTGCCACCACAGAGGGGACTAGTATACCATGCACAGGTTGAAATATTAGTTATATGTGTAATACTCTTGCTCTGCTGATGCTTGGTATGGATTATCAGCTGCTTCGTGCTGACTGAGAGCTCAATGGTGAGAGCTTGATCCTCTGGGGAATCAAGACACTGATTCCTTTATTTTGGCCCTGACTGAGGCACGTGGCACCATTTCTCTTAATTCACTATTGCCCTAACACTCTCCTCAAAGACATACAACCATTATGGAGAACTTTCACGGTCTTCCCATGTAACTCCTCCCTCAGCTGGCCTGGCACAGGAGCTTGGAAGAGGTGGGGCAGAGGAAGCCGTGGCCCTTGTAGCCAGAAAGTTCAAGCATATGACTTTCAAGAAAGCCCAGTTTGCTTGAACTGTTATTGAACAGATCCACTGAGAGAGTCTTCAGTCTCCCTTGCTACTTGGAGGCAGTCAGACCTGTGAGCAATGGGCGCAGGCTAAGAGCCTTTTGCTGAAGAACACATTGGTTCTTTCCGTCTCCAGAGATGCAGCTGCCATTGCCTCTGCAGCATGCCAGCACTACCTCTCCCATTTTGATAAAACTTCCGGAGGATTTTAAAACAAATTTAACTTTTTTGTCATTTTGCAGCAGTTTGGGCACAGACTTGAGATGTGACTTTGTCTTTCTGAGGATAGCTTTTTGAAACACAGCAGTGGCTCTCTTCTGCTGCCAGAGGTATGTTCTTCTCTAAAGTGATAGATTCTGCCATGAAGATGCACAAGACGGGAGCTGTGGGAGCACTCATTCAGGGATGTGATTGCCCCCATGTATTCACATGTACATACTACTTAGATAATAGAGATGGGTCAGTCACACACTGGACGGTTAGTGTGATATACAGGTTTGTCCCACTATAGAAATTCTTTTCTACTAATACCACATGAAATAATACAATCTGTAGGAAAAATACTTCCAATTTCCAAAATATCTGAAAAGTATTCATGTAACTATTGCAACTTGCTGATGACAGAGTGAGTGAAATAAAATCAATTATGGTATCCTGCTTAATTTTTGTCCACTTCTTACATTGGCTGAAGCATGTTTTATAGCAAATTATAAGCTCTGTGCATTGTTCAGAGACACTGCAGTCAGTTCATGATAGCATTTCTCCCAATAATTCATCTTTCAGTGGCAGTGCTTGTCTATAAAAATTGATTTGATAAAGGAAGTATGAAGTTCTGTGTGAATGTAACAGTACTCATAGCTGGGGAATCTGCAGTGATTGAATTTCTGGATCTAAATGCATGAGTCTCTCTACTGCTTGAGTGAAAGGATCAGGCCTATTAGTTTGAAAACTGTAAATCTCATACATGGTCCAGCTACTCGAGGAGGCCAAAGGCCCACACTTAGTTAACATGGGTTATATACGTTTCTTTAGGGCCAGTTTCTGATACTATTACTGAAATTAATGGGACTACCTGAGAAGTAAGGTGTGAGCATGATATCAAAATGTGGCCACTGGTGTTTAGGTCAGTTTCTTTTCTTCCCAAACTCACCATTACATGAACATATTTCCCTTTCAGTAATTTTGTGCAGCTTGCCACTTTGATAAAGGAGACAGAAACTGAGATTAGTTTAAAACTGTTGGAGTCATAACTAGATCAATGAATTATCATTGACAAGGCTCTCCTTAGCTGCAGGAATATAGCTGTTCTGAACTCACCAGAAGAAACTTATACCATAAAAAATATGCTACTGCAGAAAGATTTGGGAGTAAGCAAATTCAATACACAATGTCAATTTGACAGTGAGTATTAGAGACACAAGGTGGATGAGGTAATATATTTTATTGGACCAACTTCCGTTGGTGGAATAAACAAGCTTTCGAGCTACACAGAACTCTTCTTTTCTGTTAGCTCGAAACCTTGTCTCTCTCACCAACAGAAGTTCATCCAATGAAATTTATTATGTCACCCACCCTTGACTCTCTCATATTCTGGGACCAACAGAGCTACAACACTGCAAAGTGAGAAATATTATAACTTTTCCAGGCCTGGTGACATACATGCAGTAAATCTGCATCTGTATGTTGAGTGTATTTTGAATTACAGAACATATATTGTAAATCAAGCTTCACTTTCTCTTTCTTTTCCCATTCAAATGAGACCCATATTATATAATATGTTTTTGAAATGTTGAAAAGAGGATAACTTAGAGCTATGGAAATATTTTAGCTTCTTGTAGGCATACTGCTGAATAGCAGTGGGGAGAGAAATTATACTAGCATGTTTACTAGTGATGTAAAAACATAGCCATACAATAATTTCAACAGTCAATATTAGAGCTCTCCAAATATTTCTTCACTAAGTATTTTTCACCCACCTGATAGCTCTAATGATGGTTTTAAGTGCTGGTGTGAGATCTTCTACTGATACATCACATTGGCATCCTCTCTCAACATAAACATCGTCTGTTCCAAGAGTGGTGTCAGCTACAGGATACATTTGCAAGCTAAATAACAAGCACTTCAAGACAATACCCTTGTACATTTAGGTAGCTTTTCTCTCATGCTGTCTATATTGGGAAATAAAACTACATTAAGGAAACCAAGTTCTGCTGTCTAGTCTCAACCTAAAAGCAAAGAGGAAAACAGATTTTTAGTAATTAGAGACAGAAAAAGGCCTGAGACCTATTAGATCATCAGTCGATCTCCCTGCTAGTGCAGGATTGTATAGTCCAAAATAGATACTGTAATATCAATTCCTTTTGAATGCAGGTCTGCGTGGCATCTGAGTATATCACATCATGTTCTCTATTTTAGAAAGAAGCAACAAGGTAATAGAAACCGTGGCAGAACCACAATATAGATAAAAGACACCGATATTGTAATGATGAATTATTAGTTATTATTTATATAGCAACATAAATTTACATAGCATTTAACAGAAAAATAAAGGATTTGGTCCCTGTTCCAAAGAGCACATTTATTCTGTGTGAGGACAGCTGAATGACCAAATACTCCAGGTAAAAACTGTGTTTAACAGAAGAAAGATATAGGAAGAAATACATCCCAGTTCAGTTGGCCCACATAAGCCTTCTGCCTCTAAGCCACTTAAGCATTGCCTTTGCCTGCCATAGTGGGAGCTGAGGAAGCTCTCTATACTAGCAAGTCTTATGATTTAGAAGAAATCTGCTTATTTTATTCATAAAATATTTATGCCCGTCCCCTCCCTAATGAAAGCTTGGATGCCTGACAAAATTATTAATTAGTTTTAACTATGTAATTATCCTGCTATATTATTTTAAGTTCACCAAAGCTACTAATAATTAAAATAATAACTGAAAACCATACATAATGCTGAACTTTCCAGGTGTTTCACACTTCTGTCCCTGATTTAGTCTTTCCAATAACTTCCCCCATTTCTGGAATCTCCTGGCTTATCCCTAAATACCATACTAAATAAGTCTTCCTTTATTCTAGTGGTATTTTCACTAAAAATCTGATTCTTCTTACTTACACTGGTGTAAATCAGGAGTAACGGTTGAAGTCAATAAAATTACAACTGTATAAAACCAGTGAATGAGGAGATTCTGGCTTCTGCAGTTTAAAATAAAGTGCATTTCTAAATGGCGGCCTCTATTATACAATTCTTGGACCTTGTTCTAAGTGTAGCTTAATCAATGAAAGAGCTCCTTTAGTGGAACATTGCAAAGAAAAATCTGCATAAATCTGGTGTTGAATGAGACTCATGCAATCTGTGAAGTTCTCCAGGCAGTTCACAGACACAAATATCTTCAAAATATATTTATAGATACACAACAAAAAGTTCTTGTAAGTTTAAGCCAACATGCAAAAGAGGCACTTTTCTTAATAAACTGCCTTCTTTCTTTCTAATATTTCCGTTGGCATGAGTTTCCCTCAGCATGGTAGGAGCTCAATACAATATGTCAATAATGCTGTGAGGAAAAGCTATAAAACTTATTTGATTTATATGAGAAATGTGCATATTTCTTTATAATACTTAGAGACTTGGAAATGCCTCCCACCCACATCAATGGGCAGGAGAAATTGATGGGGCTGTTGGTGAAAGGAAAACAGTCACAGTAGCAAGGGAGGGAGACGTTTGCCAATGGACAATAGGTAGCTCCTCCCCCGGGAGTCTCTGGCACCCATTGGCCAATTGGGGGAGAAGGGTGCTGATTGGCCAGCATTCCCAGCTCCCAGGATTTAGCCAGTGCAGGGGCCTTGTGGAGCTTTTTTTGGCTCTGTTCCAGCTGCCCACCTTACCCACCTGAACTAAGAATGGGAACCTGGCCTGACAGATACTGCAGGTCTAACCAATCGCCTATTTACAGGGTCAGGAGGGAATTTTTTCTCCCATGGGCCAACTGGCAAAGGACCAGGAAGTTTTTTGCCTTCCTCACAGCACCTTCAACCCACAGTGGTCTGAGTAGGAACACACTTAGTACCTAACTAAGGTACTTGGGTGGTGGAGTTTATTCGTCAGAAATTGCCGCTGGTTTCCAGTGCAGTTAAGAGAATAAAATGAATGGTTCCCAGAGGTAAAAGACCTGGGATTTTGGTGATGAGCCTTGGGCTCATGTGATAGGGTGAGTCCTTGAGGCCTTCATGGGCAGAGGTCAGACTTTGTAGCACTTGCGGACTGAGGTCCCACCCTGCTGCACCCTCTGTCCCCTTTGCGGGGGAAGGGGGGGGGGAAGAGGGTGCTAGGACTCAGAGCTGAGTCCTGGGGTGTAAACTGAGGAGAGCCACCCCGTGTTTGAGTTATATGTTAAGTAGCCCTGTAAACCTGATGCTAGTTACGGATTTTATGGTAACAAGCCCTGTAAGCCTGGGCCAGTTAATGGGTTCTCTGGTAAGGAGTTCTGTAATCCCCACATTGGAACCAATTAAGTGTCTGGTATAGGAGAATATAGGTGATGGGCAGGTATAGCCCCTCCCTCGTCTTAAAGTTTAACAAAATTGTAATCCCATGCATATGTCTGTCCTCATTTTGCTGCTGTGTCCAAAAAGAGTTTGGGGAGCATGTATTAAGAAGAATTTGGAAAATTTTCCAATTTGCATTCCCGATGAAATAAATGTTTATGCTCTGATTAACTTTCCAGTGGAATTTTATGGACATATATGCATTCCATTTATGAATTTCACTGCCATTTATGATTATGCAGAGATATATGGGATAAAATTATGTTGTGAAATCCCACAAATAACAAATAAAAATGCATGAGTTCATAACTGTATGTCATATGGTTTGGTGCACAAGTTATGCCTTGGTTTTGATTTATATTTTCCAAAGGCCATATGTGTATTCAGTTTGTTTAGCAATGTACTTTGGCTACAGTAAAACTGACATTGCTTCAGTGCTTAACTCCAGCAGACAGTTCACAGCTGTGAATCCTAGTAGAGGGAGGTACCTACTCGTAAATGCCTAACTCCCTTTGAGGGGAGGGGCTTAGGCAATATTTCTTTAATATAAGAAGCCTCATTTTTATTGGTTATCAAATAATTAATGCGTGATCCTAAAATTCAAAATTCTGCGTGTATAATGAACATTGCATAAAGATTCCCATCTAATAATTATCAGTTAGCTTTAGTTGCTCTTAAACTTCCGAAAAACGCTCTGTCGAAATACTGGCAATATTTTATGGAATGGCTCCCGATACTTAATTAAAAAGGAGTTTCTCCACGTTGAGTGATGATAGCAGAATCAGAAGTTTTTCTAAAAACAGTTAATTATATACACCATAATTCTACAGTTAAAATTGCTGATCACATCATAACAGTGAATCACTAACTGATCTGTTATTAACTCGCCATAAAAGGAGAGTAAGAAAGAAGGATGATTTTGTTTTGATGCTTTTTAACTTTTAAAATTCGAAACTTTTAAAAATCTCTATCTAACTGATATGTATCAATATAGCTATACACACAAACATATCTCATACCTATGTAAACAGCACACATGTTAAAGTATAGCCATGTAAGAAAGTGCAGGCTATGTGATAAAGTGAAGAGCTATGGGGGAAATATCCTGTATCTTTGACTGCATCATTTGTTGTACTCTGCCCACAAAACCGCTCTGAAATTCCAAACCCCTTGTCCTTGGGGGTGGGGACAGAGATCACCACTGGAGAGTCTTCAGCCCAAATGCCCAGTTTTGGTCAGGGTTAGCAGCAGCAATGACTTCACCCCCGCAAGCACTCACCCCACTAGGGCCAGCTTCATCCTGGGCTTGGCTCCCTCTCCCTTTCTATTAAAAAAGCAGAGACTCCCGCTGCTGAGTAATGGTAATGAGGGTACTTGGCTTTAAATGCAGAAGGTTATGAAGGACAGTACCAACAACATTTTTTAAATTCTAAAGCATTCCTAAAATAGTACTGTATTTGGCATACGCAGAATACATGCCGTGTAGTGTGGTATAATGGCTTAATTGGCACTCAGTTCATGGCTTCACCACTCATGAGTGTGTGGTCATCTGAAATTCATTTACGTAAAACCTCTGTACCACACAACATTGCATTTGCGCTCTCTCTCTCAGAGCCCAATTGTGCAACCCTTACTCATACTACTAAGCAGTCCCTTTGAAGTCATTGAGTACTCACCTAGATGAGTAAATTTTGCACAATCAGACCCTCAATATGTATTGTAGAGATACACATTGAATGACAGAATCATAGGGCTAGACCATCATTTGATGTAAATTGAAATAACTATCAAAACCAATGGAGCTACGCTGATTAACAGCAGAAGAAGATCTGTCGCATAGAATTCAAATTAGAATGGTGGATTATGTTTGAGAAGATCTTACTAATTCAATACAGTGTAAACTATATGAAAATGACAGGAGATACATCATCAGTTTAAACAATCACAGAAATATTACCCTATCGACTGACATCAATTAACATATTGCTAACAGCACTACAGCTTTTTATCCCAAGGTATTAGCTCATACAAATCCAGTAAGGAGACGAAAGACACCAAATGGCTTAACTCTTAACCAGTAATTGCTAACTAATGAGGGCTTAAAAACAACTAAACTAAGGACCTGCCCCTGATCGAATGAACTCTAGATGAGGGCAAGATCTGTGTGTTATTGAAAGAAAAAGCTGTCATTTTTACGATACATAAATTTTATGGTAATAACTAAGTATATGGGGGATGAAGTATACATTTGCATTCTTTCCATGATTTTTATGATCTACTCACCCTGAGGATTCAATGTAAGTACTCTCAGGGGAATAGAAGGGCAGAGAGTTCATGTGAGTTTATAACTTTCTGCCGTTAAGTTTAGAGATAAGAATAGAAATCAACTATTTCCTTGGAGAGGCCTTTTCAATTAATCAAATGAAATACGTCTGTAATTTCTCAAGTGTTGAACACTTTGATGTTTTATTCAATAAACTGCACAACGTCTTTAGGTTATAGAGAATGCTAAATATCTCCTGCAAAGGCTCGAAAGAATAAAATGGTGGAATACAATGTAACAGGGTGTGTTGGTCCTTATAGATGGCTACACCCTGTGCCCTACTTTCATCTCAGAATGGGAGAAAGGGTGATTTAGAACAACCCCTGCTGAGAAGGCAGTAGGGAGAAGGGGAATAAGTCCTGTTCCTCAGAAACCAGAGACGCAGCAAGACCTGGAGTAGGGCCTTCCACCAGGAGTGCTGGGGAAGCAGCCCTGGAGAGTCTGTGGAAAGGGTCTATGAAGAGACAGGAAACACAGGGAAGGGTAAGTTGTTCAAGGCCTGATGAGGCAGGAGAGAAAAGAACTTCCCATTCCTTTGCAGGATAAGATTTTCAGTAGAATCAGAGACTGTTTGTGAGTCCTGCACTAAGGGGATGAAGATTCAGATGTGTGGGAAAGCAAGTGAAGGAAAGGCCTGAAGCAATGCACTAGTGGAGTGGGCTGGAGGCCTGTTGCTAGCTCCTGCCTTTAGCTAGAGATGACAGGCTAGAGCTTGCAAGAAAAGGTGGGAGGAAACCCTTTTCACTCTCCTGTGTTAAGGATGGAAGAGCAAGGTAGGAAAGAACTATTGAGTTGTTTGGTCCTGGAAGGATGAAGAAATTCCTTAGCCTGGGGACGTCAGTCAATCACTGGTACCTGCCTTACATCAAAAGAGATGAAACATGATACAAGAAATGGACCACTGAGCTCCTACACTAATAGGTAGCAAAAGGCCTGGCTCAAGGAGGGTCAAATATGTGTGGTGTTTTGTGTTTGGATGTTTGTTTATCCCAGAAAGGGAGGATTTTTGCTTTGGTTGGAGGGCCAAAGTACCACAATCACCCAGCCAAATAGCCAGTGGAAGATTATCATAAGGAAGGAAACTGAGGTAGTGACCTGACACCTGGGAGATAAGAATACATTACTACAACAAATAAAATGCTGTAGTTCCATTCAGTAAGAAGAAAAAATGCTCTAAGCTAAATATGCAGTCTATTGAACATCCACCTTGAGACAGCATTTAATAACTGTAGAATTGATAGCATGTGAGGAAAAATTTTGAATACACCAAGGTTGGTACTACATATCTGAGGGATAAAAGCGAGGCTGCAGAATGTACTGTGTAAGTGTTGCCTATAAGTAGTAAGCAAGCTGGACATCAGTTTGATGACACTGATCCCAGAGGCTGCTGGACTAAGTCCTACAGTGGAAACTTTACCAAAGAGCTGGAGTCACTTAAAGCTGTTGTTCCTTCTGTCACAGAAGAGAAATGGACATATCTGTTGGCTTTTGTACATAATGGTGGCTGTGCAGCTGGAAACTGCTGACATGCATACAATCTGCGGTTACTCTGAGGAACTGGAAAGTATTTAAGTGTATTGTAAAGAATTATAAACTATATTTAGTTTTTATGAGTATTGATTCCTGCAGATGCAATTCATGGCATCTTTTCCCTAAAATCAAAGACTGCACGGTAAGTTCCTACTTATTTTGATGATGCTTCAAGACTATAAGTTACAGTATGTCTAGGGGAAAATATATGGCAATGTTTGCATAGTTTGTTTGATGAGCATGGGGAGCTGGTAAAAAGGAAATGAATTCCTCAATGTGATGGGGCTAGAGAATGAAAGATAGGAGTATAAAATAAGGGGTAAAAATTAAAAGGAATATTACAATTGTGCTCAGCAAACTGCATTGGTTGTCAGTTTATGTCGAGGTGCAGGTCATGGTATTGATTTTTTTTACCTATAAAGACCTTACTGGTTTGTATCTTAAAGACCACTTTCTGTTCCATTGTTCTATCATAGCCGTTGAGATCAGCCATGGGTGCTCAACCCCTAAGCTGAAAGTCTCAAGATTTGTACATCTGAGGATTCTCAGAGGAGGATCCTAGACTCTGGATTGCTGATCCGCAGATGGTCTGCTTGTTTTGTTTTCAGCCCTTCAGGGAATGTTGCTAACCCTGATTATTTAGTGAGGCATTTCCTGAATAGGTACGTTGAGTAGGAGGCTCTTAGTTGTGGTCTACAGTGTATTTCAGTTCTATGTATGTGCTAATATGTGCTCTTAAAGGGATGCAGATAGCTAAATCACACTCTTGTCTGATTGTTTTTTATTATCCACAATTATTAGAAGTTGCATACATGATTACTGTCATGAAAAGAGATTAGCGACGTCTCTATTTTTGTCAATTGGTTTCCTTTTTGCAGTTGACAGCACTTTGTGTACAGTCAATTTTGCTGCTTCCCTTGTATTCCCATATCCTATTGTTTATATGTGGGCCTTCAGGGGGAAGTCAAATCTTTATATAATAGGAAAATGTGATTGTATAAACCTAAAATTGCCAGGGAACACTCAGGCAACTGTAATACCAAAAACTACTTTTAACTCACTTTTTGAAATTGACTATATTTCAAGTTGAACTTTGATAGGTTACAAGTTGCCTGGCTCTCCCTATTCTTGGCTGCCACTAGGTTCCCTGGCTATCTTAGTCCTCTAGCATTGCATCTGGTCTCCACATCCTTGGTTATCCCTGACTAGAGGGGCCACTGGGTCCCTGTTGATGCGACATCATGGAGGAAGATCTTTGATGAAGTGAGGGTTACATTTGTGAAAAAACAGGATTTTTGTGAAAGTGCTTAGCTGGTTGAAGGAGAAGGGGAGAGGCATAACCTCAGGTCCTATACCTTCTGTAAAACAGGAGCCAATGTGGACAAAACTTGGAATCTCCATTCTGTCGGAAATTCTGACACTTCACGACGTCCTTACACAAAACCATGATCTTGTTTATCTATTATCTTTTAAGGTTGGTCTACGCATAATTTGCCTAAGATAAAACCATAAAAATAAGGAAATGAAAAGTTAAAGCATCTACTAGTACATCTCCCTCCTCTGCCCAGTGACACAAACTCACCACTAGCACCACCACCAAGCAGCACACCACAGAAAAAGCACTACAGCTTGAACTCTAACCTAGTTGGGAAGCCAGCTTTCCAGTACCCCCCTTCTCCAAACTCGAGTATCTGCAGTGGTTTCCTAGAACCGTGGAGAATGGGTGGTCGTGGAAGTCTGGCCGCTTTGTGGCAAAGGGGAGATAGGGACAAGGTATAATGGAAAATATGCATGAAAAATATCTTACCATCTGCCACTGGTTTTGGCTGAGAACTCTTCAGACGCAGTGAAGGTCTGAAACGGGTTCGGTCATTGAAGCTCCAGCTCTTTTGCACTTTGGTTGGGCTGCTCTCTGCAGTAACATCAGTACCTGGTGACCGTCGATCTCCAACTGATGCTTGCCTGTTCTTAATACTCTGGCCTCTTGGGCTAGCCATCCGTACCCGCTCTTTAAAACTTAACTTCTGGCTGTGAAAGAGAGAAATATATATTATTTCATATTTAATTCATTCCAATTTCCTTTGTTATGTGATAGACATGTAGATATATTTATTTCCAGCAACTAAACTAAAGAAAGCACAATGTAGATTTTTAACCAGTGTTTCACTTTCATGGAATATATTCATTCATTGGGATAATGCTCATTTGAAATAAGTATAATTCTATAAAGACATTATCATTGAGAGTGTATAGTGATTGCAGTGATAGTGTATAGTAAATCTAACAAAATGTAATCCAGTAATAATGGTTTAACCTTACAGACATACTTTTAAGGTTAGGACTTAAATTTTAGATGATTACAAATATATTTCCATGTAAGACAGCCCAGCTCAGTGCATTTCTGATCATCTCTACAGATAAACAAGACAAATTGTTCTATTATTTCTGCATGCCATGTAGTTGTTGTTTTTTAAACAGGCAAGATTAATGTTATTGTTAAGTTCATGCATTTTCAAGACATGACATTTTCCAACATTTCATACATATTATTAATGATCACATAAATTTAAAATTCTTTGTTACAGCATTCATTTGGACAAGACAAAAACCAAAATGAACAACCTCCCCCACCCCCAAGAAATGTTATTGATGTGATGGCTGATTCACAAAAATGTGATATTATACTGTATGTTTAATAAAGTAATTTCCTGTCTTTGAGCTGGGAACTGACCAGCTGGAACAGCCACTAGCAGATGGTACTTCAGGACCAGTCAGCTGAAATAGCCTGGCCATGCTAGTGATTGTGACTGCTTGATCTAAGATGGCCTGTACATTGGGAGAGCTACAGGAAGAATGCTTTTTTTCATACACCTGTGACTTTTCCCTTCTACTTACTCATGGGTAAGATTTTGGGTGCCCCTAATTTACAGAATGTACTTTCCAGCTTTGTTCATGTTTGTATATGCTATGTAATGTACTTGATTTGCTCACTCTGGCTGTTTTCATGTAACACTTTTCCATATTTATTTATAATTTGCACTATTCATTGTCACTATTTTACAGACACAAAATATGGGACACAAATAGGAGACGGAATGGAGTAATCCACTTTGAACCTGTGTATGCAGTTTGGAGGCATGAAGATGTGTTGTATCTACATGATTAAGTTCAATAATCTATACAAGGGGAAAATTTTCCTGCACAATGATCCTATTTGTGCAAGGGAAGGGGTTGACAGACACAATTGTATTGTGGCTACATAACAAATGTGGGAATTTTCTGTAATATTTTTATGAACAATGTATGTGTCCCCATCTGACTTTCTATTGTTACCCATTGGATATAGAGGGGATAAATTGCTTTTCCTGGAATTGAGCAGGAGGTATGACGTGTTTGGGCTGTGTAGCTGTCTGGGGTAGTAGGAATGTGCCATTAGGAACTAGGCTGGAATCAACCCAGATGAATGGAAGATCCTCCTGAGGTAAGGGAATCTCAACAACCAAAGATTAACTCCTACCTGCAGAAGTAGCTGAACGTGTGAACACAGCATGGCTGTGTCTGGAGAACAAAGACACAAAGGTGTTAGGTGTTTATGTGAAGAAAAGCAGGGTTCACAGACACAGGGAAGCTCACTGGCGACTGAGAGACAAAGGGAACGGGGCAGAGGAGATGGGAAGAAACCTTAGGGAAATAGGGTGTGGCAAAATCTTGTCTCCCCACAGTGTGAAACCTGTCCTAATTCTGCCTCTCTCAGGGAAAACCAGACTTTCAGCCTCTGTATTCCAGGTCACTAATATATTGTTACTTTATTTTGAAAAATCTGCCTAGTGCTGTTGCAGATATTTACTGAAGAGCACTGTGCCCTGAAGCAGGGGGAAAGTATCTTGCAGGAGCCTGGCTCGGCTGGATTGCTGCAGGCAGCCATCGAGATACAGGGATTGATGGGGCTTGAAGGCCTAGTTTTGGAGTTGTGGCGGCCACTGGCCTGTCCCTGTGGAACAATAGGGATCCTTGGAGTCCAGCACACTAATGGGATATTCCTCAGGAGACCAGTTAAAGGCTGAAGCATAGACTAGACCCTGTGAATCCATGACAGGCCACACTTAGGAGAGCCTCTTGTGAATTTATTGACTCTAGCAAAAGGGACAGGGTGTTCCAGTGGCAATAAACCTTTTTGGGGGTCATGGCAAAGACTATCTGCTTGTTGTTCATGACACTGAGATGCAGCCTGTTCTGCTTCTCTCATGGTCCCTGTATTTTACTGTAAGACACTAAAAAGAAGCGTTTTGAACAGAAATGTATTTTGCAACTAAAAAGAAATATTAAATTGTACTGTTCCATGTCTACCTGCTTAACAAACTATATTCTGAAAAGACAGAGTTCTCAGTATGTAACTATATGAAATGGAATCACATGATCTTCTGAGGTTATGACATTTTCAGATAATCATACACTCTTTGTCCATGCATCATACTATGTCTCATACAGCTGAGACTGACTGAGAGGCAGTAGGCGGCAAGCAAAGCACATGCTGAGCGGCTTATAATGAGGTCAGTTTCAAGAATGCTATAAAGATCTTCATTAGACAAATATGGCATCTTATATCCCTTTAAAGAATACTTGTTTCTGTAATTTCTCAATCTAATCCCTTTCTCCCCTTGCCCAAAGTAAGCAATTTTTGAAACAAACATGGGATGATACTGGAAATGTCATCTCTTTCCATTGCAAAATATTAATCACACCTGGAACACTAAATCCTGTAGTGTACTGAATACAAAAGACCCTCAGAACCTATAATCTGAAAGAAAAGCAAGCTCTAAGGTTTGTTTTACAGTAACAGTTACAGTTCAAGGCTCAGTTCAACTCTCAGTAACTTTTGTTTATAATCTGTCATGAGAATGTACTCTAGGAGGCAGTCATTTAATAGTCACACTACAATGTATTCACACTAGCGTGCATGAATTACATAATGCAAATGTATTTGTTATTATGGGTACTATATCTATACATGTGCTCTCCATATACTGTATTTGCTGTACCGGTAAAAAAAATTAATTATTATTCAAGCACGAAAATCAAATGATTATTTTCTAGAGAAATCCTATAAAGTAAAAACTTTCTGGAGATGTCACTTTGTCTTACATTAATTTAACCAATTGGAAAATTGATAAGGTAGCCATAACAAGGATTGATAAGGACTATATTTTATATGCAACCAAATGCAACCAAAAATAAAATTAGATGAAAAGTATGTATTACTGCTGCTAAATCAACTCATTTGTACTAATATAAATCTCTTTTTTCTCATCTTTTAAAAAGATGTCATGGATGTAGTGCTTTGAATGAAAGCCATCCTGTTGATGTCCAGTAGAGACAAACATGACATCATGAAATTGGATGGGGTACACTGTGGCGTTTGCTCACACATTGCTGTGGACTTGTCAGTGTTCTGGGATTAACGCTTGAGGGCCCTCTTAGCCGCCACACAAGGGTTCTTGTAACTCCAACCTGAATGCTGACCCAGAAGGCAAAAGCTTTAAGGCACTGATTCAGGGAAGCAAAACGGTTAAGTGCTTTCCTGAAGAGGTGTGGTCTTTTGAATCAGGGCCCAAGTGTACAGAACCTGAATGAGCCCCACTATCCCTACCGTATAGCAATTTTGTTCTTTTTTGGGGGATGACTCTGTTCTTTGTTGCTTATATTTTATCTGTTTAATCTTTTATGCCTTTCTATTTCTTGACTTTGACAATGATAATCTTCTTGGACCTACTGTGTTCTTTTGCTGCCTGTTGCAGAATTCTGTATATTTCTATAGCTATAGTGCTGGAGCTTTAAAGTCTTGTAGGGCAAGCCTACGCTACAGCGCTACATCGGTGCAGCTGCACTGATGCAGCTTCACCACGGTATCGTGTCTGTTGAAGATGTGCTATGCTGACGGCACCTCGGCGAGAAGCATAAGCTATGTTGGCGGGAGAGTGTCTCCCGCCGACATAGTGCTGGTATGGACAGCGCAAAACTTGCATTGCTCAGGAGGAGGGACTTTTTCATACCTCTGAGTGACATAAATTAGATTGACTCAGGGCTAGTCTTCACTATGGAGAGATCAACACTGCTGCTATCGATGCAGCGGGTGTTGATTTAGCGAGTCTAGTGAAGACCCGCTAAATCAACAGCAGAGCACTCTTCGGTCGACCCCGGTACTCCAGCTCCCCAAGAAGATTAAGGTAAGTCGACCGGAGAGTGTCTCCCATCGACGCAGCGCCGTGAAGGCATTGGGGTAAGTCGACCTAAGCTATGTTGACTCCAGCTACATTATTCATGTAGCTGGAATAGCACAACTTAGGTCAACTTACCCCTGTAGTGAAGACAAGCCCTTAAGCGGTAATGTAGACCTGCCCTAAGAGTAGTGATCAGTTACAACTGGAACCTTTGGAAAAAAAGAAAATGACTTCTCTTTAATTTTTGTACTCTGAAGGCATTAGTTATAACATCTCACCCACTTAGTCCTCCACCCCGCTAGTCAACATACACATGAACTGTTCTCTTGCACAGGGCTTTGTACTCCTTTTAGTTTTTCCCAAATTCTTTATTTTCTATCCTTCACTTATGAAGGAACTGCTGGGGGGGACACACTAGGGGTCACTGTGGCTTCACTGGAGGGGTAGTGAGCAATATTCTCTAGTGGACCAAATTACTTTAGGAGCCCCATTACTCCAACTGGGTACACATGACACCTATTGAAATCACACTGAGTCACACACATGTATTTGATAATCCAGTCCTAGAAGTTTAAGATGTAAAACTTCTCCACCAGCCTCATGCTAGAAGTGTGAACCCAAGAATGGTGATGTTATACCTCGCACCTTCTATGAGCGTAGGCAAGAATTACAAGGAAGTAATTTTAGTTTAGATTTCAATGTAGTAATGGAATTTTAAAAGAATACATTTGAAGCTTTTTGTGAATGGTGTTGAAAAATAGTGCATTTATTTCAAATTAGTCTCTGGACAAATAGAAACTATATTTTTGCTCACTTTATAATTTCAGTCTGGGATTATAATGACTTTTTGAAATCACTAAAAAAAACTTTAAAAAAATTGATGTAGCAAGTTTTTGGCATAGAGTAGAGGATTCTCCCCTGAGATTCATAAGCTAGAAATTACCATGTTTGGCAAGAGATAGAAAGGTCAACAGAGTCCAGTTGAAGCAAACCATTGTTTTAGCATGCAGTCCTCTACACTGTAGATAATGCACTGATTCAGGCACTGTCTCCAAGGGAATACTTCTCAGTAGCAACCGTAAACTTAAGTTATTGAAATAACCTAGCATGAGATACCTTAGTATTTCCCACTAATTAACATTTATTTGACATGGGAACACAGCCTCCGCTGTTGCAATAATCCTCTTGGATTTAGGAAAATGTAGTTATCCAAATAGCCAAGAACTGTTTTAGCTCTTTATAGGATCAAACATTCCAAAAGTTCAAGTCTCAGGCGGAAGAGGGTACCCAGGCTTAGAAAAGCCAATGCGTGCTGCACTCTGCAGTTGTCAATTGCATGAATTTTGAGGTGCTGACACAGTATACTATAATATACAACACTTTATTGCCATTATATTAATACAGCACTGCAGGCAACAAGCAACAGGGAAAATTACAAGCACTTAAAAAAATCAAGAAAGGACCCTAGGAGAAGTAAGAAATTGTAAAGCACTAAGAAGGGGAAGTAAACTGATCATGCACCTGATGTTAGTGGCATTCTCAAATATCATGTGAATAGATAGGATGCTGGATACCTATGTTTCCGAGAGCTGTACATCCTGAAGAGCTTCTGTTTATTACTACAAAGCTTACTAGGAGTGAGGGGAAATAGAGGATTGTATTACTAAGCATTCCACTACTAGGAAAGGAGTTAGGTTTTCCATATAAGCCAAGACAGGTTCCAGATTACTGACAATTCTTTTTTCACAATGGTGGAGGCAAAGATAATAAACAAGGTAATCATTTAATTTTAAATCTGCTATGAGAAACAAATACAATATTGTATATGGAGATTCCAAAATATAATACATTTGAAAGAACCAATCAAAATGAGTAGAATAATAGGTCTTTTCTCGAACTCCTATGCAGGCAAAACTCCCATGGCCTGTAATAGAGAGTGTTGCTAGAGTAATGGATGGATGATCAGGCCCACGATTTAGTACTTCTATTTAAAAGGATAATAAAAAAACTACACTATTTGGGTGAAATTTACTTTCCTGCAGAGAGAATCATCCCAAGGCCTATGCACAACTTGAGGCTCCTGGAAGGTCTGAATATAGATAGGGTTTAAGTGAAATGTTCTGCACCGACCTTGTGCTGGTCCTCTGAACAGGGGTGAATTTCACTCATGATGAATAAATTGTTAAATATATATATGAATGCAGTGTATAGGAATTCAGATTTAAAATGGCTTGCAGAATTCGAACAATGATTTACAGAATAATCTATTTTACACCAAAGAAAATACTAGAAAAATACAGTCTAATTTTATAAAAGAGAAAAAACAAAACAGCACCTCTATATAATATTTAGAAATACTAAATATAAACTGTTGTGCATTTTGTTAGCAAAATTAATGTTCATGTATAGCTCAAAGGCTCAGTTCTATCCTCCAAACACAGAGTGACAACTTAGCCATACTCTGAAAGGTTCTAGGTCCAAATAGGAGTTAATGAATAAAAAATGTTATAATATGTCCAAAATTCATTTTTATAGGCAAGAAATTAAAATAATTTCCAGATAAATGGATAAACATTTCTTGTTTGTTTTATTAAAACAGAATTAAGAAGAAAAACCATGTTCACAAAGCAATTCAATGCACTGCGAATACAAACACATTTTAATATAAAGACACCATTTATTTAGTTCACATAGCATCACATGCAAGTCACTAAGCATCACAGTAAAAAGAAGTTAAAGACTAGAAGATAGTTAATTCTAGAAAGTGCATTGCAGAACATTGCATTTACATATTTAATGCAAAAGACTACATTCATTACATATTTTTTAACTGATGTAAACATACAGCCATACAACACTGTAGGAACTATTAACAGCCACTGACAACAACACAATACTTAACTTCACTTAAAAAGGCAATGAATGGTCAGCAGGTTTACACTGAAGTCAAAGATATCAGTTAAAAATTAAAAATGATTGATAATCTTTAAAACTTTTCAATTGTATTTCTTTTTCCTTGGGAAAATTCAATTTTAACATGCTATTGTGTATAAGCTGTTGTAAAGTGTTTTAATGCCATGCAAAAAAGTGCATTTTGATTCCTACTCAATATACAGCAACAACAGAAAAGATTGGTTGAGATTTTCAAAGGGGATATGGCCACACATCTTCCATTAGTATTAATTCAATGAAAAGTCATTGAAGATATATGGTTAAATCCCCTAGACTACTTTAAAATATGAACCATTATCTTAATCATAGGATATACTATCATCTTGATGTTCAGGGATTTATATGAGTAATTTCTATTTATGGTAAAGGGAACTGTGTGTATAAAGGCTCACCTGTCAAGGTGGGAATTATTCCCTTCTCTTTTGTCTAAATCATTCTTTTTGAGAAAATAATGTAAGGGGATAAGTAATCATAGAATCATAGAATATCAGGGTTGGAAGGGACCTCAGGAGGTCATCTAGTCCAACCGCCTGCTCAAAGCAATGACCAATCACATCTACAAACAGCTTTTTATAAAATCTGAAATCAGTTTTTGAGCACTTGTTAAAAGAAAAAGGAAGTATGAATAGTATTTGAAAGTTTTGATCACGTGTTATACTGTTCAGTGTAAAATGAGTAAATTGGTAGCGGGCTCAATGAGGGAATATATTTATATATGAAAAGACACAAGTTTGACAACAATATCAAACTGGTTATATGTGAAAGACAGACTAAATAAAGTGGATGTAATGGATATCTTAGAATGGATCTAGGAACCTCAAGAGGTATGTGTGTAACGTTAATAGGAGTTACATGCACATCAAGAGAAGAATAAGAATACCGTAGCTTCAAAAGCGAGAAGGACAAGTGGCAAGTTGCAGGCCCGCTAGGGAGATGTAAACAAGTTCACCTAACTTTCATGTTTTAGACTGTTGGGATGTCCAAACTCCGCAAATGTGGCTCCACAGCCTGTAAGTGTTACAGGACTGTAATATGTCCCATATGCAGCTGCACTTGTGGGCTGGTTTGGCTCTGGACTATATTTTATTTCTTTTAAAAAATGTTTTTGGGTGTCATGCAGGTGGTGAGATAAGCTCCACCATTCCTTCCTTGATCACTTTTGTACTGGAGAATTGACTCCTGAACACTAGTTTTTGGGATGGTGTAGTTCAGTGGTTCTCAACCTATTTACCATTGTGAGCCACATATGTGGCCTGCAATGTGTTATGTGGGCCACAGTCAATACTACCTCTATGGCCCTGAGGATGTCACATGGGCCACAACTCTGTGCTGATTGGGCCACAGGTTGAGAACCACTGGTGTAGTTACTCTTCCAGCCACCTGGCCCTTTTCTGACTCTGCTCTCTGGATCTGAGCTGTCAGTAAGGGGAAGAGCAGTATTTACAGGTTGTGTCTTCTGACTGACATACAACGAAGCCAGGGAAGATCCCTCCTTGGTGTTAGAAAGACGATGGATTCTCTGAAATTAGAAGGCCAGATTCAAAGACGCAGCTACAACCTCCACCAAAATCAATGGGAGTTGTGCCCATCTATCTTATGGCAGAATCTGGCGCACAGACTCTGAACTGGAGAGAATGCTTAAGTCATTATTCTGCAGTAACTAGAGCTGGGATCTTCCCTCAGAATAAGGGTGTGCTCTGTGGCTATGAAGATTAGTAGTCCCCTAGATTTTCCCGTGGGAAAACGGAGACAAAAAGGCAAATTTCTGCTAAATTAAGCTGCTAATGTAGGACAAATAAAAATGAGATTTCAGACAATAGTAATAAAAGTTTACAGAAATGATTTTCCAACTATTACAACTCCGTGTTAGCCAATCTATTTTGAACCTACTATACAAAAGACATTCCAAACCCCGTTATGAAATTTGGAGATTTAAAAATATATAACAAATAGAGAAACGACAAACCTGTTAGATGTTTCCCCTTGTTCTTTCCTTCAGGTGTCAGGGTATGGGGAGAAAAAACAACTTTGTTATGCAGATAGTAATTATTAATACTCAGTCACAGATGGTGTTAGATAAATGCTAAATTGTAAATGGATGTGTTAATTAAATTAATGTGAAATACACAGGTTATAGTGCAAGCACAAAACATTCAAGCAACATTCAGAACTACAATGTTTCTGAAAAATAAACTTCTCAGTCACCTTAATACATGCATAACTTGCTGAATACATACCACTGCAGACTGAGTTGGCAAAGCACTTACTTAGGCAAAATGCATTGGTGACACATATATAACAGAAAGCTGTAGACTTTTTATTTGATAAAGTTATCTGCAGTAATGAAACAGGTTTGATTTAATTAGGACTGTGATAGCACAGCAATGGATTTCTTTAAAATAATGATTATTATGCTTTATTTTTCTTGGGCTATAATTGTATTCTAGACTATTTCAGATAGGATATAGCTTATTTATATAGCTTCATATTAATTCATGTATGCAAAAGTTGCCCTATACCTGAATATCTATTTGTCTCAAACAAAATTATTAAAATCAATATTTGTGAACTCTTTGATAACTTTTAATCTGAAAGCTACTTTTAGTTTGAAGTATTCAGGATGAATACTTGTGGTAATAGATCACTTATGGCTCAGTTCTTCTAAACTCTTTGAAATTCACAGATCAGCTTTCTGTAGTCAGCCAACCCTTTTTGGCTAAATTTATCTGGCACATAATCTCCTCTTTATGGTTGCGTGGGTGTTCATCACACGTTTGAGATGAACAGCTGGTCTCTTGCACTGGCCATAATAACAACAACAATAATAATACTTAGGACTTCTATTACACCTTTCATGCAAGGCTATCACTGTGTACCTTTCAAAGCTGTACTTAGTACTCTCCATTCCAAAGTATATGCCCCACATTTGGGGCAGTGACATACTGCCTTGTGTTAAATTTTTTCAGAGCTACGGAACAATCTTGGACCATTCCTCTTAAAGGGTGAATTTCTGCCAAAGCACTGAGAATTTTCATCCAGGTTATGACATCAGTGTACTCTCTATTGGCCAAATTCTTACATTAGAGGTACAATACATGGTTTTATTCTATTGATTACATGTGTGTATATCCAAAGACATAATATCCCCTAACTAAACTCTTAGTGTATCTGAAGTTATAACTAAAGGCTACATTCCCAAGAGGTGGAATGTCATAAAGTTCTTTGCCACTTGGGAAGCACAGATGTTTCTAAAGCCTCATAGTGCAATGTAGAATAATACTGCCCATGAGAATAAAGAGCAGTCACTGCACTAATTATATTGCCTATGCTCCCCTACAGAGGATTTGCCACTGGAAAAGTAAACATGCTGATTTAAAAAGATTAATAAGGATAACAAAGAGAAATTTAAATTTCTACTCAGAGAAATGTAGTTTATGTATAAAGCAATGTAATTAGAGAAACAGGAAATGCTTGTAGTGGATAAATGATTACATGAGCTTCCAAATACATCTGATTCTGGTCTCAAAAATTCTATGGGCCTGATCCACAGCTGGTGTGGCACAGCTCCATTGACTTAAGTGGAGCTAACCTGATTTACACCAGTTGAGGAGCTGGTACATAATCCCAAATTCCAAGATCGAGGGTAGCTATTAGTTCTTCAGTCAATCAGTAAGCACCATTCGCTGAGTTATGAAGAAAGCATGTTGTGTGGAAACCAATAGGTATGAGCCCTATAAATAGTAACACGTCTTTACTACAGTAAATAGGATGAATTAGTGTGACTTGGAAATGGAGGCTCTGATTATCAATGTGTGTATTGCTTACAGTTAAAACATAGCTGGTACGGTGCATGGATACGAGTAAAATATTAACCTTCACAGCTGAGGGTTTGTGAGAAAATGCTTTGAATACTTTAGTGCAATAATATTTCATAGATAAATGGAAATGGATTCTATTTATCCTCACTGTGTCTGGAGTCTCTATAATACTGGCCAGATTTGTTAGTTGAGACCTTAATGAAAGGAATTAGTGAGAGAGAGAGAGAGAGAGAGAGAGAGAGAGACAAACCAAACAGAAATACTAATTTTCTATAAGCTTGAACAGACATCAAGAACAGCACCAGCTGCCATATTTGTACCTACTTTGTAGGGCTGCAGGTATGCAAGGCCTTCAAATGAGGCTTCCAGGTAGCAATGGAAACCGATTTCTCATCAGCCGCATAACTACGCCATACACACTACGTGCAGGATATATGATAAAAAGAAAAACAAGGCAAGAGGGAGCAGGGGATGAAACAAAAATTGAAAAGCAGATTAGTAAACCAATACAAGTCATGGCTTTTTTTTATCATTCATAGCACTGATACATGCCTGAGGGGTGGAAGAATACTTTCATAATATCGCCAGGTGGCTGTCAGGTTTGTTCGGCTGGAATCAGTGGAATAAAACCGCCAAGCAGCCTGGTATGAGGAAACAATAGAAAAGCACAAAGGAACCAACAATATATGAAATGAAAATGCCACCATATTGATTATGGAAAGTCTGGACTTTGTTCAAACCAAGAACATTACCTGTTAGGCTGTCTAAATAAACATTAATACCAACAAAATCTAGCAAAAATTGCTAATCAGGACATGGTGAAATATGGCTAATAATCTCTGGGTAAATATCACAATACAGCCAGTAAACAGAAGGTGCATAGTAAGCAGTGCAGTGATTTATTTGTAAAAATCCCACAGGAGAAACTTTCACAAAGTTGCAGACTGAAGTAAGAAGGGTGTAAGAATTAGAGCTCACCAAATACATTTTTTTTTTTTTTTGGTTTGGGACCAAACTGAAAAATGAGGAAAAAATTGTTTCAGGTTCAAAAATTCATGTAGTTTTTTCAGTTTTTCTCACCAAAACAACCCCCCCCCCAGAATCATTCAACCTGATATTTTTTTTGGGGGGGGGGGCGAAGGGAATGTTTTGTTTTGGGTGTTTTTTAACCTTTAAAATGTTTTTAAACAAACCTAGTTAAATACAGAAATGAAACCTTGTTTCAAAATTAAAAGTCAAAATGTTTTGTTTTGAAAATATCAAAATGAACCATTGAGACTTTTTCCAATTTTTTTCATTTTTCATTCCGCTGAAACTATTTGCCCAATTCAATCCAAATGTGCAAATAGTTTGGTTTGACTTTTCACTGAAAAATATTCACCCAGCTCTAGTCATAATATAGTTTGCAAATGATAATGAAAACCAACCACAAAAAAATTAGAGGAAAGGTAGAATATTCTCCTTGGCTCAGGCATTTTTGACGATATAAAGCTACGAAACAAATAATTTGGTTGGTGGAAAGCAAATATACAGTATCAAAAGTATTTTCAACTTTTAGATTTATAATTGGACAAAAATGGTGAGCCAGATCTTCATCTGGTATAAGGTGTTGTAGTTAAATTGTAGCTATATTGGCTTCACCAACTAACACAAGCTGAGGATCTAGCCAGTTAGGTTAAAAGGTTTCCTGGACATTGTTCCATCATTTCCAATATGTACTGTCATGCCATACTAATATGGGCCAGGTCTTCACTGACATCCATGGAGAGACACCAATTTACACCAGCTTAGAATCTATGTCTATATAGTCCTTTCAATGCCCTTTGCCTGGACATATTTAGTACCAACTGGAGTGAAAGAATAGAAATATTAAGCCTGATTCTCCACTATTCTACATCCCAGCTAGTGATTTACATCTGTGTGAAGAGAATGCAAAATAGGTGTAACATGCTACCATTCTCCCTTGGTAGCATTTCACACCTGCTTTGCATATGTGTAAATTGCTACATCGGGGCATGACAGTGGAGGATCTGAATGCTAATTCCAATGCCATCACACTTGAAAAATCAGGGCTCTTGAAACTAACAACAGGTTTTGCAGTTATTCAGTTGCAGATGTGCATTTTTTATTGCTACTGAATGTGTGAAAAAATAAACAGAGCTTTTGAATACCTTATTATTAAGTCTGCGATTCTCTCAAGGAGGATGCGGAAGTCACGGCCATAAGAAGTGGGAGGACCATGACCCCCGGAAACCTGCCCTATTCTGGCACCCCTGACTTATATGCTGCAATCAAGTCACTTGTCAGTCTTCTTTTTGATAAACTAAACGAGACTGAGTCTCTTACTGTAAAGCATTATCTCCAGTGCTTGAATAATTTTTATGACTCTTTTCCTCATGCTCTGCAATTTATCAGTATCCTTGTTAAAATGTGGACACCAGAACTGGATGCATTATTCCAGTACCATTCTCACCATTACTGTATACAGAGGTAATATCCAAGGACCACATTATCCCTTTTTACTATAGCATCACACTGGGTTACTTGTTCACTAAGTCCTTTTCAGAGTCACTGCTTTCCGGGATACAGTCCCCATTCTACAAGTATGGCCTGCATTTATTCTTCATAGATGAATATTTGCATTTGGCTGCATTAAAACACATTTTGTTTGAATGGGCCCATTTTACCAAACTACGCTATATGACTTCCTCTTCCTCATCAATATTTACCACTCTGCCAACCTTTGTGTCATCCACCAATCTTATCTGCTGTAATTTTATATTTACGTCCAGATCATTGATGAAAATGTTGAATAGTGTCAGGCCTAGTGCTGATCCCTGTGGAACGGCTCTAGAAATATCCGCATTCTCCACTGACAACTACTTTTTGAGATCCGTCAGTTAGCCAGTTCTTAATCCATTTAACGGGTGCCTTATTGATACTGTACAGTGCTAATCCTTTAATTAAAATATCATTGTGTTAGGAGCAGCAGGTCCAGAACCTGAGCCTGCAGGCTCCCAGGACAGCAACTGTCCCTATGCCACCAGCTAGCAGCAGAAATACTTGGCAGGTCATGAGTCAGAGGCACCCACACACATAGGCACCGACTTTGTGTGTGCTCTGAGGCTCAACCACCCACGGATAAAAAAAATAGGGGGTGTTCAGCACCCATGGACTGTGCCCCACCTGTGCTGTGCCTCTTCCAGCCCCCACTCTGCCTCTTGCCCCAAGGTCTGCACCACTCACTCTTCTCTGTCCCCTCTCCCATCACTCACCCTTCAGGCAGGAGGGGGCAGAAAGGAGTGAGCGGTGGGTGGGGGGGCCTTGGGGGAGGGGGCAGAGGAGTGGGTGGGAAGTGCTCAGGGGAAGGGGCAGAGAGGAGCAAGTGGCAGGTAGGAGGGTCTTGGGGGTGGACAGAAGTCAGCGGTGGGCAAGCGGGGTCTCGGGGCAGAGAGGAGTGAGTGGTGCGCGGGGGAGGAGCCTTGGGGTGGGGGCAGAGAGGAGTGGACAGTAGGCACTCAGGGAGCGGGTGGAGCGGGCAAGGGAAGAGGCAGAGTGGGGTGGGACCTTGGGGGAAGAGGCCGAGTGTGGAGGGAAAAGCTGGGGTGGACCTCCCACCGGGAAAAACAAAAGTCAACTCATGAGCCCACACACACCATATGACATGCAGCCCCTGGAGGTCCTGATTGACATAACGTTCCCTAACCAAACTCTTAGTGTATCTGAAGTTATGACTAGGAGGCCCAGGTTCCCCTACCAGCCACTGCGGAAGAGGCACAGACCCGGCAATGGAGAGGGGACTGCCTGGGACAGTTTGCTTCCAAAGACTGTGATACACTGGAAGGGAGAAACATGCATAGTGACTTGGCTGGAGGGCTAAGTCATGAAGGAGCACCTGGCATTGCAGAGACAGGTGGACAGACCGCCAGAGGAGGGCGCAGCACCTGAAAGGAGCTAATCCCCAGAGCGGCAGGAGAAGGCGGTGAGTGGACCCCATGGCAGATGCTTACAAGCAACATGCGGATCACTGGAGACAGCATGGCCCGGAATTCAAGGTAGGCCAGAAGGTTTGGCTCACAACCAAACATCTCCACACCAGACCACCCCATAAACTAGATCACTGATATCTTGGACCATTTCAGATCCGCCAACTAATTAACTCTGCCACCGTTAAACTCTGCCTGCCTAGGTGACTCAAAATACACCCTGTTTTCCAATTTCTCTTTTGAAGCCATTCACAGAATGGCCCATTTCTGGGCCGAACGCAACCACCTCTGCCACCCATTCATGTCCAGCACCATGAAGAACACCTAGTCCCGACCATACTGGATTCCAGGATCAAGCTGGGTACTTTGTGAACTGGGAGGCATATGACCCCAAGGAGCAGTCCTGGGAACCAGCCCACCATGTACAAGCTCCCAACTTATAGAGGCTTTCCACAAAGGCAATCCCCAAAAACCCTGGGCAGGTGATACTACAGATTTGCTCTTGGGCAGGGACGTGATTTTAAGAGCAGCAGGTCTAGAACCTAGGCTTGCAAATTCCCTGGGCAGCAACCATTTCCTTGCCACCATGTAACAGCTCTGGTAGTGAAAACACTCAGCAGGTCATGAGCCTCATGGACACACACACATCACAGGACATCCCCCCCCACAGAGGGTATGATTGGAAGGACATTCCCAATTGGTCCAGACATACAAAGTAACATCTGCTGGGGATGATTCAGTAAGTTTGTCTCTGCAATTATGTAGAGCCAACTGCTGCTACAGACCCTGCTTCCTCATCCTGCTTCTGCTCCCTGATTCCTGACCTTGGCTTTTCCTCCTGGCTCTGATACCAGGTTTCTGGGTAGGCGTGTCTTCTGCTTCTGATCCCTGTTCCTGATCTTGGCTTTACTTCCTACCTCTGATATCTGGTTTCTGACTTGGCTTTGTCCCCTCCTTCTGACTCCTGGTTCCTGACTTAGCCTCCACTCCTGATGCTGACCCCTAGCTCCTAACCTTAGATTGATCCCTCCCGACTCCGATTCCTGATGTCTGACACTGATTCTAGCCACTAGGCTGTCCGTCCATGACCTGGCCCTGACACATCAGTACTAAGTCAGATGCCTTACAAAAGTTTAAGTATATTACTTCTATGCAGTTACCTTGATCAACCAAACTTGTAATCTCATCAAAGAATGCAATCAGAATGTATATATCTTGGAGAGTTTCACTCATCCTACAGCAGGTGCAAAAGGAACGACAAAATACTTATTTATGCTGTCAATTAATAATTTATTAACTGCCTGAACATTCCAAAGATATCTTTGTCATCGTCTTGAGCTTAGTGAAACAATGTTATATGAACTGCTCAGGTTCTTTGTTTTCACTTGCCACACCAGTATGAAAAAAGACGATATATGGTACACATTTAAAAGAGTTGGTTTCCAAAACAAGTAAATGAAGATGATATCTGTATTTCAGTCCAGTACATCAAATACAATAAAGTTCAGTAGGAAACCGATTTCATTCTTTCTTTTTTTTGTATGTTTAGAGCTAGAGACCTCCGGTATGAAAGTCATCAGCAAGCATTTCAATCCACTATGATCAGAAAGTTAAAATAATTGTACAAAATTACAGTTTAAATGATCAAATATACTAAAAAAACTTATTTACTTTTATCTCTTTTAAAACATTGATCTGCACCTTCACCTCAAGACAACAGGTGAAAAGATGCTCATCATTTCAAGACACTGAACTATTCAATTCCATATTTCCAGCTCCTAGATTGGGTGATATTGACAGCAATTCTCTGGACAGGAAACTCTACATTTTAAAGGAATGTATTACTCATCTCAGCACTGTGAACTCTCTAGTAGTGAAAAGTAATTGAATCTGGGCCAGAATCATAGAATCATAGAATATAAGGGTTGGAAGGGACCCCAGAAGGTCATCTAGTCCAACCCCCTGCTTGAAGCAGGACCAATTCCCAGTTAAATCATCCCAGCCAGGGCTTTGTCAAGCCTGACCTTAAAAACCTCTAAGGAAGGAGATTCTACCACCTCCCTAGGTAACGCATTCCAGTGTTTCACCACCCTCTTAGTGAAAAAGTTTTTCCTAATATCCAATCTAAACCTCCCCCACTGCAGCTTGAGAGTGCTGTGCTATCTCTTAATCCTGTCCTTTAGTGATCAAATCTGTTTTCCCAAGTAATTTATATAATCAAATGTCAAGCAGGACTGCACATAATTTGCATCTTTGCCTGGCCATTTTGGCATGGATATTAATCTGAAATTCAACAATGCATGAACCATGCATTGTAAAGCTGAATATGACATTATACAAATGCAAGGTGTTTATTGAACACAGTTCATTTTAACAAAATGTTCAACTTGTGGCAATTAAACAATATTTCTGCAGAACTTTGCATAATGCAGGAGGTAATACAGGTTTACTTAACAAGCACATAGAAATCTATTTTAATCCTCTCACTGTTTTTATATTTACCTGAATTAAACTGGCAGCTGGATTCCTTCTTTTCTCAAAATGTTTCTGACGGTGCTGTTCTTGTACTTTTAATGCAAAGCCTGAGCCAAGAATGCCCTAGAGTAAAATATAACACAAAAGTTTTTATCATTAGGAAGGTAATTGTGAAAAATAGTTTAAATACATCAGCTCTGAAGTTATTTTGAGGATGAGAAAAAATAAAGCACCACTATTCACAATTGGAATTGTTTTGTCTGATTATTTCAAACAACCACATTTATTACAGTACAAAAGTTTCACAATAGACAATGTCCATTCACTGTAAGACATGAGAATCCCTACATACATAAGAAATAACATTTGCAGTGTTATGAATGGCTGCTCATCTAAACCATTCGATGCTATAGGCTATGGTGTGCTACTGATATTCCAAATAAGGTATCTGTGTAAGCAGCCAAACAATCATGTACATACTTCACTTATAGTCACAACCCTGTGTTGTAACTTTTGAATTTAGAAAATTCAAAAATAGCTTGCATACAGCAAGTTTTTCAGTTTAATTAATTTATCTGTAGTATTCATTCTATGGGGTTTGCAGTGTTGCCAACTCTCATGATTTTGTCATGAGTCTCATGATAATTATTGTTTTCCTTAAAGCCCCAGCTCCTGGAATCAAGTGGATATGTGATGATTTCAGCCTTCATTCTGAATGAAAAAGTAAGTTTCTAGTTCTCGTGGCTGTGGAAAAAGCTTCAAAATATGAGCCCAGTGCACCCTAAAGGCTCAAAAAGCAGAAGGTAAATAAAAAGAACACAAAATCTATTATTTTTACATAATCTCATGATTATAAAGTCAGTCTTGTGATTTTTGGAGAGCCTGACTCATGATTTTTGAACATTTGGGGTTGGGAATACCGGGTTTGAAAGAAAGTTTATAATTAAATCTTTACCACTTTTGGCTTTTTACAGGGTAAGACTATTCATTCTTCTGCTGAACAGGCCAAAAGTGCAAAGATGCTTGCTTCCTAAGCTTCTGCAAGAGGTGTTATTCCGCTGAATAATTTTGCATTATAAGGAGGAAAGATACCACTTGACTCTTATGCAAGAAAAATAAAAGAAAATCCATGAAAGATACACACATCTTAATATATTTCTCCATAGTCTGACTAAACACAAATGTTGCTCATGAAGAAAATGAATGGCTACATGGATATGACATGTGGAATACATTTTCTGATATTTACTTTAAGGCTGTATTCATTTTTCATATACTCATCTTCAGATATAAATATTCTATTCCCTAGTCATCTCTAGGAGTATGTTTTCTGCTAGGGATAATTATATAATTCACTTTGATTCAAATACAGTGGGTACCATTGATGTCAACATTTGCCAACAGGTATTCCACTGTAATATCTGAGATAATGAAGTATTGCTCTGTACTGTACAGTAACTCCTCACTTAAAGTTGTCCCGGTTAACGTTGTTTCATTGTTACGTCACTGATCAATTAGGAAACATGCTCGTTTAAAGTTGTGCAATGCTCCCTTATAACATTGTTTGGCAGCTGCCTGCTTTGTCCACTGCTTGCAGGAAGAGCAGCCCGTTGCAGCTAGCTGGTGGGGGCTTGGAAACAGGGTGGACCAGCAGCCCCCCATCAGCTCCCCGCTCCCCTAAGTTCCCTGTGTGGCAGCCGCCCAGCAGGCTATCAATTGCCAGCAGTTCAGCTGTCCCTCCTGCCACTGCCATGTGCTGCTCCTGCCCTCTGCCTTGGAGCTGCTCCCTGAGCCTCCTGCTTGCTGTGCAGGGGTTGGGGAGAGAGGGAGGCTAAGGTCAGGGTGTCCCCCTCTCCCCCAGCTCCTGCACCCTGCTTACCCCATCTTCCATAGAGCAGGGGGGACACATGACAGGGCTCAGGATGGAGGGAGCTTCCTGGCAGCAGCTGCGGTCTCAGCTTGCTGATTAACTTAACAAGGCAGTATACCTAAGAGTGGGGTCAGCGTACTTAAAGGGGAAATGCGCATCTCTCTCAAAAGACTCTCTCTCTCTATATATAATATAGTCTTTTGTCTGACCAAAAAAAAATGTCCCTGGAAACTAACCCCCCCTATTTACATTAATTCTTATGGGGAAATTGGATTCGCTTAACATCATTTTGCTTAAAGTCGCATTTTTCAGGAACATAAGTACAACGTTAAGTGAGGAGTTACCGTATTTAAACAAAGAAAATAACTGTGGAATCACAGATGCTGCAATGTTGTTGGTAAATGCTGACTTTTTAATGTTGGTCAGTCTATATGGTTAAATATAAAAATATTCTAATTCCAATGAAAATAATTTTTTAAATGATCTATATGTTAGTGAATAAATAAATTTTTAAATATTGATGTTTCATATGTACAGTGACAGGTTTAATACAAGAGGAAGTAATGTGCCCTTTGGATTCAGGCTTATTAAATGCACCATTTGTATACACACGTTAAATGTTACGATATTTCTACCACTTCCAATACTCATTAGATTACTCTCATTTCCATTAAAGTCCCTTTAATGTCTGTAAATCTCATAAGCTGTCGTGTCTTTCTTATCAAGTAGTCATTTATAGGATAAAAATAGTTGTATTCATTTAATAGAATGAACTTCTATTACAATCAGGGGCCAGACACCCTTAGGGGAGAACAGGGGGGGGCTGAACCCCAAGAGTAAGTAATTGAATCAACTGATTGTGCAATGTTATTGTGTATAAAAGAATGTCAAGTAAGGCCTTCTATGAAAACTTGTAATATTCTGAACTTGATTGTCATTGTGAGATATGCAAACAGACTGTGGTTATGAATTTATGTATTTCTGCAGCTATAAAACTGTGCTGATAATTTGTGCTGCAACATCCAGCTCTATCTAAAATTCTCTGTAATCTGAAGTCTTTAAATCATGATTTGAGGACTTCAGTAACTGAGCCGGAGGTTAGGGGTCTATTACAGAAGTGGGTGGGTGAGGTTCTGTGGCCTGCAACGTGCAGGAGGTCAGACTAGATCAGGGGTTCTCAAACTTCATTGCACCGTGGCCCCCTTCTGACAACAAAAATTATTACATGACCCCTGGAGGAGGGACCAAAGCCTAAGCCTGCCTAAGCCCCGCCACCTTCGGCAGAGGGCCAAAGCCCAGGCCCCACCACCTGGGCCAGTGGCGGTGGACAAAGCAGAAGCTCAAGGACTTCAGCCCCAGGTGTGGGGGCCTGTAACCTAAGCCCTGCTGCCCAGGGCTCTTCCCCTTAGACTTCGGCTTCAGCCCCAGATGGTGGGGCTCAGGCTTCAGCCCTGGGCCCTAGCAAATCTAATGCCAGCCCCGACGACCCCATTAAAACAGGATCACAAAGAACTTTGTGGTCCCAACCCACAGTTTAAGAACCGCTGGACTAGATGATCATGATGGTCCCTTCTGACCTTAAAGTCTATGAGTCTATCACAAGGTAGTAGTCAGCCAGGCAGGGGGGGGGAGGCTGCCTCCCCACTGGATGAGACTAGCTCCGAGCACGGTACAACCCAGGAAAAGACAAATGATGGGCCAGTAGGGTTAATGGGAAAACATTAAGACATCCCAGCTCAAATTTTCCCACCTAAATAACTGAGAGTCGCCATGCAAGGAGAAAAGGGGGAAAAAAGGGGGGATTGGGGAGCCTTTAAAAAGGAGGCTTGAAACTCAAGTTTTTATGAAAAATGAGGGGCAGCGTCTAAGCTGGAAGCTGTATGTTAAATGCTGGATCTCCTCTATGACAGAGTCAAATATGAGTGAGCAAAGTACAAGCGTATGGTTTATTATTTTCTTTTTCTTATTTTGGGTTAAGGGAAATAGAACAAGACAAGAGGAAAATGAGCCAGTTCGAATCCTTGGACACAATGGATAAAAAGCAGCTTGGAGCCTGTGTGTGCAGTATGGTGTACAACTTCTGCCTGATTTCATGCATTCTACTGCAGTCAATTGATAGATCTTACATGGTCATTGTAGACCATCCACTAGCAATGTCCTAATTTTTCCAACTGCAATAAATCCGGAAGAACATATCTGCTCCATCATTTCAAAGCCCTGAGAGAAACATATTGCTAGGGTATGAGGCACAATTCACAGGCAGAGAGAGGAATTTCTGTCTTTCAAAATGCAACAGGAGTAAATCCTGGAAAAAAGATATTTTCCATTTTTGTTCAGGCCAAACCCCCATACAAATACAATGATAAGTCTTTGCAATGACACTTTCGTTTGGGCCATATCATCCCATCAGTTTTGATAGTGAATAAATTAAACCAATGTAGAATTCTGCTTCAAAACTGACCATACGGGCCTATACTTTTTTTTAACTGAATAATGTACAACTTAAACTCTGTGGTTAGGTAATAGATGGCCATATCTGACTTACTAGCTCATAAGTGAGTAACTGTGCAGTTTTAGAAACATTGGAGTCATAATAACCCAGTGTTCCAGGCTAACACCACAGAAAAAGGGGCTTTATGTAGATGATCCAACTGCATGATCAGATTTCCTTACTCTATGAAAAGGCACTTGAGAAAAGTTTTAACATTAGTGAAGGAGCTTTACATATTCAAACAATGACTCTTTATGCTGAAAGCTTCATGCAGCTTCTCACATCAGCCTTAGGAGTTATTGAGGTTCCTGTTGCCTTTTTTTTATTTTTGTAAAGATACTCACAGCAGGTAGTGCAAAGAAAGAAATTCCAAGTAGAGCAAACCCAGCAGAAAGCAGCCTTCCAAGCCAAGTAAGAGGAGTTTTGTCTCCATAGCCAATTGTTGTCAATGTGATCTAAAAAGTAATGAATAAATACCATGTGCAATAGAAGTACCTGAGAGAAAAGCTACATATCAGATACACAGTATGCAAGAATTTTTCCAGTAAATAATCATTCACTAAGACACATGAAAATCTAAATGTATAACACAATCTTCTATTTTAGAACACATCTCTAAAGGAAAAACATTATTTAAATAAATGGATATGAATAACTTTGTAACAATGAACAGAGGTGATGTGGGGGGGCATGAGGGGTCATGTGCCCCCCCAGATTTCTGCCTTCCATGAAGCACAGAGGTTTTCAAACTGGAGATCACCCCCCGTTCCCTCCAGTTTGCAAACCATCACCTCCTTCCAAGAGCCAGTGGATCGGAAGCTGGTGGGAGCCACCTGGCCTGCTTGTGTTGGATCATATTAAAGAAGTTCTTTGATTCCCCATAGTTTAAATTCCACGGTATTACTAATTAAGGAGGTCTCTTGGTTTTTGGTACTGTTTCTCTCTCTCTCTGTGTGAAACTTGCAAGCTGCTAATTGTGTTAATACATCCTAAGACAGTCTGTTCTCAAAGCATTTCTTTGTAACAACAACTACTCACACAGAGAGAGACTCAAAGCAATACTCTGTAACAACAGAAACAGCACCCAGAGACTCCCTGCCCTTTTGTTGTATTCATCTCACTTTGTTAACAAAAGTGATTAAAATAGAGATAGAGGATGTATGTGGATGGATGCTTGGTGTGGATAATAACTGAATGATCAGGGAGGTGCCAGCCTAAGAATGCAGTGTCCATCGGCTGAAGAAGGTGTCAAGTGGAAATAACCAGAGAACCCCTGGAGGGCAGACTGGAATCCATCCAACAGCCTCAAGAATGGGAGAACCAAAGAACAAGATAACATCTGGCAGCACGGAGCCATCACGAATGTGCCATCTGCTGATTGATTCAGCAACAGCATGATGAAGCAATTCCCATAGACTGGCATAGGAAGAAATTCCTATAAAAATGGACTCTAGAAAGTGAGAACTTTGGGGTCTGATTCTGCAAACCAACTTCCAAGAGCATCAGATGAGCATCTGACAAGGCCCTGCTCCCTCCTCATGTCCAGGTCACCTGGCCAGTGGCTTGGCATGAGCAACTCTAAGGCTGGTAACTATGATAACAACCTTGCAGAACCTGTGTGTGTGTGTGTGTGTGTATGAATGAATGTGTGAATAAATATGAAATTGAATGGAATGTTATAGCTATAACTAGCTGCTTACTATTATTCTTTCTGTATTCACAATAAATGTGGTATTTTGCCTTTTCCCCTTTAATAAGATCCTGCTGGTTTTTATTTTATTGGTATAACTTTTTGGTGGAGAATTGCAAAAGGGGGAATACTGGTAAAAAACCTCAGTTATTGTAAATATTGGTGTGCACACCGCCAGCTCTGTTGAGCTAGGCATTTCTATTGGGTTAACCAGACCTGCTGGCCTCCGGGAAGGTAGCAGGGAAAAACAGGTTAACCAGACCTGCTGGCCTCCAGGAAGGTAGCAGGAGAAAGTGTGTAAATTAAACTAAGATTACTAAAATCAATCAGGTTAACCAGACCTGCTGGCCTCCGGGAGGGTAGCAGGGGAAATGGTATAGATTAAGCTACGATTACTAAACCTAAGTCCTATTGTTCACTGAGGTATCAGGGGCAGCAAGAAGGCCTAAGGGCCAGGTTAAGCTACTCGCTGGAATAAGGAGTAGCAGGTTCAGAGAATCTAGGCTGTGTCACTCGCTGACCTGTGCCAGGTGTGACGAGGAAATTTGATAAGCTATGATTTCAGAATCTAGGCTGGTTTCAGAGTAACAGCCGTGTTAGTCTGTCTTTGCAAAAAGAAAAGGAGTACTTGTGGCACCTTAGCGACTAACCAATTTATTTGAGCATGAGCTTTCGTGAGCTACAGCTCACTTCACTTGCTAAGTAATACCAGGAGTGACAAAGAGATTGAAATATCCATGTGAAGATGTTTAAAAGAAAACAGGGTAAGCCTGTACCAGAGGGAGGAATAGATTCAGAAGGAACTCCAACCTCACCTTTTGTTAAAAAAAAATTACACCTTTTAAACAAATCCTTCAAAAATTTGGGCACAGTCCTTGGACTAAACAAGCCCTAGCTGATGTCTGCACTATTTCGGAGCTAGAGGATAGATTGGCTCAGTATATCCTCATATACAAACCTTCTAGTGCTGCCAAAAGAGATGCAGCAGCAATTTGGTTGTTGTGGGAGGCACGTAAGGATTCTTACCTCCGCTTGTCTTCATGTAAAGAGGAAAAGGCACAAACGAAAAAGGGAGCAGACAATTGGAAGGTGCTGGCTACAAATACCCAAAGTCAGCTGAAAATAGTGAAAGAGGCACTCCAGGAATGCAAAAAGAGAGAAAGATTCCTGGCAGACCAAGCTAAAGCCTCTGAGAAAATTGAAAGAGAGTATCATGTGCTCCAAGGTCTGGTAAAGAAATTAACCTTGAAGCAGGGCAGAGCACCTGCAAATCATAGTTGTTGTGAATCACTAATTAAGAGTCTGAGACAAAAATTGGGCTTTGCCAGTAAACAGGCAGCAGCCATTACAGCGGGTGAAGGGGAGAAGGTCCTATGTACGGCACCCCCAGGCATAATTACAAAGAGAAAAGAGAGTGAAAAAGTTAACTCTGCAGAGGCTGGAGGGAATTAAGCAGCTAAACTTTGTGAAAATGTTAAAAAGGAAAAATGTTAGAGAAAGAGCAGTCTTGGTTTCTTTGCAGCCATTCTGAAGGAAAAATGGGCCCTTTTCCAAAGGAATGTCTGTAAATTAGCCAGGCAAAAATAAACTATCTGATTAAAGGTTTCAGAGTAGCAGCCGTGTTAGTCTGTATTCGCAAAAAGAAAAGGAGTACTTGTGGCACCTTAGAGACTAACTAATTTATTTGAGCATAAGCTTTCGTGATCCGATGAAGTGAGCTGTAGCTCACGAAAGCTTATGCTCAAATAAATTGGTTAGTCTCTAAGGTGCCACAAGTACTCCTTTTCTTTTATCTGATTAAAATAATTTGACTGGACAATTTAGTCAAATTTGCTAAAAGAACAAAAGGGGATTCTGTTGGAACTTAACTGCCTCAAATGTATAAAGGGAATGTAAGATGTAAAAAACAGAGTAGTGTGGAAGGGATCTTAAGAAAAAGAAAATGTGTATGTATCTATCTGTGTGTGTGTAAATACATAAAGTTCTAAGGACCACTTGGTTTTGTTTTTGTTTGAAATAATGCCACTAAAAATCCATTTGACTCTTTAATTCAAAGTTGCAAAACTGAGACCTTTTTGCTAGACACAGGTAATTAGTGTTGTTTGGCTTTGGGATTTGGCATTTAACCCTTAAAAGGTAACTCAATGCTTTACAAAATTGAAAATGTTTTTAAGTTGTGGCTGCAGCAGGGCAGTCAAAATCAGGAGAATAGGAAAAAAAATCTGGATTCTTTTTGTTTGTTTGTTTTTGTAACAAAATACCAGATGAGAGCTGTAGTAAAAATACATAAATAAGAAATTAAAAAAGACAGTGCCCCTCTGAAGCAACAGCAGGGGTGAGGTGCACAAAACAAAAAGAAGCAATGTTAGAAACACTGGTTTCAGAGTAACAGCCGTGTTAGTCTGTATTCGCAAAAAGAAAAGGAGTACTTGTGGCACCTTAGAGACTAACTAATTTATTTGAGCATAAGCTTTCGTGAGCTACAGCTCACTTCATCGGATGCATACCATGGAAGCTGCAGTTTCCACGGTATGCATCCGATGAAGTGAGCTGTAGCTCACGAAAGCTCATGCTCAAATAAATTGGTTAGTCTCTAAGGTGCCACAAGTACTCCTTTTCTTTTTGTTTGAAACACTGAGTCTTAAAATGGCTCTGAGTAATCGGACTGTCACTTTGATAAAGGAACATGATAACTCTGTAAGCAAAAAAAAAGAAACAGTTACACCTTATGTAAAAATGGATATGGATAATGTTATAGTAGTTAAACTATGGGAGGAATGTGAATTTGCCCCAGAACATGTGCAGGGTATATTGTAGAAGGGGCAAAAGAAATGCAAACATACCATGCTACTTAATTAAAATGCTATTAGGGCTCCAAAGGGAGCCACAATAGGTTGGGTTTTCTTTTTCAGATTGCTGTGTGTTTTGGAAGCAGAATTAAAAAAGTTATCAAAACTCTGGTGAAAGTTAATTGTGTCCCTTTTAAGATAGAGTCTCTGAGCTGCTGATGGCTTTAAATCCAAAAGCAGGAAGCGTCTGTGAAAATGCAAATTACCTAAATGATAAAGGAAGGAAAGAATTAGCAGCACAAAGGAGCTGCAGATAAAGGACACACCTGGTCAGCAAACAAATTGTCTAAATAAAAGGCATGGGATCACAAGATAACTTTATAAATTTAATGATAATAAGTACCCCTGTAACAAGTATAGGGTGTATGATTTTTGGAAAAATCCTTTAAGGTCATATCGTAATGATGCTTCTCAGCTATTTCCTGTAGATAAACTTAAATCTTAACACAGCAGGAAAAACGTTATAAACTTGGTCTGCTGTATAAGAAGGAAAACTGAGGTACCCCACCTCAGGGATTTAATGACTAAACAGTGGCATAATTTCCCCATAACCCTTAAAAGATAGACGCCATTGAAACCTGGCCTGCCTATAGAACAAACACAGGAAAATATGGGGGTAATTCCTCTGTTTTGCCTGCAATAAGCAAGGGTATTGTAAAAGAAATATTTTAAGCAATAACCTGCCACCCCAAAAAGGGGTAGAAACATGTTCTTTTGTCTTTCAGAAAATCAGGAAAAGCTGATGCCAGCTGCAGAGCAACTCAATACCATGAATCTACTGTCACAATAGAAATTGTGGTTTGAGTTCTATGTTTTGTCTTGTCTTGTTGCTAGCACTGTTGTGTGTTTAAACAAAAATACTGCAGACCTGCAGGTAATTAAAAATAAATTAAGCTCTCCATCCCAGCTACAGGACAGCCTAATACAAAAACAAGTACATGCCAATGTAGACTTGGTCCAAATTGGTCTGGGTAACCTAAAAGCCCGATGGAATCTTTGGCAATGGCTTAATACTACCACATGGCTTATACATAAGAAAAAATTTAGAAATAGGAAACTACACAGCCATAGCTATGGGATGCACTGAAATGCAGATACTTGCCCTAGCTTCTTTGGAACACGAAATGTTCTGGGTCATATTGGGAAATATTTAGGGTTTGATGCATTTGTTAAAACAAAGGAAGAGATCATTGTTTGACACTTATCAATATGAATGGATGCAATAAGTTTCCAGTATTGTAAAACCAGACTTGTTAATGGGAGAAATTGTTGACACAATTGCACACCAACAGTCCCTGGAGGCAAAAGTATTGAAGGTTAGCTCACTCCCCATATTACACATGGGATCCTTCTGGCTACCCTGGACTTCGAGCCAGTGGGCTGGGGAGGGAGGGAAGCTATTGGACACTAGAGGTTGTACTGAATGGACTCCTCAAAAGTGGGTGTGCCTCACCTTGCCTGTTGCCCCAGAACCTTGTAGTAAAGATACATCACTAGGATCATGTATGTGGGATGAATTGGAATCACAAACTCAAATTGCCTCACAGTACCTTCTCTTGAATAGAAAGTGACACTGTCGATTATAAATCTTAGTGTCAAAAGGGGGATTATGTTGGATCACATTAAAGAAGTTCTGTATTAAAATCACAAATGAGTTTGATTCCCCATAATTTAAATTCCAGGGTATTACTAATTAAGAGGTCTCTTGGTTTTTGGTACTGTTTTTCTCTCTCTGTGTGAAACTTGCAAGCTAATAATTGTGTTAGTACATTCTAAGACAGAGTCTGTTCTCAAAGCAATTCTTTGTAACAACAACTACTCACACAGAGAGAGACTCAAAGCAATACTCTGTAACAACAGAAACAGCACCCAGAGACTCCCTGCCCTTTTGTTGTATTCATCTCACTTTGTTAACAATTGTGATTAAAATAGAGATAGAGGATGTATGTGGATGGATGCTTGGTGTGGATAATAACTGAATGATCAGGGAGGTGCCAGCCTAAGAATGCAGTGTCCATCGGCTGAAGAAGGTGTCAAGTGGAAATAACCAGAGGACCCCCAGGACTGGAATTCAGCCTCAAGAATGGGAGAACCGAAAAACAAGATAACATCTGGCAGCACGGAGCCATCACGAATGTGCCATCTGCTATTGATTCAGCAACAGCATGATGAAGCAATTCCCATAGACTGGCATAGGAAGAAATTCCAATAAAAATGGACTCTAGAAACTGAGAACTTTGGGGTCTGATTCTGCAAACCAACTTCCAGGAGCATCAGATGAGCATCTGACAAGGCCCTGTTCCCTCCTCATGTCCAGGCCACCTGGCCAGTGGCTTGGCATGAGCAACTCTAAGGCTGATAACTATGATAACAACCTTGCAGAACCTGTGTGTGTGTGTGTGTATGAATGAATATGTGAATAAATATGAAATTGAATGGAATGTTATAGCTATAACTAACTGCTTACTATGATTCTTTCTGTATTCACAATAAATGTGGCATTTTGCCGTTTCCCCTTTGATAAGATCCTGCTGGTTTTTATTTTATTGGTATAAGACTTGGGCCTCTCCCGCAAAGGAGCCTGGCGCCAACTGGTGATGCATTCTGGAGCGGACCCTGCCTGTGGAGCCTGGCTGCCATGACATGCTCCCTGAGGCGCTCGCTTGCCACAGCCCTGGCACTTCTCGTTCTGCTACTGCTCCTCAGCCCAGAGGCAATGCCTGGGGCAGCGTCCCCTACCCCCATCAAGATTTATGCGTTGTCTCTGACAATGAAGATGTTAGAAGTGGATCTGAGCAGGTGGAAATGCAAATGGCATTGCCATTTTTTTGTGCATATGTAATTGTACCATTCATTTAGTGTAACAATCAGGAGTACACTGCAGGAATTTGCGGAACAGACTACTCGTGTGCCAAAGACTACAATGCAAAGATTTAATACTCCAGTGATGAAAAAGGAAGTATAAGTTCATAGATAAGGACAAGGTCAAAGGAAATGCAGAAAGAAGTTATATTTTCTATGAACACATTTGGACAATTAGAGCTGAGTCATCTGTTGCAGTATAAAAACTCCAAGCACACAGGGTGAAAAGATTCACTAAAAACTAACTGCAACAAGGCTGTGTAAAAAAGCCTCAGAGGTGTTTCTTCACTAGAAACATGGCAGGAGCATGGCTGCAGCGCTCAGTCAAGCTACGTTTTTAGCATAGACCTGGCCTTAGTGTCCCAATGACTTCAAAGGAATTTGTCACGTCAACACTGATCATTGGCTATAGCTTTTCTGAATGCAAAGATTACATAGGGAAAGTCAAAATTCAAGTAAAAACGTGTATTATGGTTCCATGAGACTCAGCCCAGAGCCGACTGCACCTAGTTGTAGCACTCAGTTTTGGAGTGAGCTATCCTTGTTACACTAATGAAAGAAGTAGCTCAAATCATCAGGTAATATCAGCTCAGACATGTATGAAGATAGTATAAGTGAAGAAAGATGGCATTTGTAAAACACTCTTCAGAACTCCCCTTCACATGAAAGGGTAATCCGAGACAGTGTATATATGCAGAAAAAGTTGTATTGTAGAGACCAGGGTCGCTGCCATGTAGCACAAATACAGATCATGACAGTGCTCAGGATGTGCTGGAAGGCTCTGCCTATGTAAATCAGCTGCTACTACCTCTCACTGAACTCATGCCACTTCTCACTACAGTATGTATCCCAAATGTTGCCCCACTGTCTAATGCAGTTTATTAAGATGTCTCAAAAGCAGAACAAGCCAAAAGTTTGTTGTATCTTAAGTATGGAGCATGAGGAACAGATTTGCACTGTGGGGCACACTATCAGGAAAAGATTGTTTAATACCCATCAGAGTTAATAGATCACAGAAATCATTTCCAGAAAAGACCTGTTGCTCACTCTGGGAAGTATTCATTCCAGTGCAGAATGTCTTGCAACACCACCTCTGTATCAGGGGCTGTATGGGGGATGGGTTTCCACCATGCCAGGGAAATGGCCTCCATGCCAGCTCTCCATACCTTGTCACAAAAAGTTACTTTGGAGCTATGGCCAGAGGAGGGGTCACAGGTACCTATTTACAGTGTTCCAGTACCCCAGGAAACCAGCACGAAAGGGTTGTGGTGCTATTCCTGCCCACAGACTGGAATAAAACCCATGGCAAAGGAGTGTGAGAGAGGCTGCTACTGCACCCTGGGACTGGGTTGTGGTAAGGGGATTTTGCCTCCCTGGACTTTCCCTGCATAGAGGAATGAATACTGCAGCTGTAGGCAGGTAGAGTGACTTTCACCCACCTATGGACCAAGTGGGTTTATTAACTCCAAATGGAACACTGAACAGCTCACATCCACAACAGAACAAAGTTAATTTTAAAGGGTAAGATGGACAACAGTAGGCTAAATGCCAAGGATTCCAGAGCTTGCGATTAGTGGAAAGCTTGGACAAAAAGAACTATTTTACTTAATGTTCTAATATGGCCAAGTTCAGGCTTAGACAGTTGTCTGGCAGAAGTGAATTTCCAAGGAAAATGCCTGCTATTCTCTCAAAGGTCACTCTTGGGAAAGGTGGCCAAAGCAGTGCAGCTCAATGCAGTGGTCATCACTGGGCAAAGGTGGTGAAACAGTTTCCTAAGTAAATGGGATGTAAGCTATTTAGGGCTCGTAGATAGTAAGCAGTACCTTGACTGCTTCCATTGTTGAGGACAAAGCCCAGGTGTGATGTCTTAGAGAAAGGCAGGCTAGCTAAAAAGGAGGCAGTCATTCACTACACTAGCTGAAATAAATTTGCTCTAATAAATTTGTTAGTCTCTAAGGTGCCACAAGTACTCCTGTTCTTTTTGCAGATACAGACAAACAGGCTGCTACTCTGAAACCTGAAATATTCAAGTGGCTGTCAAGGCTAGCCTCTGGGAGAGTGACCCATAGTAATGTTAGCATGCCTGTGACGGGGTCTACCTCCAAAAGGAATGGCTTCTTGGCCTGACAAATGACTGTTGCCATATGGGAAGCCAGGAGCAGCTACGAGGCTTCTAACTCATTTTGACAAAAGCTCTGCAGATGTCTTCCACTGACTTAATGATTATTGACTTTGTTAATTCCTCGAAGTGCTTCCCCCTGTCAATCAGCATCAACCTCTTTTTTCAACACTGAGCCTAAATCAACTGGCTTTCATCAATTTTCCTGTCTCTGCCAGAAACTGGAGAATGAGGAGATGTCTCCAGTAGGGCTGTGGAAAAGGAGATGTCGGATTTAGTGTTGTCTGCATGTTAATGACATTGTAGGGTAACAATCTTCCCAAAAAGTTAGACAAACTTTGAGCCCTATGAATCTTCACACCTGAAAGCCCTCTGGAGAGAAGAGCAATCACTCAGCACAGAATTTATCTGAAGAAAAAACAGGACCATGAGTCCCAAGGATAGGAGTTCCTTTCTGTTTAATTAACATTCCAATAGTTTGTTCTTTAATTAGATGCATTTATACATTCCTTAATAAATAATTCCCTTTTGAATCTCCACATACTATGAAGTTAATTGAAAGAATTAAATTTGTTCAAGTTCTGATAGTGTTGAATGAGAAACTTATCATCAGTATTTCATATCCATTGTAATAATATCATCCACGGTTAATTCATTTGGTATTCACATAGTTGTTGTAGATATTTCATTATTCTATTGTAATTACAATGTACTATTAGAAAAGGAAAAGTCAATATAACTGAGAGAAACTCTGAAAAGATGCCAGCTATACAAGTATCTTTTTTACACCATAATAAATTATGTTTTCAGGTAAAACAAATGACTATATATGATAATTGCAAAAAGCACACACTTTTGCATAGCACTGAAGTGCTAGGGACTTGAATAACAAATATTTAAGTCAAGGAATGCTCCCTCTTCCTGTTCCCACATTATATATGGTCTACTAAAATAATTATTTTATTTAATTAATTTGCCATCCTCTCCAAGTATTCTTGCTATTGGAGCCCTGCATGGCACCCATTGATCTTGTTTGTATGCAGTGTTGTTGTAGCCAGGCTGGTCCCAGGATATTAGAGAAACTAGGTGGGTAAGGTCCTGAAGTCCTGAAGAAGAGCTCTACGTAGTTCAAAAGCTTGTCTCTCTCACCAACAGAAGTTGGTCCAATAAAAGATATTACCTCACCCACCTTGCTTCTCTATTAATTTGGTTGGCATACATAAACCAGAACTGTGGGAGCTCCAGCCATAAGAAAATACACATTGATGGCATTTATGTTATGTTAGAGTTGCAGTTGGAAATCTAGATGTATTTAAACTAACAGATCATATCCTGCCTTTGATTTCAGTGAAAAACTCCCATTGACTTCAATAAGAGTATCACACATGGAGTGATGGCAGGATATGGCCCTTAGATAATTTGATTGAATGAATGTGCTAGTGTCAATTAATTACAGCATACTGGGTATGACGAGAAGGCATTACGAGTGTTTCTAGAAGCCTGGAACTTCAGAGGATGATTCATGGCTAGTCCCCCCTTTTTTTTAAACGGGAACATAACAAAACCATTCTGGGACTTGATGTATACAGTGGAATGTAAATTAGAATAATTGTTGCAAATAAACAAATCAGTGAGACTAAGTGTTGACGCCCCCTAGAATGCCATGTGATCTGACCTTTTCAAAATCTGCATGTGGGTTATTCTGGCAATCAAAACAAGCAAGACTACATTTCCCACATACTGTTTTACAGATAATACAGAAATTATCGGTTTCAGAGTAACAGCCGTGTTAGTCTGTATTCGCAAAAAGAAAAGGAGTATTTGTGGCACCTTAGAGACTAACCAATTTATTTGAGCATGAGTACACAAGTACTCCTTTTCTTTTTACAGAAATTATCATTATTAAGACGGAAACAACAAAAATAATGAATTAGGGGGATATGCTGATTTTCAGTAATTTTATGCACCTGAATATATTAAGAATTTAAATGTATTCAGGTTAATTAGAGAGTAAAAAAATTGTTTTTAGGTTTTTGATTATAATTTGTTTTTCTGTTGATAGCAAGAAAAAATTCCTGTTTTCTCAATTTGCACAAATTATCTGACCTATGAGTCATACATTTTCATTTTCACTGTATGCAAAGTATTTTAAGCCACCATTTTATAAAATGATTGCTCCCTAGCAGGGCTTTTCCTTCTAAAATATCAAGAAGTGGAGAAGAAAATTCTAAAATTAAGCTCTTGTTCATGCAATTAGATCTGCTTGGATCTGTGGATTTGACTACAGGGTCAAGGCCTGACTCTGTCAAAGCCCCACTGTTCAACTACGAACTTGATCCTGCTATTGTGAAGCAGTCAAAACTCTTACTGACTTCAGGCCAGTCTGCTCTCAGTTACATTGCAGTAAACCCAGAGCAATTTACACTGGTGTAACTGAGAGCAGAGTTTGATATGATGGTTTAACTTTAAGTCAATTGGACTCTTACCTGCATTAGGATTAAAGGATCAAATATTAAATATTTTATGAGACATTTTTTCTTGACATTTTAAAACAAGTCTCATCAGGCAAAATACTTCTGTATTTTTTATAACTGTCACTGTGCAGCCAATAGATACTTTGGGTTCTGCATGTTCCCAGCTCACAATTCTACTCACTGATCGTTCAAAAATACAACCCTTACGGAGGAAGGGTAACCTATGGCCTAAGAATGAGTGAACTGGTTCAAATAAAAAGGTTTGGGAAACCTACCTTTCACCCAAAAAGTAAACAAACCCCCAAATGCACATTCTTTTTGGGTTCAGAAGTGTCTGGGAGTTTATTTTGTTTTTTGTTGTTTCTCTAAGCAAGTTCAGGTTTTGACTAGTCTGCGAGTCGAAGTACAAGAAAGACTTGGGTCCGGTTGAGCTCCTGTCAGCGCAACACCTGAGGTGGGGAAGTTACCTTTTTAGTCCTCTGATCATGGAGCATGCCAGAGGGTGGTTCAGCCCCCCAGACTTCCCTTAGTCAGCCTAAGCGATGCTCTAAGTTATAAAAAGAAAAGGAGGACTTGTGGCACCTTAGAGACTAACCAATTTATTTGAGCATAAGCTTTCGTGAGCTACAGCTCACTTCATCGGATGCATTCAGTGAAAAATAAGTTATGCATTCAGTGGAAAATAAGCTCTAAGTTATGTTGACACTAATGGCACCACTGACTGGCTGGGATTGCTGGAGCACAAGGTGTTCTACTATGGGAATAGGAATGCTGCTTTATCCCCTGGAGGGGGATACACCTACAGGAGATGAATAAGCAGCTTTCCTATTAGGGCAGCCTTCCAGTTGTCTGAGCAGAACAGTGTAGTTGAGCATGGACCAACGATCTATCTCACTATTTGCATAGTATTTCTATTCCCACTGAAAACAGAAAAACTCAGAATCTTGTGAGAAAGTTTGTTCTGGTGAGATTTTTAACCAGATTTCAAGATCAAAAAGTAGAAATCTGAATAAACGTCAAACATCTAGGACTGATTCTCCATTTTCTTATACCATGCATAGTTACTTAATCCCCAGTTTGGCAAAACACTTAAGCACATGATTACTTTTAAGCACGTGAATAATCCTATCCCTTTCAGCAAAGCACACAAGCATGTTCTCAAGTCCCATGGACTTCAAAAATGCAGCTGCACTGAACTTTGAAGTTAAGCATGTGCTTAAATGTCTTGCTGAATCAGGGCTTTACATCTGTGTAAAGCAGGTGTAAAAATGCTACCAAATTAGGATATAAGGGTAGCATTCACACTCATTTTTTCACAGATGCACATGCCCATTCAAGACAGAAGCACTAGGATACTCAGGACCACTATAAGTTTATATCTTTTAATATGTGCATTCATGTAATACAAAATATTCTACAGTATTAGTTAAATAGTTCAAATGATCATTCTATACTTACTGTGCCCCACCAGAGAGCATCTGCATATGTAGAAAACTGAGTATTTGCATCTTTTTCCACCAGATAGACAAGGAAAGAGGAAAAGATGAGTACTAAAAATCCTATGTACCAGGCTGTGATTAATTCCTAGATAAAAGAAAATAAATATCAACCTGTATTAAAAAGATTAAACATAGAGTGGAGTGGCATTTGAAGAAAAAATAATTAAACAGTCCATATTCTTTTGGCATTTTAGCAGTTAAAAATCAAACGCTTCTCAGTTCACATAAATTGTCTCCAAACAATGGGTAGAAGTAGAAGTGATTGGGAATTTTTCAACGGAATGTTGGATTCATCAAAATGAATGGTGATTCATCAAAAAGGTTTCTCGGGCCCAGGATGGGGAAAGCGCTAACACAGAACAGCCAATAGACTTGTGATTAGGGCACTTATCTGGGATGTGGGAGCCCGAGGCTGAAGCTCCTGCTCACTGTGATTTGGAGGAGAGACTTGAAGCTGGGTGTCCCACATCCCAGGTGAGGGCCCCAACCAGTGGGCTATGGTGTCATTCTTTCTCAGTCTTTCCTGTTGGAGCTGTTTCACTTAGTATAAATCATTTAATATTTGTTGTGCCAGAGGGATATTTTTCTTTCATTTACACTATCTCTTTCTGAAGAGCTCATGCCTGTGATTACATCAACAAACTGACTTCATGGTCATTAACTACACTACATGGACCTCAACGTTGTAAACAAGTGTAGAGCTCAGGAGCTTTGCCTAAATGAAGGGAGTATGCAATGAAATGGCTAATGTGTGTACCTACCCCTTCCCTCTGCTAGCTGGTCACATATTCTGACATTTTTTCAAATATGCTACTCACTATCTAGTGATTGGCACCCAGAGATGATTATATGCTTTAATGCTACTGCAGCTATTTGGAGATTCTCTTTTACCTTATGTGGTAGTGCCTTGTATTCTGGAGTCAAATATCCACTACGGGGCTATTCTCTTGCGGGGTGGATCTCTTTCTCTCTCCTCTCTCTCATGTTTTTTCGCCAAAGGTTTTGAAAGGCTTCATTTTCATTCCAATGTGGAATCTCATATTTTTTCATGAAAAAGAATTCTTGTTCTCTGGCCAGCCTGAACAATGGGCCTGATTTCCCAGTTCAGTTTGACACGTGTGTAACTCCACTGATTTCAATGGAATTACACCAGCATCCAACTGGTGGTGAATCAGGGCCAATATTTTTAGCATATTTTCAAAAACCTGAATGAACATGAAAAGATGTATTTTTGATAATGCATTACATAGCCAACATTACTTTAGGAAGTTTTAGGTATTCACTGGAATCTTATAGATATATGAGGTGATGTTGATTCATAGAGTTTTGTTGAATCCGACTGAAGAATTAAATGAAATGAACGGCCATGACAGTTACCTTGCTATGTGCATAAACTACTGAACCTAATAATTTCCAAGTCCCTCCTCTTCGGTCCATGCGCACCATTCGAAGGATCTGTAGGAAACGAAGACTTCTCAGTGCTGATGTTGCAAAAATGTTACCCTGAGTTTTTGCAGAAACAACCGCTATTGAAGCGATGAGAACAATGGTGTCTGAAAGAAATACATTACAGAATATATTAATGTACATAAAGCAATCATGAACATAGACGTAATACGCTGAGTGAAGGGAGTTGTGCATAAAGAGGAGTCCTTACTCGTCTTCAATTCCCTGGGAATTTTGTCTGAGATAGGACTGTGGGATCGAGACTAGAGTCTAAAAAGTGCATAGAGACCCTTCAGGATGAAAATCATGAGCTACATTAGAAATGTTAAAAACATATACTGATCAGGCAGGCAGTACTGAAGGAACTAGTCGTCTTGTGGAAGGTATTTTCAAGCCCAATGTGTAGAACTGTATAAATCATCTCATGCTTTAAAACTGCACTACTGCTTTCCCCCATAGCAACATTCCTAGGAAAAGGCATTAAAAAAGCCAGTAACAGAAAACAAAACCCTCTCAGTTTCATGAGTCAAATGGAGGTACGTAGACTTATAAATATACATTTTATTTTCCTATGTGTGCGAATACTATGTGATGCAATTGTGCAGTAATGAGCTTCTGGATACAAGCTTCCCTTATATACATTTTCCTGGGGGAAAAACAGAAATAAACTTGGTTGCATAAATGACCTCCTAAGCATTCATTTAGCTGACAGTCTGGAAAGTTCCAGCACTCCGAGTGTTAATACTTTGCATGAGAGTTTGTTTCTTCACAACAAACATTTAAAATTTTTTGTTAAGTGTAGCGTGCTTGTTTATAACTCTTGGAGCCAGTGCCATGCTTAGGAGAGGATGAGGAGAAGAAACACTGTTCACGCAGAGACAGCTAGATGCATTATGGCCTGCAGTAGCTATGAGTAGTATGGAATAGAAAGGGGTAATTTTAAATTGTTGTATTCCAAGTAATTTTATTTAAAAAATTACTAAAAATATTTACCCCAGAAAAACAAGAAATGGGAGACTAGCTCTTACTAATTGCTTCTCTTGTCACCAAATCAGGGCTATGACTTCCACTGTTCTAGGCTATGTCTATACTATGAGCTAGGGATGTGATTCCCCTGTTTGCGTACACATATTCACACTAGCTCTCATTGAGCGAGTGCAGTTGCAGTGGTAGCAGCCGCGGAGGCACTTCAGAACCACCCCTCCCCGGAGTGACAGAAGTGACACCGACATACGTGACACTGCTTCTGCCGCTCACGGAGGTGGTTTTATTAGGCTGAAGGGAGAGCTATCTTCCGTCGGCACAGAGCGTCTTCACCAGACACACTGCAGCGGCTCAGCTCTATTGGTATCGCTGCAGCGCGGTATGTACAGACATGGCCTTAGGTAACTCTCACTAATTCATGTTGAAGTCTTACGGAGGTTTTCCTTGGGTTGGTTTCTTCCTGAGCCTTCTCTGGTTTTCTTAGCTCTCTGTGGTAGTTTGCCTGTAGAGATGGGCAGGATAAACTGATGAGTGCTGTGTGTTCGTTGAGCAGAGTAGCAGGGAGCATGTGTGTGAGGGGAGCTTACTTGAGAGTTTTTTATACTCTTCTCCTTCCTAGTTCCATGAAGTTACAAGAAAACACACCTCTTTCAGGCTTCTTTAAATTCAAGTTGATTGCTGTCCTTCTTTCACTGGCTCAGTATCATTGTGGGTTGTCTTTAGGTGCCTCTTCATCTTTAGAATATGCAGTTTGTTAATGCACATATGTGTTGGAGTTTTAATTCTTTCTTGATGATTGCATTTCCTGTGTCTTTGTAACAGAAGATTCTCAGAACATCTCTAAAGTTAGAGTTTTAACTCCTTCTTTTTATTCAATATATTTCTGAGATATTTCTTTAGTTTTACTAGACTTCAACAGGAAATGAAATTCTGTTTTCAAAAACACTAAACATTCTTGTTCTTTATAGAAAGTTTTTTAGTTCTCAAAACCATCTTTTTAAAATTAAGTCATTCTTAAGGAGAGTCTTCAGCCTAAATACAGGTTTCAGAGTAGCAGCCGTGTTAGTCTGTATTCGCAAAAAGAAAAGGAGTACTTGTGTTGGAGACTAACCAATTTATTTGAGCATAAGCTTTCGTGAGCTACAGCTCACTTCATCGGATTGAGCTGTAGCTCACGAAAGCTGATGCTCAAATAAATTGGTTAGTCTCTAAGGTGCCACAAGCACTCCTTTTCTTTCAGCTTAAATAGTTATTAAAGAAGGTGTTGATTCTACATGGCAATTTTTGGAAAGATGATTCTTATCTTCCTGATTTGGATGAGGGAATTGCTTGAGCACTGCCAGTAAATAATGAATTCCCCAATAAATATAAATATCATATCCCTAAATGGCTTCTTACATTAGTAATAAGTTTAGCAAGCTCAGTAGATTCAGTGTTGGTACATAAAGCATTTTATCTTTTACATAGCAGTGACATTAGGAAATTATATTTGGAGCTTTGCATTAAGCTGACATATTTGCAAGTAAGCATTTCACAAAGGTATTTGCCATTTCAACGTTTAAGAAACAAAACGTTTAAAACATTTCCAGCTAACGTTTTCCTGGAGTTTCAAAGACACAAGCAGAGGTTATTTGGGGGGGTGGAGAAAGGGGAGGAAATGTGTGTGTGGGGAGGTGGTATAGCCCACCTTAACACCTGGATTTATTGCTCTGATAACACATTCCTACATTCCTTTTTGAGGTACCCCGCATAAGGAACATCCTCACATATTTTTTTTTTTTTGCACACAGTCAGGTTTTTTCCAAAAACATGAATGTTTTACATGGCTTGTTTTCTTGAGATAAGGATTACATTTGTCCCACACTGGTATCTTATATAAAGGGAGGTGCGCTGGCCTAGATAAAAAGAAAAGGAGTACTTGTGGCACTTTAGAGACTAACAAATTTATCGGATGCATTCAGTGGACTGTCCACTGAATGCATCCAATGAAGTGAGCTGTAGCTCACGAAAGCTTATGCTCAAATAAATTGGTTAGTCTCTAAGGTGCCACAAGTACTCCTTTTCTTTTTGCGAATACAGACTAACACAGCTGCTACTCTGAAACCTGGCCTAGATAAGACACTCTTTTGGTTTGTTTGTCTATTGACCCACGCTCCTTAAAGTTACAATCTGTTTGTTATACCAATTAAACTTCTATTAGATATTTTGTACAAAATAAAAATTTCAAAACCCAACACATCTTTCAACACAGCACAAAAGAAAAAAGAGTAAAAATTAAAGTAAGGTAAAGTTTAAAATGCAGCTTTCTGGAGTTTGAATAACACTCTTTGGGGTAATCAACATGGTTTTATGGCTAAGAAGGGGTTATCTTCCTTACATTTGCTCGTCCTCGGGAGATAGAAAGTAGAAACCTCCTGCAATTTCTTTAATCAGCCTGAACATTTTGTAACATAATTAACTAAAACATATACAGGTTTTGTTATATTCTCAAGCACCCTGGCTATAACATACTTGTAGCTATATCTTAATAATACCCAGTAAAGGTACAAACAGGTTTGCAATGATCTAATATTTTTAAAAAGTGATAATTTCATAACTATCATTTCTCTGTTGGTATTGATATTGAGGTCTCTCCACCAGAGGAACAAACAGTACCTTCTGCAACATTGGGGCAGTTATACGCACCAGCGGCCCTTGCTACTTGTTTGTAAACAGTGTAGCTTGTACTCCCCCAAGCACAGCCTAGCAGCTCTTGTGTGGAGGGGTGAGCTTAGCCATGGTCACCCCATCACCTCATCTGGACATGACCCACAGGACATTGAGCAATGCTGCTAGCACTAGCAGTAGCTCCCTTGTGGGAAGGGAGCACAAGGCAGCAGTATAAGGGCTGCTTTCTATGCAGGTGTCAACAATAGACGATCAGTGCTCTGTCTATCTGAAGTACCCATATAACTCCCCTCAGGATGGAATCTAGTGCCTTATAGTCTTTAATGTATATATTTAGTCTCACAATACCTCTGTGAACTAGGGAAATGCAAATGGGGAACTGAGACATAGAAAGACTAAGTGACTTGCCAAAGGCCGAAGTTCCTAGTAGAGTAGGGGATTGAAGCCATGTCTCCCCTGTCCTAGCTTAGTGTCCTAACCACTAGAGACCATCCTTCCCCTCATCCAGCCAACTCCCCCTTCCTTGCACCCCATTCCCTAATGCACCTGATCTGAAGCTGCCATAATTTGGTCCAGAGTATTTTGGTGTGGAACAGATAATTAAATGGTGAAAATGCAGTGAGCTATACGGCACTGACAGGAAAGAGGGGAGTTTAAAATATTAAAAACACTGCTCCCAATAGGATTTGAACTCTGTATTGTACCTTTAAAGCATAAGGCAGACCCTATGTTACACAGACATTAGTTCACAGCCATGGGAATTTAGAAGTGTTATGATTGGCCAGAAGAGGTAGCCTGCATTAATTTAATACAGTCAAAATATACCTCAGGTCAGATTTTGCATTCTTTACTCAGGGAAAGCTAATGATTCTGGGAAGAAGAGACACAAAAGTGAGTGTCAGATTCAGAGCATTCTCTTCTCTACTTTCTGACCCAACAGAAGGCCCTCCCTGGTGGGGTCTGCAGATGAAAGGAATGGCTCCTATCAAAGGCATCATTCCCCAACTCCATAGGGAGTCTCAGATTAAATTTATGTATAGGAATGTATGAATTCCATGCCAGTTCAAACAAGGAGTCTGTTTACCCCATATCCTATCTTTGCCTGTGGCCAGTACCAGATGCTTCAGAGGAAGGAGTAAGAAACCCATAGTGGATAATTATGGAATAACGTGCCCATTGGGGAAGTTTCTTTCTCATCCCCCATTCACTTAATGGCTGGCTTGTGCTATGAGGGTTTATATCCCTTCTGAAAAACATAAGGGTTTATGTGCCTTCAAAGAGGTTTTTTTATTTTTTTTTGTAGATTATCTAATTGCAGTTGTTCTCACGTATGGAATACCGATTTTTAAAAACCCTACTAAATTCTTTCCATCAGTGCCATCTTGTGGCAATGAATTCCACAGATTAATTATGACAGGTTTAAGAGTAGCAGCCGTGTTAGTCTGTATTCTCAAAAAGAAAAGGAGTACTTGTGGCACCTTAGAGTCTATCAAATTTATTTGAGCATAAGCTTTCGTGAGCTACAACTCACTTCATCGGATGCATTCAGTGGAAAATACAGTGGGGAGATTTATATACACAGAGAACATGAAACAATGGGTGTTACCATACACACTGTAACCAGAGTGCTCACTTAAGGTGAGCTATTACCAGCAGGAGAGCGGGGGGGGGGGAACTTTTGTAGTGATAATCAAGGTGGGCTAGTTGGGGGTGGAGGGGGGAATAAACATGGGGAAATAGTTTTACTTTGTGTAATGACCCATCCACTCCCAGTCTCTATTCAAGCCTAAATTAATTGTATCCAGTTTGCAAATTAATTCCAATTCAGCAGTCTCTCATTGGAGTCTGTTTTGGAAGTTTTTTTGTTGTAATATTTCCACTTTTAGGTCTGTAATCGAGTGAACAAAGAGATTGAAGTGTTCTCCAACTGGTTTTTGAATATTATAATTCTTGATGTCTGATTTGTGTCCATTTATTCTTTTACATAGAGACTCTCCAGTTTGACCAATGTACATGGCAGAAGGGCATTGCTGGCACATGATGGCATATATCACATTGGTAGATGGCAGGTGAACAAGCCTCTGATAGTGTGGCTGATGTGATTAGGCCCTATGATGGTGTCCCCTGAATAGATATGTGGACACAGTTGGCAACGGGCTTTGTTGCAAGGATAGGTTCCTGGGTTAGTGGTTCTGTTGTGTGGTTGCTGGTGAGTATTTGCTTCAGTTTGGGGGGATGTCTGTAAGTAACGACTGGCCTGTCTCCCAAGATCTGTGAGAGTGATGGGTCGTCCTCCAGGATAGGTTGTAGATCCTTGATGATGCGTTAGAGAGGTTTTAGTTGGGGCCTGAAGGTGATGGCTAGTGGCGTTCTGTTATTTTCTTTGTTGGGCCTGTCCTGTAGTAGGTGACTTCTGGGTACTCTTCTGGCGCTGTCAACCAGGGGACACCATCATAGGGCCTAATCACATCAGCCACACTATCAGAGGCTCGTTCACCTGTACATCTACCAATGTGATATATGCCATCATGTGCCAGGCTGAGTTTGATGCTGTACTGCAGGAGCATCTAAGAAGAGTCACCACCCAAGAAATGTACACACACCACTACCTTGGAAAAACAATTCAAAATGAGATCATACAGTTACTGGCAACAAAAGTCAAACAGAAGATTGTGGCAGATCTGAAGTCAGCAAGATATAACTCTGTTATTCTGGGATTGGTCCTGCTTTGAGAAGGGGGTTGGACTAGATGACCTCCTGAGGTCCCTTCCAATCCTGATATTCTATGATTTTATGCACAACTGACATCAGCCATATGGAACAAATGACTTTAATGGTGCGTTTTGTAACAACAACAGAACCTAGTGAAAATGTCCCTGCAATGGTGACTGTCAGAAAGCATTTTCTAGAATTTATTGACATTGATGATAGTACAGGACTGGTATGACAAATGTGCTTCTTAAAAAGCTGGAAGATACAGGAATTGCGATAGCTGACATGAGAGGTCAGGGCTATAATAATGGTGCCAACATGAGAGGAAAGAACAGAGGCGTGCAGACACAGATCCGAGAGTTAAACCCTCAAGCTTTTTTTGTCCCATGCAGTTCTCATTCATTGAACTTTGTGGTCAGTGATGCAGCATCAGCTTCTAGTGAGGCTGCTGAATTTTTTAATGTAATTTTAAGCATCTATGTATTTTTCTCTGCATCAACTCATCGATGGCAAATTTTGAAGCAACATCTGGGAACATCCTCTCTGACACTGAACCCACTGAGTGCCACACGATGGGAAAGTCGAATGGAGGCGATAAAGCCTATCAAACACCAAATTGGGAAGATAGATGATGCCATAGTTGCCATTATGGAGACAGGAACTGTTTGTGGGAGAACAGTGGCAGAGGGAAATGGAATCACCAGAAACATACATAACTTCAAATTTCTGTGTGGCTTAGTGTTGTGGCATGACATACTGTTTGAAATAAATGTTGTAAACAAGAAACTTCAATGTGTTGACCTTGATATATCTGGAGCAATGGAACAGCTGGACAAAGCAAAGTCATACTTACAGTCTTATCGGTCAGATGATGGATTTCAAAACATTCTGAAGAGTGCACAGAAGTTGGCAGAGGAACTTCACACTGAAGCTATTTTCCCACCCATTCAAGAATACAAGAGTCACCAAAGAAGAAGACATTTTGATTACGAGGCATGGGATAATCCCATAAGAGACCCCAAACAACAATTCAAAGTTCTTTAACTGGGTGCTAGACTGTACAATACAGTCAGGAGAGCTGGCTGTATTTTAAAGAAGCCTTGTTGAGGATTCAGGAACAAACCATCCCAATGTGCAGAAAGAACAGCAAATATGATAGGCGACCAGCTTGGCTTAACAGAGAAATCTTCAGTGAGCTTAAACACAAAAAGGAAGCTTACAAGAAGTGGAAACTTGGACAGACGACTAGGGAGGAATATAAAAATATTGCTCAAGCATGCAGGGGTGTAATCAGGAAGGCCAAAACACAACTGGAGTTGCAGCTAGCAAGGGATGTGAAAGGTAGCAAGAAGGGTTTCTATATGTATGCTAGTAATAAGAAGGTCAGGAAAAGTGTGGGACCCTTCCTGAATGGGGAAGGCAACCTAGTGACAGATGATGTGGAAAAAGCTGAAGTACTCAAAGCTTTTTTTTGCCTCCGTTTTCACAGACAAGGTCAGCTCCCAGACTGTTGCACTGGGCAGTCCAGTATGGGGAGGAGGTAAGCAGTGAAAGAACAGGTTAAGGACTATTTAGAAAAGTTGGACATGCACAAGCCCATGGGTCCGGATCTAATGCATCAGAGGTTGCTGAGGGAGTTGGCTGATGTGATTACAGAGCCATTGGCCATAATCTTTGAAAACTCGTGGTGATCAGGGGAGGTCCTGGACCACAGGAAAAAGCCAAATGTAGTGCCCATCTTTAAACAAGGGAAGAAGGAGAATCCAGGGAACTACAGACTGGTCAGCCTCACCTCAGTCCCTGAAAAAATCATGGAGCAGGTCCTTAAGGAAGTCATTTTGAAGCACTTGGAGGAGAGGAAGGTGATCAGGAACAGACAACAAGGATTCACCAAGGGCAAGTCATGCCTGATTAACCTGATTGCCTTCTATGATGAGATAACTGGCTCTTTGGATATGGGGAAAGCGGTGGATGTGATATATCTTGACTTTAGCAAAGCTTTTGATATGGGTTCCCACAGTATTTTTGCCAGTAAGTTAAAAAAGTATGGATTGGATGAATGGACTATAAGGTGGATAGAAAGCTGGCTAATCATTAGGCTCAACTGGTAGTGATCAATGGCTCGATGTCTAGTTGGCAGCTGCTGACAAGTGGAGTGCCCCAGGGGTTGGTTCTGGGGCCAGTTTTGTTGAACATTTACATTATTGATCTGGATAATGGGATGGATTGCACCCTCAGCAAGTTTGCGAATGACACTAAGATTGGGAAAGAGGTAGATATGCTGGAGAGTAGGGAAAGGCTCCAGAGTGACCTAGACAAATTGGAGGATTGGTCTAAAAGAAATCTGAGGAGGTTCAACAAGGGCAAGTGCAGAGTCCTGCACTTAGGACAGAAGAATCCCATGCACTGCTACAGGCTGGGGACTGACTGACTAAGCAGCAGTTCTGCAGGAAAGGACCTGGGGATTACAGTGGACGGGAAGCTGGATATGAGTCAACAGCACGCCCTTATTGCCAAGAAGACTAATGGCATATTGGGCTGCATTAGTAGGAGCACTGCCCGCAGATCAAGGGAAGTGATTATTCCCCTCTATTTGGCACTGGTGAGGCCACATCTGGAGTATTGCATCGAGTTTGGCTCCTACTAGAGAAAGGATGTGGACAAACTGGAGAGCCCAGTGGAAGGCAACGAAAATGATTAGGGGGCTGGGGCACATGACTTACAAGGAGAGGCTGAGGGAACTGGGCTGATTTACTTTGAAGAAGAGAAGAGTGACGGGGGATTTGATAGCAGCCTTCAACTATCTGAAGAGGGGTTCCAAAGAGGATGGAGCTAGGCTGTTCTCAGTGGTGACAGATGACAGAACAAGAAGCAATGGTCTCAAGTTGCAGTGCGGGAGGTCTAGGTTGGATATTAGGAAAAACTATTTCACGAGGAGGGTGGTGAAGCACTGGAATGGGTTACCTAGGGAGGTGGTGGAATCTCCATCCTTACAGGTTTTTAAGGCCCAGCTTGACAAAGCCCTGGCTGGGATGATTTAGTTGGGATTGGTGCTGCTTTGAGCAGGGCATTGGACTAGATGACCTCCTGAGGTCTCTTCCAACCCTAATATTCTATGATTCTATGAAATGGCATAGAAATAGGTAAAATTACGAATAATAATCTCATTGTGATTCTGGGCAGGACAGTCAGATTTCAGTGAAATTAAATTCAAAATGAGCAACCAAATTGAAAACAGTGAGTAAATTCATAGACAATTTGTCTTTTATTAGATCACATTCATGTACAAATTTCACTATGGGCATTTCTGCCATGAGAAGTCTCCATTATTACTTTGTCTAAAGACTGAGGCCATGTCTACACACAGATTTAACGTAAAGTGTGATTTTCAACCTACAGAGTTATACTGGTGAAAAAGGCTGTGTAGCCACTCCTATTTCAGTTTAACGAGGCTTAGTTTAGCCAAGGGCTTGGTCTACACTGAAAAGTTACAGCGGCATTGCTACATCAGTCAGGGGTGTGAAAAAACATGCACCGTTGATGCACATGATTATGTTGAGAAAACCCTCAGTATAGATGCAGTTATGTCGATGGAAGAATGCAACATAGTTAACATCATTCAGGGAGGTGGTATTGGCGTTCCTACACCGAAAGGAAAAACTCCTGTTGGTATAGGCTGTGTCTACACTAGGGCCCTTTGCCGACATAGCTAGGTTGTATAGTCTCTGTAGCATAGACATACACTCGATTAAGTTAATCAGGAACAGGTTTCAGAAAGAAGTCAAATTAAAGTGAAATAAGAGTGTCCACACAGCTTTTTGCACTGGTTTAATTATCTCACCTTAAAAAAATCACACCTTACGTTAACCTAGTACAATTTTATCATGTAGTCAAGATCTTAGTAGAACCCTTAAAACCTAAAGGCCTCATTCTCCACTCTCTTAACTCCAGTTTTGTACTCACGTCACTCCACTATTCCCATTTAAATAAGAGAAGTAATATTTTCTTGAATTGTTTTTTCTGTTCCACCTGGACTTTTTCTTCTTAAAAGATTTAACAAAGTTCTGCCAAGTTTTTCCTCCTATTCTCAGTGGTGAAACTTAGATCAGAAGGAAAAAAACAGATAGAGGGTTGTGTTGCTTTGTGTCTTTTCGCTAGTTGCTTTAGGGATTATGGGTGAAATCCCAGCTCCTTTAAAGTCAATGGCAAAATTCCCATTTACTTCAATGGAGCTAAGATTTATCCTTACATCTTGCTCTGAAATACCAGAAAGGGTTGTAATTATATTGCTCCCTGGTTTACTATTAGGTACTTCCATTCTCTATAGTAACTACAGTTAACGTTTTACATAGATGGTATCCTTTATCTGCTTCCAGGAGTTTTTTTCACAAGGTTTCATTCCAGCCAATATCCTGCATATGTATTTGTTTATCCAAAACTTCAAGATGCCCCTCAAATATGATGATGGGATTAGCCAGCTTTTTAGAAAATGTTCCCATTTTACTTTCCCTGCACGTATTGTGTTCCCTTGTGAGCTCCAAGAGAGATTATAAATCTCCTAAAAACCCTTGTACAATGTTTACTTTTGAATACATCATTTCAAATTTAATTTCAAACAATGGGTTCTTCCATTTTGGAGGTAGAGACTCCAGTACAGATCTCATGGAAAAGTGATCTGAAGTGAAGATAGATCTTAGGCTATGTCTACACTAGCGAGCTTACAGTGACACAGCTGTACCAGTGAAGCTGTGACGGTCTAAGGTCACTTGTGTAGCCATGCTATGCAGACAGGAGAGACCTCTTCCGTCGACATAATAAAACCACCTCAATGAGTGGTGGTAGCTATATCAGCAGGAGAAGCTCTCCCGCCAACATAGCGCTGTGCACACTGCTACTTATGCTGGCAAAATTTATGATGCTCGTGGGTGTGTTTTGCTGACATAAGTGGTATGGTAGACATAGCCTTAGGCAGCGGAAACAGCAGCATGCTGTCAGTTGACAACCAGGACTAACACACTGGAGGCTGAAAAATACAACAGATAAGCCCAGGAAACATGTGTGACTCAGCATACCTGGAATACTGTCACAAACCTCTAAAACAGAAACATGGAAGTAGGGATGAGTGATTGAGGTCCAGCAATGCCAACCACCTCCAAACACAGCAAATTACTCATGTGAGATATGCCAACCTGAATTTAACAGTCAAACAGATGTAAGCTGATTGCAGGCTGCCTTTTTCACAGTTCAGGCCAAAGCAAATTTTTACAGTTTATTTATAAACTCCAGTGAACCGGGGGTTTATAATAAAATGCTGTTGGCACACCTAAACTATAAGTGCTTCAAATGGTGACAATATAATAGTGGATTATTTAATACTAAAAGCTCCATAATAATAAAAAATGAGGTATTGCAAATCACCTTAATGGATTGGTTTACTTAGAAAGACTTTTTCATTGTAATGTCTCTATTATGAATGCTTTGGAGGCTGTGAGATTCTAAAAGCTTCAAAGGTATCATGTTGATGGGTGCAGTTTAAGAACCTGTCTAGAACAGGAAAATGGATGAATGCAATAATGTCTCCAGAGTGTAGAATAAAATAGCTGATATGCTACTAATGCGTTTTTTCTTTAAATACAAATTACAAGAGGCGTGTGAAAATGTGATCAGGAACTATGGATAATGATGGTCTCTCACCTGACTTGAGCATGCTTAAACTGTAGCACTGGTGTCAGTCATGTCTGTGTTATCTATGCTTGTTTGATACTACTCACATTTCAGGTATATCAGAAATTTAACGGATAGCTATTCTTATTGCCCATGTTCACCACTGATGTGTTAGAATATCTGATTCTTCCAAATCAAATGACATGGTGGACTGATATGAGTTTTGCTGTGTCCATCTCCTATTTTTTATCTGGATAGAACAGAGAACACATTTCATCTTATTAATTCATTTTTGATCACTGAAATAATTATTGGGCACATTACATTAAAATTATTCCTGTTTATAATATTTTTGAAGATGTATAGGTAAACATGGAGGACAGACTGTCAGTTAATTTGCTGTGAGTGAGGGTGACGCATACTTTCCCCATGACAGGCCCACGGAACTTTTTATCCCAGAGTAGGAGAACAAGCAAGACAAGACAGCAAAAGAATGTGGTTTAACTAGGCTGCAACTTTATTAACTGACCACATCAAGGAAACAAGCCAGTAACAACTTACCCAGTGCAGGCCAACCTCCCTTCTGTAAATCCACACCAGCTGGGAGAGGGTTGCCCACATTCCCTTTGCCCCCCTTTAACCTGGTCTGACAACTATAGCTAGGACCCCACCACCACACTCCCTTCATATGGGGGTTGAGGATATGGGGAAAAGGGATTGACCCTTTGCTATTCCAGGCATTAAGAACTTTATGCCCTTCTCCCACGTTCTTGAGCAGGACTAATCCTAATATTAATTCCTAATCCTGATTTTAATTCCAGTTTATCAGTGAAGCAGACTGTGATATTCCCAGTCTTGAACACAGACCGGGGCGTTCCAAAACAGGTGCCACATCTTGGCCTCCACCCAATGTCTGAAGAAACCAGATGGGCTTAGAAGCTAGTAGGACTACAGGCCTCAGCCAAGGTACCACCCACGGGAGCCCTGATTGGAGGATTGATCAGCTCACCGATTGGTCCAATCACTCTATTTAAGCCAGGAGGCAGCACAGGAAGTTGTCTGAGCAACAAGGAGATTTTCTGTTGTGGCTGCACTAGACCCTGCTTCCTGTGTCCAAACCTGTTCCTGATTCCTGCTCTGCACCTGGCTCCTGCCTTACTCCCGCCCAGAGACAACTGGTGTCTCCCCAGTGGGAGGCACAAGCTAAAGGGGAGGACACATGACCACCCCACGTGTCTCCCCTGCCCAGTAACCCCCTCTGCCCTGAGCCCAGCCTGGGGCCACAGCACTCTCCCTGCCCCATGCTATCTGCAGTGGGGACGGGATGGGGGAGGGGAGGGAAGGGGAGCTCTCTGTCCTTCTTTCCCTGTGCCTCCCTGCTGCACATTTGGCTGCTCTCCCTGGCAACTGGGTGGAGAGCGGGATGGAGCTGCTTCTGCCTGAGAGAGCCAGGCATCTGACATTGTTTGGTTTTTGAGTGCAGTTATGTAAAAAAAATAATTCTACATTTGTAAGTTGCATTTTCACAATAAAGAGATTGCACTATAGTACTTCTATGAGGTGAACTGAAAAATACTATTTCTTTTATCTTTTTTTACGTGCAAGTATTTGTAATAAAAATAATAATATAAAGTGAGCACTGTACACTTTTCAGAGTAGCAGCCGTGTTAGTCTGTATCCCCAAAAAGAAAAGGAGGACTTGTGGCACCTTAGAGACTAACAAATTTATTTGAGCATAAGCTTTCGTGAGCTACAGCTTACTTCATTGGATGAGCTGTAGCTCACGAAAGTTTATGCTCAAATAAATTTGTTAGTCTCTAAGGTGCCACAAGTCCTCCTTTTGTTTTCACTGTACACTTTGTATTCTGTGTTGTAATTGAAATCAATATATTTGAAAATGTAGAAAACATCAATATTTAAATAAATGGTATTCTATTATCGTTTAATAGTGCCATTAAAATTGCAATTAATAGCGCTTTTTTTAACCTCGTGATGAATTGCGATTATCTTTTTTAATGATTTGACAGCTCTACACAAAATAGTTTATTCAGCATATCACAAATGAAGAACTATGATTATTTTCCTCTTAATATACCCATTTGGGATACATTAGTCTGCGAGAGGTTGGGTGCTTTAACTCCAGCCCTGGCTTGATGTTCATAGTGGATTCAGACTGTCACAGTTGAGAGCAACTGTACCTGTATTTCCCCTTCAGTGGTCCAGCAAGGAGACCCACCCTTAGGCTTCCAGCTCCGCAGCTGTTGCCTTTCTTATCACTGGGGTATTTCCAGGCTGAAGAGTTCCCTGCCTTCACTATGTTAATCCCAGCAAAGAAAATCTGCCTAAACAGACCTCCTAGCTTTTTCTTCAGAGTTTGATAACAGAGTGATTGCTACCAATATAATTACCACACAGCTCTTTCTATGCAAGCCTACTTCATTCTTAAGGTAAACAGCATTACACAGAAAACATATTAAAAACTATAAAAGAACCTACACGCATGCTAATAAGCTTGCCAGCGTTCACCTGAACTCCATCATGGGCTCTGGCAGAGCAGTCTTTCACTTCATTACCCACCCTGGGGGGTTTCTTTGTGGTTACAAGTTCATCACAGCTTCAGTTCAGAACAAGCACATGCATGACAAATGTAGCCCACCCTTTTATACAGATCAGGAGTCTTTGATCTGGAGTTTCCAGAAGCAGGTAATTAGTATACAATGAGTCTCTCTGCCCAGGGCACATCTTCACAAGGTTGGCTTCATAAGGGAGAATTTGCACTCCCCTCACCTCAAGGTACTTCTTGGTAATTCACATGTATTGTGCCAAAGACCTTTGAACTTCCCCATAACATCTAGAGATTGCATTAATCTTGCCTTTCTGCTAAAGAGCTTCCATACAATGTCACAACAGTACGTAAATATTTGCATTTCTAATACAAGGTACCCCAGTGGTATTAACTCCATTTCAATAAGGTTTAACTTAATTCAGTATTCAGGATATTACAGGATATCAGTCTGATACACAGATAAAATACATATTGTTGCTGTATTTTACTATTGCATTATAGTTTCTTTAAATACTATTAAAATTAGACTGTGTGTAAAAAAGATACTACAAAATGTACACACAAAATGAAAGTTAATATGTGCTACAGTTTTTATAAAAAGGATTCCCTGAGCTTAAAGTCCACCTGTAAAACCAAAGAGGCCCAAATGGATAACCCTTAAAAAGCCAGTGCCTAGAGGGTGAAAGAACATAGGCACTACTGAAAATTTTACCTAAGTGATTTAAAAAGCCCAAGTCCTAAGGCTTAGGATTTATGACTAGGGTTTAGGAACACTTAAGGCTTTCAATGACACATGGGCTCCCAAAGCCTAGATTTTAAAGGTATTTAGGTACCTAACACCCATTTATTTCTATGAAAATTAGGTGCCTAAATACCTTTAAAAATCTGGGCCTAAGTGCCTAAAGTCACTTCTGAAAATGGGACATAGGCTCCTAAGTCACTTGGACACTTTTAAATTTTTTCACTCCATATCTGTGCAGTTAATGGATGAGAGACATGGACACAAAGTGCTGGTAAATGGAAAACAGGAACTCTGGGATCAGGAAAAGCTCAGCACTGTTTGTTTTTATCAAATGTGGGCCTACAAACAAGGCAAAAGGAAGGTTTTTCTTTTACTCTGGTCATCTCTCCTCCAGAAAAACAAACAAACAAACAAACAAACAAACAAACAGAACCAACAATTCAATCTCTGTAAAACTGAAAGATACACGCCAAGAAAAGCACTACATAGTTTTGGATCATGATTCTGTGGAGAAGCTATTGGACTCCATGAGCAATCAGGAGAGCCAAGTAGACATGGATACCCAGGGGCCTATTTGCTGTACTGGCATGTCTGCACATGCCCAGTGCAATTCCTCTCACTTTAACATTTTATACAATTCATCATTCAGCTCTAGAAGGATAGCTATGCATTGGACCTAAATAAATGTTATAGTTTGGCTACAATCTACCTTTACTTAAAACTCCTCTCACATCTCCAAAGTCCACAAGGTTGCATGGGGTTTTAATTTGGGGCAGAATCTGGTCTTTAGTTTTTCTAATCTTTCCTCACATGTTAATCCCTCTTCATCTTCGCTGCTCTTCTCGGAACTCCCTCCAATTTGTTTATGATAGATGCACAACCTTTTGGGGACCAATGGCCCCGATGACAAGTTGGCAGGGGACTGAGGGTTTCACTTAATTTGCATATACATGCATTTAGGGTTTTTATCAGACAAATGCACAATGTTTTTTTAAATACAGATTTAACAGAGCACTGTACATGAGCACAACACTTAAAATATATTTAATGAGCTAGATCCTAAGCTGCGGTAAAATAACTAATTTACACCATCATAGGAACTGGCCTAATGACTATAGGATATGTCTGGTTTTACCGCTGAGGTGGTCACGCTACCAGTATTTCAGAATGAAGTTTGAGTCGCTAAGCATGTGTTTTAGGGTGTTCAGATTTTTAACAGAAGAGGTCTGTTCACATAGACACTTTAAAAATGCTTGCACAAATAGAAGCCTTTTGAAACAACCTTGTAAGTCACTGAATTCCAGCTGCATTTTGCTCTTTGCTTCTTTTGGCTAGCTAAAAAACAGGGCTTCAAAGCAGTTTAAAAAGTCATAACTTTTCAGTAGACGGCACAATGGTCTCATTATTCCTTGAAGAAAAGAAGTACTTGTGGCACCTTAGAGACTAACAAATTTATTTGAGCATAAGCTTTCGTGAGCTACAGCTCACTTCATCGGATGCATTCAGCTGTGCCACAAGTACTCCTTTTCTTTTTGCAAATACAGACTAACATGGCTGCTACTCTGAAACCTGTCATTATTCCTTGAGCGTTCCTTGGGAAGTCAAAAAATGGGAAACATCAAACCACGGCTGTCCATGAAAATGCTTTCAACTTCAAATAAGGGCCCCACTGACTGGTCCCCTTCACTGGCAGAAACATTAGTTTAAAAAGGGGAAGAGTAAAACCAATCACGATAATATATTGCAATGATTTAAAGAGAAGCAGATTCTGATGCTTTTATCACACTGGGCAGTACCTTACTCTGTGAATAGTCCCACTCATCTTAAATCAACGAGATGTCTCATACAGTAAGGATAGCAGAATCTGGTCCAATATTAGGCAGGAGTTCCTGGTAACATTCAATTGTTTTTTAAGCTCAAACGATGGAAGTTTTTCAATATTTTGAATCTTTAAAACTGTCCTAAACCTCACAAATTTTACAGGACTGAAAAAAATCTTGGTTCTCTAATTAAAGGCCACAGTCTGATATGCTTATGATGAACATAAGAACAGCCATCCTGGGTCAGACCAAAGGCATCCTGTCTTCTGACAGTGCACAATGCCAGGTGCTTCACCATACCTTACTCTGTAAGTAGTCCCACTGGAATGAGTAGAACTATTCGTGGAATACAGTGCTCCTCAATATGAGTTACAGTGACAGAATCTGGCCCAAATTGGATTTTTACAAATTAATTATGAGTGACATAGTCATTCAAGATCCTCTAGCACTGCCCAGTGAAATATGATATTCTCAAATATTAGTGTGTCATAACTACTTAGTTCAATGTCGCCTGTCAAATGATACTATTTTAGAATGATTGTCCAATCTGAGAGTGAAGGGGGCTCAGCACTCCCAGGAAGTGCTCAGCAACCTGGCAGGATCAGGCACTAGTTTTGCAAAATAAAAACCAAGCACACTCAGATATCCTGATTTTGCATTTGCTAAAAATATCTGAACAGTACTTAGGCTCTAGAGTCCCAGCAAAAATTGCTTTCAGCAGTGTTTGCATACAGCATTTCTCCCGGCTAAGGAACCTGATCTCTCTGCTCAGATGCCAGACAGGTTATGATTAATCATCACCTCGTAGTAAAAGTAATTGGCAGGATCCCTTCAGGAAATTCTTTTGATACATGGTGCTGTTTGATATTCACAGATGTTGCCATCACTCTAGCCAAAAGGTCTCTGAGTTCTCAAGTATATCACACCCTCTGAATAGGAACCATATTAATTGTCGTTAAAAGAATCATTGGTTTAACTTGCTTTTACAGTCCCGTTCAAGGTGCAAAATAACATGGTATTTTCAGAAATAAGAAAGCAAAATGACTTAGACATCAAGATAATCCTCAGAGAGGAAAGTAAATGTTCACACCTGAACAGGTTTATTACTATTGAAAAACAGAACAATGGTGCTATGAGGTAGTGGATTACAGAAAAGGGATGGCATGTGAAAATGTATAACTATGATTGGGCACTGAAGATTCTCTTGTTAATCTTACTGATCCTGTTGCCTTGAGGGTGCACCAGGTGGTCTTGAGGGTGCTACCAGGCTGGCAAATGACTACTTTAGTTACTGACTGCAGTTACTTGGAGGCCAATAAAAGTGATATTTGCACAGAACTCTGGACTTCCATACTCCTAAACTGTGCAAAACTGGCCTTTAGAAACTCCTGTGAAAATACCAAATAATACACGTTCTATCTGGAGTTCTCTTCTTCTTTTCCTTTCCTCATCATCAATGTATTTGGAATCATCTAAATAGATGATACTATGATCTCGAAGTTATTTTAAAAAGTCAGAGTGCTTCACTGAAAACACAGGCTTGTTCGTTTTAGACTGGCAATTATTTGTAAGTAGCCAAGTCTGGTCTATTTGGAGAACTAGCTCATCAATGAGTACAGAAACTTATTTTTGGCAACGAGAAAATAGGAGAAAGTCAATAAAATGGAACATACAAATAGTTTGGTCGAAAGTATCTTCATGCCATGACCAATAAAAAATGCATGAAACAATAGGAATCTGATAAGATACCAGTCCAAGGGTTATAAAATTGCAAGTGTTTTGGGGATCAGTTACACTACAGTGCTGTGACCTCCAAATTCCCTCCATTGAGTTGGATGGAACCTGTGATAGGGTCCCAAGAGTGAGTTCAGAGATGTAAACATACTGTAAGGGGGACAACATCTGTTATAAAATAGTTTGATTTGCATTGTTGCAACTCAAGAGTACAAGTGAAGTTATACTCTAAAAAGTGACTGTGTAAAAATGGCACCTTGCTCAACAGCACCCTGTCTACCCCAGGGCTAGATTGTCACAGGGCAGATAGGGAGCACGCAAAGAATTTTCCTTTTCCTTCTCCTCCCTCTACTTTGTGCCATCCTCATGAGGGCATATTTACAAACCAGGGACAAACATAAGACAGAGTGGGTGGTGTAAATTGGGTGAAGTTATAGTGAGTGATGAAATATTATATGGTAGGGAATTGTTTGGATCCCTTAACTATTCCATTAAAAAAAAAAAGAAGTATAGAATTTTTGTAAAGAAAAAGTAATATGGAGTGTCAGCTGAGCACTTCGCTCCCCCTTACACAGAGCAGAGAGGGGCAACTATGCCACCTCTGCCAGCTTCATATCAGTGGAAATTCCCCTTGCACAGTGAGAATTCTCATGTGGGAATCTTCAGATGGTTTATGTTTACTTTGCAACCCCACAAGCAGCACAAAATGAATATGATGGACCAGAGAACCCAGCCAGCAAACTTTACCTGGCATCCACTGTGCCTGCCAGTCTGTTATGACCTTCCTCCATGCCTCCCCATACCTAGGGTTGCCATATTTCAGGTTCCCAAAAAGAGGACCTGGGGAAGGGGAACCTAGGGGGGAAAGGGAGCTGAAGGGGGAGTTAGGGTTTCCAGGTGCTGCTTTTTGAACGGAATGCCTGATCAAAAAGGGACCCTGGCGGCTCCGGTCAGCACCTCTGACCGGGCCGTTAAAAGTCCGGTCGGTGGCGCAGTTGGGCTAAGGCAGGCTCCCTGCCTGCCATGGCTTCTCACAGCTCCCAGAAGCGACCAGCATGTCGCTGCAGCCCCTAGGCACAGGTGTGATCAAGGAAGCTCTGCGCGCTGCACCAGCCATGAATGCCAACTCCGCAGCTCCCATTGGCCAGGAATTGCAGTCAATAGGAGTTGTGGGAGCGGTGTCTGTGGGTGCGGGCAGTGCGCATCACGCAGAGCTGCCTGGACACGCCTCCACCAAGGGGATGGTCATTGTGGCCACTTCCGCGGGTAGCGCGGAGCCAGGGCAGGCAGGGAGCAGCCCCGCTGCTCTGCCGATTGGGAGTGACCTGAGGTAAGCGCCGCCTGGCAGGAGCCCGCACCCCAAACCCTCTCCCATGCCCCGAACCACTGCCCCAGGTTGGAACCCTCTCCTGCACCCTAACACCCTTCCAGACCCTGCATCCCAACCCCATGCCCCAACTCAACTCCTACACGCTGAACCCCTCAGCTCCAGCCTGGAGCCCCCTCTTGAACCCCAAATCCCTCATCCCTGGCCCCACCCCAGAGCCTGCACCCCCAGTTGGAGCTCTCACCCCTTCCCGCCCCCACCCAGAGCCCCCTCTCACACCGTGAACTCCATATTTCTGGCCCCACCCTGGAGCGTGCACCCCCTCCTGCACCCCAACCCCCTGCCCCAGCCCAGAGCCCCCTCCCACGCCCTGAACCCCTCATTTCTGGCCCCTCCAGGGCCTGCACCTTCTCCTGCATCCCAACCGCTTGCCCCAGCCCAGTGAAAGTGAGTGAGGGTGGGGGAGAGCGAGCGATGGAGGAAGTAGGGATGAAGTGAGTGGGGAACGGGGCCTTAGGGAAGGGGCAGAGCAGGGGCGGGGCAAGTGTGTTCAGTTTTGTGCTATTAGAAAGTTGGCAACGCTAGGGGGAGTATCTGCAGCAGGGGTGCTCATTGGAGGTGGGGGCAATGTCGCTCGTTCTCTGTCACGGTGGCAGGGCTGCCGGCACAAGCCAAGGATGCAGCGACAGCCATCAGTCAGTGCCATGGGTGATGAGTGAACCCCCTTTTGGGGAGGCTAGCCCCGCACTCTACCACCTGAGGCCCCTCCCGCCAGAGCTCCGAGTGCCCCCCCACCTGTGGCCTGAGGAGCCCCGCCCCGCCCACCCCAGACAGCCCTCCAAGCACCACTGCCAGCCCCTCCCCCAGTGCCAGGCTGAGACGCCAGCCCCCTCCAGCACCAAGCCTAGCTGCCAGCCTGACCGCCCCCACACTTTGCTGGCCCCAGCGCCACCCTGACCTCTTCCCCGGCACTGGCCCCAGCCCCACTCTTGAGCCCCCGCCAGCTTCAGGTAGAAGGGGAGGGAGGGCAAGGCATCAGGGCACAACATAGGCGGGGCCACATCCTGTGTCAGGTGAGGCTTAGCCTGCCCTGGCCTCTGATATCTGCCGCCCATGTTCAGCGCCTCCCTGTGGGACCTCCTCCCCAGGGCTGAGAGCTGGTGTCTGGGTGGGCAGGATCTGTCAGCTGTGGCTTGCAAGGGAATGGACCAATCAATTGCAGATGCAGGGGAGGAACCAATCGGGAAGTGGACTAATCAGGGACCTTTCTGAGCTGCAGCTCGTCTGCTCTGCAAAAACTGGGACATTTGCTGTTATTTGAAAAGCCCGTCTGGACGGAGAAAGCAGGTTCACAAAAGAGGCTCTGTCCAGGGAAACTCGGCATATGGTAACCCCACCCATATCCCTTGTATTCCTCTATTTCCCCCCTACTCTGCTGCAGCATCCTATATTTCTCCCAGTTTTCTGCACATCCTTCTCAATGCTCTCCCCCCCGCCCCCGCATGCCACTTTCTTGCCTCCCCCATAACTTCCCATTCTGAGACTGAAAGGCATGGCTTCCTACTACATGTTCCATATAGCTTCAGCATCCTATCCTGAAGGCCCTGTCTCCTCCTATCCCCTCCCAATTTTTTCTCCCTCTACATTCTCCCCCAGATTCCTACCTCATACTCATTTCTGAACGAGTGTGACTCAGGCCATAGTATTGATAACAGCAAATGGAGGACAGGGAGGTGAGATACAAACAAATACTGCCACTTGGGGATGTACACACACACATGCTTCTGTTCAGTACATTTCCACACCCTGGTCCAAAGTATGAGGAGATAGGACGTGGGATTTCTTCAGCCTTGTCCGAAAGAGGAAGAGAAACAAACAGGTCCTAGTTTCAGAGTAGCAGCTGTGTTAGTCTGTATCCGCAAAAAGAACAGGAGGACTTGTGGCACCTTAGAGACTAACAAATTTATTAGAGCATAAGCTTTCGTGGGCTACAGCCCACTTCATTGGATGCATGCAGTGGAAAATACAGTAGGATGATTTTATATACACAGAGAACATGAAACAATGGGTATTACCATACACACTGTAACGAGAGTGATTATTTAAGGTGAGCTATTACCAGCAGGAGAGGAAAACAAAAACCTTTTGTAGTGATAATCAAGATGGGCCATTTCCAGCAGTTGACAAGAACGTGTGAGGAACAGTAGGGGGAAAAAATAAATGTTTTACTTTGTGTAATGTCACATCCACTCCAAGTCTTTATTCAAGCCTAATTTAATGGTATCCAGTTTGCAAATTAATTCCAATTCAGCAGTCTCTCTTTGGAGTCTGTTTTTGAAGTTTTTTTGTTGTAATATTGCGACTTTTAGGTCTGTAATCGAGTGATCAGAGAGATTGAAGTGTTCTCCGATTGGCTTTTGAATGTTATAATTTTTGACGTCTGATTTGTGTCCATTTATTCTTTTATGTGGAGACTGTCCAGTTTGGCCGATGTACATGGCAGAGGGGCATTGCTGGCACATGATGGCATATATTTACAATTTCCCAGTTCTTCCTAACTGCCTGGATTTGGAGTCATTTTCAGGTTGAGACGAAATAGAGCTTTCTTGTGTCTCCTCCATATCTCCTCCCTCTAATGAGCCCTTAGTTAATACCTGTCCTACATTTTAGAGTCTGGTTAGGCACACCCCATCACAAACTGATTACACTATATTATACAGTTGTTTTGGAGGGAAATACAGATAAAAATCAAAACAACCCTTTCCCCAACTTATAAGCCACTTCTCAGTAGGGACAACCAAGTAAAACAAGCTTGAACTATGCAGCCCAAGTCATTCAGGAGAAATTATGAGCCAAAACAGATTAGGAAAAATTTCAAAAAGTCAGTGACAGAAATGTTTTTAGACACCATAATTGATTGTTTCCAGGAAAAAAATTCTACCACTGGTTGAGTCATGGCATATAAAACTTCAGGAGACTGATTTCTTTTTGGGAAAGTCAGGTGATTTCTTTTTGTTTTTTTAAAATCAAGTTTATAGTGTGAAGCTAATTTAATCCCTATATGGGGACCAGATTCTACAGCTCATTAATACGTGCATAAACTAATATTGCATGCTTAGTATTCATTTGCATATAGCCATACACTGCTATGCCATATTGCCCAATTTTCTAATAATGACATTTTTACTTTTCACATAGCACACTCCAGAATATTTCCTCAGTGAAATGAGAATCACAATTGAAACATGAATGTTGAATTTTTATTTGCATGTACATGTTATTCTAGCCAAAAGTAAGGCCTGTAGTGGGAGCATTAAACATTGATTTATATTATTGGAATTTAGCTCTTTGGCCCTGGCTAGGCTGAATTATTTGTATGCGCTGAACAAGTCCATCAGCAAGTGTCAGGCCTAGAGGTCAAAGCAGGAGCCAGAGCTGAAGATCAAAACCAAAGTCAGAGTCTGAATGCCAGAATGAAGGCAGAATCAGAGCCAGGAATCAGAGCCAAAGCTCAGAATCAGATTATCTGCAGTCAGGGATGGCAGGAGCATGACTCAGAGAAGACTGGAACAATGCCAAGTGCAGGGCAAAGTTTAGGCTAGAGCACAAAAAAAGCAAGGCATGCAAGGGAGAGAGAATCCACAGTCTTATGCATTGAGGAGCCTGCAAGCTACTGCTGCTGCAGAGCTCAAGAAGAGAAGTTTCAGAGGAACAGCCGTGTTAGTCTGTATTCGCAAAAAGAAAAGGAGTACTTGTGGCACCTTAGAGACTAACCAATTTATTTGAGCATGAGCTGTAGCTCACGAAAGCTCATGCTCAAATAAATTGGTTAGTCTCTAAGGTGCCACAAGTACTCCTTTTCTTTTTTCAAGAAGAGAAGGTTACTCATCTTGTACAGTAACTGAGGTTCTTCCAGATGTGTGTCCCTGTGGGTGCTCCACTCTAGGTGATGGTGAGTCCCTGCACCTTTGTTCGGAGAGTTTTGCAGCAGTGCCCGTACAGGTCGCGCACGCACAGTATCTGCCTCATGTGCCGTTGGTGCTTCAAGCAGCGCATGTGCAACCTGGAATCATCAGTTCCTTCTCTAGCGCAGGGGCTGCTTCGGACACTGATGGCCCTGGAAGAGGCCGGGGACCTCTGCCACTTCCTGGAGTTGGGGGAGGATCCCTGGCCAGGCTGGGGGCTCTGACTTCAGCAGTATGCCTGTAAAGCCCCAAAGTGGGTGCATGGCCTGACGTAGGTCCTTTGCCCAAAGCCCCATTGTCTTTTGGTACCAAAGGGCGCCTCTTCTTTTGCTGTTTCTTTGGAACTGGTGAGGAGGAATGGTGCTGGGCACAGCCTGGTGCTGGCGGTGGGGTCCACAGTGGAAGGCTCTGACACAGGGCGAAGTGCAGCCTCCATAAGGAGGGCCCTCAAGCAGATATCCCGCTCCTTCCGGGTTCAAGGTCAAAAGTTTTTACAGATCCGACACTTATCTTTCCTATGGGATTCCCCCAAAGACTTAAGGCAGCTGTCATGGGGATCACTGATAGGCATCAGCCTGCTGCATGTTGAGCACGACTGAAAGCCTGGTGAACGGGGCGTGCACTCCTCGGAGACAAAGTCCCAGCCGGGACTGTAAGTACACTAAGCTAACTCTTCTAAAGGCTAACTACCTACCTACAAACTATATACAGATAAGAGGAAAAAAAAGCTATAAAGAACTGCTAATGCTCTTGTGATCTGCAAAACAAGGTGCTCCAACCAACCGTCATGGGCGGTAAGAAGGAACTAAGAGGCCATAGGATTGGTGGCACCTAATATACCAACGCATGAACGCAACACTCAAGGGGGCATCGCAAACCCTACTGATACCGCTAAGGTAGAAATCTCCAACAACTGTGCATGTGGATGTGCGCACACCTAGAATGGAATGGACATGAGCAACACATCTTGAAGAAGAATTTTTGTTTACTGCCCATGACCTGTCCATGACTTTTACTAAAAATACCCATGATTAAAATATAGCCTTAGTTATAGTAGATCACAAGCTAAATACAAGTCAACAGTGTAACACTGTTTAAAAAAAAAGCAAACATCATTCTGGGACATACTAGCAGGAAACATGTGGACAAATTGGAGAAAGTCCAGAGAAGAGCAACAAAATGATTAAAGGTTTAGAAAACATGACCTATGAGGGAGATTGAAAAAAAATGGGTTTGTTTAGTCTGGAGAAGAGAAGACTGAGAGGGGGACATAACAGTTTTTAAGTACACCTCTACCCCGATATAACGTGACTCAATATAACACGAATTTGGATATAACGCGGTAAAGCAGCACTCCAGGGATCAAAGGAAGTTCGATATAATGCAGTTTCACCTATACCGCGGTAAGATTTTTTGGCTCCCGAGGTCAGCGTTATATCGGGGTACAGGTGTACATAAAAGGTTGTTACAAGGAGGAGGGAGAAAAATTGTTCTCATTAACCTGTGAGCATAGGACAAGAAGCAATGGGTTTAAATTGCAGCAAGGGTGGTTTAGGTTGGACATTAGGAAAAAATTCCTGTCAGGGTAGTTAAACCCTGGAATAAATTGCCTAGGGAGGTTGTGGAATCTCCATCATTGAAGACTTTTCAGAGCAGGTTATACAAACACTTGCCAGTGATGGTCTAATTTAGTCCTGCCGTGGGTGCGGGGGACTGGATTTGATGACCTCTCAAGGTCCCTTCCAGTCTTACAATTCTATGCTTATGACATCAGGAAACGGAGCAATTATAACTGCAGGGCCTTATTCTTGATTGCAAGTATCTTTGCATCATTAATAGCCGACTCAAGACAGCCCTTACTCTTGCAAGCTTTCTCCAAAGTAAGCTTAGATTCAAGTAGAAGCTCTTCAAGGATTCATGCATTACTAGTCTTTTCCATTAATTGGTCTCTAAACATTTAAATTGATCAAATTCATATGCACCTACCATAACAGACCACTGTGCTTTAAGTAGTACTTTAATCTGGCTTCTGAGACAGCTGACAGAATCTATGGCTTTCAGCAGTAAATCTTTGGAATAGACTCAGAGTCTCTAACACAGAAACTGAAGAAGCCTATCTATCATTGCTATCTGGTAAAGTGTATAAAAAGCCTTCTGCAGCAAAGCAATGAAGCAAAGAAACAAGCCATGATTGCCTTGTAGCATCAGGTAGACTAGCAGATAATTCTCAAAAAACTTTCATCTACATTTTAAAGGGAATTATTAATCTCTTAGACAAGGAGAAAAACTAATGGGCAATGTAAATGTGCAGTATTGGCAGGCCACTTAACTGTATCTGCTGCCTTCTAGTGGGTGGTGTCAGAGCTGTTTACCTAAATCTCAGGGAAAAAGTGGATAGAGTACTACTGAGAAGTGTTTGAAACTGGCTAGTGGAAAGAAGACAAGGATGAAGAGACAGTGTTTCTCTTTCTCACACACACAGGATATACATGGAGACTCATGAGGTCAGGCAGAGGTGTAATGTATGCACTCTGGTTCCATACTCAGAAGTGGTATGGAGGTGTGTGCTAGGTTGTGTGCCTCCAAGATCTAGCTAGACTGAGGCGCTGGCAGCTGCAGTGGGGCAAACAGTTATCAAAACTTTCTCCTGAGTGAAAGCAGGGAGTGGTCCAAATGGGAGCCATTTCCCTCTGCTTTAGGGCTACTTTTGTGGAATATGACTAGGCACTGGCTAACATTGGATATGACTAAGCACTTGATGACCAAGAGAAGGCACTGGACACCAAGGACTTCTCACTGCTCCATATTAGTGGCACCTAGTGGCCGGATGTCCATTAGCTACAAAGCAGGTGGCTGGCTGTCCAGGAGGGAGGAGCAGTCAACTTCTCTGGCCTTACTACTGGCCATGCTACAAGCAATTCCTGATCCCAGCTCCTCCATCATCCATGGTGATGCGGCAGGCTGCCAGCAGGGCAGCCAGCTGAAGACTCATGTGACTTTGCATTCAAATTTGGGCAGGCTGAGCAAGGTCAATGAGTTTTAGGATAATGGTTATTTTACTGTTGGTGGATCTTAGTGTTGCAGCAGATTCATCCTGCTTCCCACCAGAATCTGTTTACCAAACCATTCTTGATTCTTATGACCCCAGTATGTTATGATTTCAAGAGGAATAAAGTAAAACTTTACAAGAAATATTAATGCTGTGATGTGCATAACTGAACTACACGGGCAGGGCCGGCTCTAGGTTTTTTGCCACCCCAAGGAAAAAATTTGCTGCCCCAAACTCCGAGAGCGCAACTGTCCAAGCCAAAAAAAAAAAAAAAAAAAAAAAAAAGAAGATGGCTGGAATGCCGCCCCTGGAATTGTGCCACCCCAAGCACATGCTTGCTTTGCTGGTGCCTAGAGCCGGTCCTGTACATGGGAAAGCTCAGTGCAAATATGCTGTGCCCTAAGTGAGCTTTTCATGATGGTTTCAGACAGAACACACAAAAGCAACCTCTCTTCTGAGAAAAGTGAGCCAGTCTGGTTTCTGTGAACTACCCATGCAGCCCCACCCAATCAGGGAACCAGAACTAATATCACGTGACTTTTATTATCAGTTACAAGCAACTAACCCAGTTTGAAATCTAAAAAAGTGACGTGAAAATTTGTCACATGATTTTTGCATGAAAGAAAAGTACAAAATGTGATCAGGCAATTTAAAATTTAATAAAATTACATGCATTTGGTGGATATTCTATAACTTGAAATCAGGCAATTTTCATTGAAAAAAGATTTTGTTATGCATATTTCACCCAGTTTTAAATATTAAATTTTTAGAATTATTGTCAACTAGTGGAGATGGAAGCCTGCCTTTATCAACGATTTATACATTAATACTTCAGAGGATTAACAGCTAATTATCTTTATAATCTACTTTTAAAGCATCACCCCGCACATACAACATTATCTACCTTTTCAAAGGACACTGTTAACTAGGAGAATGAGTCACAGCACAGCTTTTACACTAAAAAATTGAGGCATGCAGGGGTAAATTTTCATAGCTGTGTGCAGTGATTTAGCTGCACGACTCCCATTGAAATTAATAAGAGTCACACTGTTAAATCTTCATGAATTGCTTTAAAAATTTACCACATAACATCAAACTAATGAAACTCTCAGAATGTATATCTAATGATAGGATTGGCTCTCTCAGATGAAATGGGACATCTCCTCACTTTAATAGGAATAATCTTTAACAAAACTAAGCTTTAGTGAAATGTACCTGATGATCAGAAACATGACACTCAGATACTTAAGATGTAAGATGTGAGTTCATTTTAAGAATGAGATTTATAGATTTTAAGGCAAAAAGGGACCACTGTGATCATCTAGTCTGAATTAATTCCTGTTTGAGTTAGAGCATATATTTTAAAAAAACATCCGATCTTGATGTAAAAATTGCCAATGGTGGAGAATCCACCACAACCCTTTGTTCCAGTGGCTAAATACCCTCCCTGTTAAAAATCTACACTTATTTCCAGTCTAACTTGGTTAGCTTCAACTTCCACCAATTGGATCTTGTTATACCTTTGTCTGCTAGACTGAAGATCCCATTATCAAATTTTTATTCCTCCTGTAGGTACTTAAGTTACCCCAACCTTCTCTTTGTTATGTTAAGTACACTGAGCTCCTTGACTCTTTCCCAATAAGGCATGTTTTTCAGTCGGTCAATCACTCTTGTGGCTCTTCTCTGAAACCTTGTCAATTTATTAACATCCTTCTTGAACTGTGGACACCAGAACTGGACAAAGTATTCCAGTAGCACTCACACTAGAGCCAATTAGAGGTAATATAACCTCCTTAGTCCTATTTGATATTCCCCTGTTTACACATCCAAGGATCACATTAGCCCTTTTGCTCACAATATTGCACTGGGAGCTCATGTTCAGGTGATTATCCACCATGAATCCCAAATCTGTTTCCCAGGATAGAGTCCCCGAGTTGTATGGCCCAGATTCTTTTTGTCTAGAGTACTACTTTCCATTTGCCCATATTAAAAGGCATGTTGCTTTCTTGAGCCCCGTTTACCGCGTGATCACTCTGCATCAGTGACATGGCCTCTTCATATTAACCACTTCCCCAATCGTTGTCATCTGCAAACTTGATTTTATGTTTTCTTCCAGGTCATTGATAAAAATGTTATAGGGCCAAGAATTGTTGTATTAATTTAGATGGAATATATGGGCCAAAGTTGTTAACATAATCCAGTCATTGTCCAACCTAAAGCGTGGTCTACACTGTGTGGGGAAGGGGGGGGAATTGATCTAAATTACGCAACTTCAGCTACGTGAATACAGTAGCTGAAGTCGACATACTTAGATCTACTCACCGCGGTGTCTTCGCTGCGGTGAGTCAACTGCTGCTGCTCCCCGTCGACTCCCCCTGCACCTCTCGTGTCAGTGGAGTACAGGAGTTGACGGCAGAGTGCTCTGGGGTCGATTTATCGCGTCTAGACTAGATGCGATAAATCAACCCCCGCTGGATCGATCGCCCGCCGATGTGGCGGGTAGTATAGACATACCCTTAGTGTTAAACAAGATCCGGAGTTTGGTATATAGAGACCTCAGACTGCTTTGTACCATGGCAGATACACCATTAAAATTTTTTAAACGTTTTAATAAAGAGATAGAAAAGAAGGAAAAAACAGTTAAAGCATTTGAAATGTATAGTATTAAACAAGGCTTTTATTTTAACATTTCTTGTTTCCTTTCCCTGATCTGTTTTTTATGGTTAATTCTTAGGTAGGCAAAAAAGCAAAGGTTATTGTGACATCTTATGAATTTTCACATACTTTTCACAGTTGAGCTTAAGGTAAATTTTTAGGTCCATTTATCACAAAAGACCCCACTAGAAACTCACCTGTTCAGTGATGATTTCCCATTTACAGTGATAGAGAGACCTACCGACCAGTAAGCCAGTTTTTAATCCATTTAATGGGTGCCATGTTAATTTTCTATCATTCTGTTTTTTCAATCAAAATATTGTGCAGTACTAAGTCAAATGCCGTAAAGAAGTCTAAGTATAATACATCAACACTATTAAATTTTTCAACCAAACTTGTAATCTCACCAAAAATGGTATCAAGTTAGTTTGACAGGATTTATTTTCCAAAACCCCATGCTGACTGGCGTTTATATATTGCCCTCCTTTAATTCTTTATTAATTGAGTCCCGTATCAGCCATTCCATTATTTTTCCTAGGATCAAAATCAGGGTGAAATACCTGTAAAAATCAGGGTCATCTGTTCAATCTTTTTAAATGGAGTGAGTGAACTTCATATTGCTGGAATAGATTCTAAATATATTAAACGTCAAGAACTACTGGATTACAAACTTATTAAGACATAGAAAAATGGAGTAGGAAAATATGACCAGCCTTCAGTATGGAAGTTGGTTGGTAGTGCAATAAATTGGACTGGAGAGCAGGGAAGAGATTCAGGGAGCAGGTCTCTGGGGGACAGCAGCGCTGGGGAAGAGGGGTGAAGGGGATGGTGTTTGAGGGAGCAGGTGTTTGGGGAGAGGGGAGAGGAGGTCTGGGGGCACAGGTGTCATTACATACTGTAGATATATACTATACAGAGAGAGACCCAATTGGAGGTTCCTACCTTTCTTCACCCAGGACTCCCAAACCACCTATTTCTTTTGTCTTAATCCACTCACCACAACTACAAAAGATTGTGGGTTTAGGGTATTAGCAAGAAGCTGTGGGTTATTTTTTTGTGGGGGTGCTAGGTGTGGGTGTTGGGGCTGTGGATACTGGTCAGACTACTGTTGGGTTGGTCACAGAAGCCAGTGAATGCTAGGGGTGCTGGCTGGGTAGTGGGGTTGCTAGGAGATAGTTAGTACCATGGCAGATACACCATTAAAGGAGATGGTGGTTCTTGAATAGTGTTGTTGGTGAAGATGCTGTAGCTGGACTGGGGGACTGGTATGGAGTGAGGAATGGGGATTGTTTTCCTCTCCTTGGTCACACAACTGTCAGCTGTGAGGCAGCACCACTTCAAGAAGCTGTGAAGATAGCTCCAGGGCCTCATGAAGTACCACTTACCTTACAACTGAGCACTGTGCTGGAGGGAAGCGTGGGGGAGAGAAGCCACTCTTTAAATGGGTGGGGCAGGGAAAAAGCAGAGAGCAGCAGCAGCAGTAGGGGGATGGAGATAAAAGATCATTTACTTCCTTTCCTAACCCTGGGTCCCATTTGGTTTTAGCAACCTCAGGATTTTGCTGCATTTTGTTTCTCTACTAGTGGAGTGTGACCCAGTGGGGTCTCTCTTGCATCCACCTGCCTGTCATACCACACAGGTTAGGAAGCCCTGCTCTGAATGATCAAGAACTGTGCAGTGTAATGTCTGAATGTTAGGAGGATTTTTTGAAATGTAAGTCGAGGTCAGGGAAAAAAATAAGTGGTGATACTCTGCCAAGCCTTACACAGTTGACCCCACAATCAAATATCAGTCGCACAGGTTATGCAGATCTTTGAAATAAGACACAACCGACTTCCTCCAGAAACTCTGCAATATTAACAAACTCCCTCAGAATACAATTCTTGGCACCACAGATGTCACTTCCCTATACACCAACATCCCTTACATTGCTGCCTGCTTCAGATATCTACAAGATATTGGACAACACTTAGAAATCCACCTCAAATACATCACCAAACTCATCCATTTCATCCTCACCCATAACATCCTCATATTCAGCAACAAACACTTTGTCCAAACCATTGGAACAGCCATATTGGGGAACCATCCTCTTCATGGGCCACCTCAAAGAAAAATTTCTGGACAAATTCACCACAAAACCAATGACATATCTGAGACATATGGATGACATTTTCATCCTCTTGAAAGATGATCTAAATTCCCTTACAGATTTCCACCACAACTTCAACAACCACCACCCATCCAACAACCTCTCTCTAGAATAATGGTTCTCAAAGCCAGTCCACTGCTTGTTCGGGGAAAGCCCCTGGTGGGTTGGGCTGGTTTGTTTACCTGCTGTGTCCGCAGGTTTGGCCGATCGTGGCTCCCACTGGCCGCGATTCACTGCTCCAGGCCAATGGGGCTGCCAAAAGCGGTGTGGGCCGTGGGACGTGCTGGCCACTCTTCCCATCGCCCCCATTGGCCTGGAGCGGTGAACTGCAGCCAGTGGGAGCCGCACGCGATCGGCCGAACCTGTGGACATGGCAGATAAACAAACCGGCCCGGCCCACCACGGGCTTTCCCTGAAAAAGTGGCGGACCGGCTTTGAGAACCACTGCTCTAGAACACTCCCACACCAGTATCAACTTCCTGGACACCATGCTCAGCTTCAACAACGGAACTCTACAGAAAACTATTTAAAAGAAGCCCATCGATCACCACACTTATCTTCACAGATTCAACAACCACCCCAAACATACCGAGAAATCTGTTATCTACAGGGCACTCAGCTGTATATGCTCCGAGGAGAAAGTTTGGGGTACACACCTTAGCACACTTAAAACCACCTTCACCAAACAAGGACAATCCATCAGACAAGTAGATCACAAAATGGAATTGGCCAGCCAAATATCCTGAGAAAAACTGCTTCAACATGGAAAAAGAACCTTCCAACCACACACCTCTAGTTGTCACCCACCATCCCACACTGGAATCCATAAGGTGCATTATTAAACAACTGCAATGCATACATAATGGGGACCACATCCTGATAGAAATATTTCCTAAACCTCCTCTTCTGGCCTTCAAACAACAATGTTGCCAAGCTCATGATCAGAAGCAAGCTCCCCGCCGACCAGGACATACCAAGTCAAAGCAGCATTGGACCCTGCCATAACAAAAGATGGAAAACCTTCAGAGATATCTCCACTACTATCATGATCAATATCCCACACAACACACCTTTCAAGATGTATGGGTCCTACACATGCCTGTCTCAACATGTGGTATACCTCATCCAATGCACTAACTTCCCAAATTACAACTAGGTGGGTGAAACAAGACAATCCCTATGCTCTTGAATGAACTCACACAGGAAAATGATAAGAGACAAAACCACCATATCACCCTTGGGCAAATACTTTCCACAAAACAATCATAGAATCATAGAATATCAGGGTTGGAAGGGACCTCAGGAGGTCATCTAGTCCAACCCCCTGCTCAAAGCAGGACCAATCCCCAATTAAATCATCCCAGCCAGGGCTTTGTCAAGCCTGACCTTAAAAACTTCTAAGGAAGGAGATTCTACCACCTCCCTAGGTAACGCATTCCAGTGTTTCACCACCCTCCTAGCGAAAAAGTTTTTCCTAATATCCAACCTAAACCTCCTCCACTGCAACTTGAGACCATTATTCCTTGTCCTGTCCTCTTCTACCACTGAGAATAGTCTAGAACCATCCTCTCTGGAACCACCTCTCAGGAAGTTGAAAGCAGCTATCAAATCCCCCCTCATTCTTCTCTTCTGCAGACTAAACAATCCCAGTTCCCTCAGCCTCTCCTCATAAGTCATGTGTTCCAGACCCCTAATCAATTTTGTTGCCCTTTGCTGGACTCTCTCCAATTTATCCACATCCTTCTTGTAGTGTGGGGCCCAAAACTGGACACAGTACTCCAGATGAGGCCTCACCAATGTCGAATAGAGGGGAACGATCACGTCCCTCGATCTGCTGGCTATGCCCCTACTTATACATCCCAAAATGCCGTTGGCCTTCTTGGCAACTAGGGCAGACTGTTGACTCATATCCAGCTTCTCGTCCACTGTCACCCCTAGGTCCTTTTCCGCAGAACTGCTGCCTAGCCATTCGGTCCCTAGTCTGTAGCTGTGCATTGGATTCTTCCGTCCTAAGTGCAGGACCCTGCACTTATCCTTATTGAACCTCATCAGATTTCTTTTGGCCCAATCCTCCAATTGTCTAGGTCCCTCTGTATCCTATCCCTCCCCTCCAGCGTATCTACCACTCCTCCAAGTTTAGTATCATCCGCAAAATTTGCTGAGAGTGCAATCCATACCATCCTCCAGATCATTTATGAAGATATTGAACAAAACCGGCCCCAGGACCGACCCTTGGGGCACTCCACTTGACACCGGCTGCCAACTAGACATGGAGCCATTGATCACTACCCGTTGAGCCCGACAATCTAGCCAACTTTCTACCCACCTTATAGTGCATTCATCCAGCCCATACTTCTTTAACTTGCTGACAAGAATACTGTGGGAGACCGTGTCAAAAGCTTTGCTAAAGTCAAGAAACAACACATCCCCTGCTTTCCCTTCATCCACAGAACCAGTAATCTCATCATAGAAGGCGATTAGATTAGTCAGGCATGACCTTCCCTTGGTGAATCCATGCTGACTGTTCCTGATCACTTTCCTCTCATGTAAGTGCTTCAGAATTGATTCCTTGAGGACCTGCTCCATGATTTTTCCGGGGACTGAGGTGAGGCTGACTGGCCTGTAGTTCCCAGGATCCTCCTTCTTCCCTTTTTTAAAGACTGGCACTACATTAGACTTTTTCCAGTCATCTGAGACTTCCCCCGTTTGCCACGAGTTTTCAAAGATAATGGCCAATGGCTCTGCAATCACAGCTGCCAATTCCCTTAGCACTCTCGGATGCAACGCATCCGGCCCCATGGACTTGTGCATGTCCAGCTTTTCTAAATAGTCCCTAACCACCTCTTTCTCCACAGAGGGCTGGCCATCTACTCCCCATGTCCATACCTGACCTCTCAGTTCTTGTCCTCAAAGGAAACCTGCATAACACCTTTAAAAAACAAGCCTGGGAGCTTAAATTTGTAACTTTGTTAGACAATAAAGATCATGGACTCAGTAAAGGACTGCATTTATAGTTCATTACAACAATCTATAACCCACTAACCTTCTTTAGTCCTATTACTTCAGAGGTGTTAATTGCCCACTTCACCTTGAATGGTCTCTTACAATATATGTTAACTACTTATGCTAAACAGTCTGTTCCATCTTGTATTTCGCTGTGATGCATGTTTCCCAGACCTGAAAAAGAGCTCAGTGTAAGTTCGAAAGCTTGTCTCTCTCACCACCAGAAGCTGGTCTAGTTAAAGATATTATCTCACCCATCTTGTCTCTCTAATATCCTGGGACCAATAAGGCTATAGCAAACAGTCATTCCTCATGTCTCTTTCATGCTTTAAACAAAAATGTAGACATTTAAATGGTTATAATTAGGCTTCAGAGTTAACATACTTTTGCAACAAATACGGTCACTGACACCTTTCTTAGACCAGTTACTTCAGCCTGCCTGCAAAATCAGATAGTTATCCCTGCATTGTTACATTTGCTTTACATTTTTAAGGTTATTGCCACAATCATAAAGGTTAAAAATTGGAGTTAGATTCTGAAGCACAAGCTATAGTCACTAGGGAAAAGTACCAACTGGCAGAACTGCTGCAAGCTGGCCAAATTCGATCCCTTTTATGTAGTATTTGTAGATAGACAGTTAATACCCAAAGCATCATTTACTGGCATACAATATTATCTAATATTGTTAAGTGTGTGATATAAATACATTTGTTATTGCGCTGAAGAATGTTTCCTCCTTACTCCACTTAATATGGTGTCAGAAATAGGTTTGTGGATAGCCATTTGGGGCCCGATCCTGACACTCCCATTGCACTACTCTGAAGGTCAGGGTTTTAGTGACTTCAGCAATGGCTATGAGCAACATTCCATTCTCTGCAGCAATGCAGATGAATGGACACATCTGTGGAAAATGGAGCTTCTTCTGACATTGTGATCAGTTATGAAGTACTTGTAAATCATAGAATATCAGGGTTGGAAGGGACCTCAGGAGGTCATCATAGTCCAACCCCCCGCTCAAAGCAGGACCAATCCCCAACTAAATCATCCCAGCCAAAGCTTTGTCAAGCCTGACCTTAAAAACTTCTAAGGAAGGAGATTCTACCACCTCCCTACGTAACGCGTTCCAGTGTTTCACCACCCTCCTAGTGAAAAAGTTTTTCCTAATATCCAACCTACACCTCCCCCACTGCAACTTGAGAACATTACTCCTTGTTCTGTCATCTTCTACCACTGAGAATAGTCTAGAACCATCCTCTTTGTAACCACCTCTCAGGTAGTTGAAAGCAGCTATCAAATCCCCCCTCATTCTTCTCTTCTGCAGACTAAAGAATCCCAGTTCCCTCAGCCCCTCCTCATAAGTCATGTGTTCCAGACCCCTAATCAATTTTGTTGCCCTTTGCTGGACTCTCTCCAATTTATCCACATCCTTCTTGTAGTGTGGGGCCCAAAACTGGACACAGTACTCCAGATGAGGCCTCACCAATGTCGAATAGAGGGGAACGATCACGTCCCTCGATCTGCTGGCTATGCCCCTACTTATACATCCCAAAATGCCGTTGGCCTTCTTGGCAACAAGGGCAGACTGTTGACTCATATCCAGCTTCTCGTCCACTGTCACCCCTAGGTCCTTTTCCGCAGAACTGCTGCCTAGCCATTCGGTCCCTAGTCTGTAGCGGTGCATTGGATTCTTCCGTCCTAAGTGCAGGACCCTGCACTTATCCTTGTTGAACCTCATCAGATTTCTTTTGGCCCAATCCTCCAATTTGTCTAGGTCCCTCTGTATCCTATCCCTACCTGCCACCGTATCTACCACTCCTCCTAGTTTAGTGTCATCTGCAAATTTGCTGAGAGTGCAATCCATACCATCCTCCAGATCATTTATGAAGATATTGAACAAAACCGGCCCCAGGACCGACCCTTGGGGCACTCCACTTGATACCGGCTGCCAACTAGACATGGAGCCATTGATCACTACCCGTTGAGCCCGACAATCTAGCCAACTTTCTACCCACCTTATAGTGCATTCATCCAGCCCATACTTCTTTAACTTGCTGACAAGAATACTGTGGGAGACCGTGTCAAAAGCTTTGCTAAAGTCAAGAAACAACACATCCCCTGCTTTCCCTTCATCCACAGAACCAGTAATCTCATCATAGAAGGCGATTAGATTAGTCAGGCATGACCTTCCCTTGGTGAATCCATGCTGACTGTTCCTGATCACTTTCCTCTCGTGTAAGTGCTTCAGGATAGATTCCTTGAGGACCTGCTCCATGATTTTTCCGGGGACTGAGGTGAGGCTGACTGGCCTGTAGTTCCCAGGATCCTCCTTCTTCCCTTTTTTAAAGATTGGCACTACATTAGCCTTTTTCCAGTCATCCGGGACTTCCCCCATTTGCTACGAGTTTTCAAAGATAATGGCCAATGGCTCTGCAATCACAGCTGCCAATTCCTTTAGCAGTCTCGGATGCAACGCATCCGGCTCCATGGACTTGTGCATGTGCAGCTTTTCTAAATAGTCCCTAACCACCTCTTTCTCCACAGAGGGCTGGCCACCTACTCCCCATGCTGTGTTGCCCAGCGCAGCAGTCTGGGAGCTGACCTTGTTCGTGAAGACAGAGGCAAAGAAAGCATTGAGTACATTAGCTTTTTCCACATCCTCTGTCACTAGGTTGCCTCCCTCATTCAGTAAGTGGCCCACACTTTCCTTGGCTTTCTTCTTGTTGCCAACATAGCTGAAGAAACCCTTCTTGTTACTCTTAACATCTCTTGCTAGCTGCAGCTCCAGGTGCGATTTGGCCCTCCTGATTTCATTCCTACATGCCCGAGCAATATTTTTATACTCTTCCCTGGTCATCTGTCCAATCTTCCACTTCTTGTAAGCTTCTTTTTTATGTTTAAGATCCGCAAGGATTTCACCGTTAAACCAAGCTGGTCGCCTGCCATATTTACTATTCTTTCAACACATCGGGACGGTTTGTCCTGTAACCTCAATAGGTATTCTTTGAAATACAGCCAGCTCTCCTGGACTCCTTTCCCCCTCATGTTATTCCCCCAGGGGATCCTACCCATCAGTTTCCTGAGGGAGTTGAAGTCTGCTTTCCTGAAGTCTAGGGTCCGTATTCTGCTACTTACTGGATCTGGATCTTACTGGATTAAAAACAAGATTTGGCAATCAGATTGGCCACACTGAACATAGCAATGGGCCAGGCTTGCATTTTAACATGCCATTAACAATTAAGGCTGCCAAGATATAACAGAAATCTTAATCACTTCTGAAAAACACATGCTATCTAAAAGAAATGAGAATGCATCTTTTCTAAATTACAACATGTGATCAAAATGAAACAGCAATTACAGACCAATACTAACACAACTGCATCACCTACCCTCATCCTAATATACCCTCTACCCTATACCACCTACCCTTGTCTACAGATGAACTTATTAGAAACAGTCTAGTCTTAGGCACAAATTATAATGAAGCCATGGCAGTAAACAAGCAAAATAAATAATAATAATAATCATAGCTACAAAAACTTAAAGCATCAGACAGAGTGGAAGATATACAGTACACACAAGATAGCTTCAAACATCCTAGGTTAAACCAAAAAAAACCAAAACTGTCTGTAGGCAGAGAACAGCAAAAATGTATTTATTGGGAAAATAAATGAGGCAAATGCCCATGTCAAGGTTCCTCCCCCACTCTGAACTCTAGGGTACAGATGTGGGGACCTGCATGAAAAACCTCCTAAGCTTATCTTTACCAGCTTAGGTCAAAACTTCCCCAAGGTACAAAATATTACACCCGTTATCCTTGGACTGGCCGCTACCACCACCAAACTAATACTGGTTACTGGGGAAGAGCTGTTTGGACGCGTCCTTCCCCCCAAAATACTTCCCAAAACCTTGCACCCCACTTCCTGGACGAGGTTTGGTAAAAAGCCTCACCAATTTGCTTAGGTGACTACAGATCCAGACCCTTGGATCTTAAGAACAATGAACAATCCTCCCAACACTTGCACCCCCCCTTTCCTGGGAAATGTTGGATAAAAAGCCTCACCAATTTGCATAGGTGACCACAGACCCAAACCCTTGGATCTGAGAACAATGAAAAAGCATTCAGTGTTTTACAAGGAGACTTTTAATAAAAAATAGCAGTAAATAGAAATAAAGAAATCCCCCCTGTAAAATCAGGATGGTAGATATCTTACAGGGTAATTAGATTCAAAAACATAGAGAACCCCTCTAGGCAAAACCTTAAGTTACAAAAAAGATATACAGACAGAAATAGTTATTCTATTCAGCACAATTCTTTTCTCAGCCATTTAAAGAAATCATAATCTAACACATACCTAGCTAGATTACTTACTAAAAGTTCTAAGCCTCCATTCCTGTTCTGTCCCTGGCCAAGACGACTACAGACAGACACAGACCCTTTGTTTCTCTCCCTCCTCCCAGCTTTTGAAAGTATCTTGTCTCCTCATTGGTCATTTTGGTCAGGTGCCAGCGAGGTTACCTTTAGCTTCTTAACCCTTTACAGGTGAGAGGAGCTTTCCCCTGGCCAGGAGGGATTTCAAAGGGGTTTACCCTTCCCTTTATATTTATGACAGCCCACCATCAGTGCAAAGGAGATTAATGTGATTACTGACACTAAAAATAAAAATCAAGACAGTTGCGAGGTAGTTATAGAGAGATCCTACAATATATACCAATCACATTTCTTCAAATAAGTTTGTCTATATCATCACCCACTGGGTTGGGGCTGTGACAATCAAAGAGGAAGAGCCGTTTGCACAACTAAACCTGCAAGCCACACCACACATAGTTCATATATCCAGATATCAGACTGACAATTCTCCTGTCTTCCATGTAATAAGCTTTAACAATTACTCTAATGTAATTCTAGACAGATTGCACAAACTCGGGTACAGAAACTCTAAACTAACATTCAACAATGGCACATATTGGCACCTTGAAGATAAATGCACTCTGGCATGCTCATAATGGGAAATGCCACAAATTGGACTTTAACATAAATTGCCACCAGGCGGTGCACCTTCGTCCACCAGAATCTAGTGAAAGGTTGGGCATTGCACAGTTAGGGCAATATAACAGTCAGTTGCAAAAGTATACAATAATATACATCTAGCAAAGGAACCAGTGGTGGATCAATATGGAAGGTTTTAAATGATTCAACTCTCTGCCTGAAGCATCTCGCTGGATATCATATAGAGTGGAAACTTGCACAGCAACCAATATTTGAAGCAATTCTTTTAAAAAATAAAAAAGCTAAAATGGGACTGACAATTATTTTGAGGTAGGAGCTATTTTACTACTTCGTGGACTCCATTCTGTTGACATATTTGGCATAATCATGCTCTAGATGAGTGACTAAAACATAAACATTAAATCCTAAATGTTCTGTAAGGGGCGGATGCTATTGTCAATGACTATTTAGGTTGGGGTATGGAAATATCTTATGAATTTCAACAGAGATCATGATTGTAATCCGATAACACAGCCCAACAGAGCAGAGTATGTAAATCTCAGATTGAATAAAGGAAGGTAGGAGGGAGGGAGAGGAACAGAGGCCAATTCTGTTAGCAATTTCATATACTGGAGACCACTAATAGCAGAAGGTTTAGAGCCAGTCCCTAAAAACATTTTAGCAATTTTGGACATGCCCTGTCTAAAAAGTGCACAAAGTGTACAGTATTCCTCAGGGCTGTCGACTATCTGTCCAATTCCTATCACCTCTTCTGCAAGGTCAATGAACCTCTTGATGTGTTGAAGGCTCAGGGATGCTATTGGGAATTCTAGCATCAAAATGTTTTCAAAGAGTTTCAAAGGTTAGTGACCAAACATCCAGCCCTAAAATATGATGGGAATGGAATCTGTAACTCAATTACAGGGTGAATATGGATTAAGAGTCTCCAGACTGCTAAACGGCCAGCCTGTGGCATTTGACTTCAGGACACTTTTTCTAGCAAAGGAAAATCTATGCTCAAATGTGTAAAGAATGTCTAGCTTTGTTTTTGCACGTACCAAGCCTGACTGATATAATCTGGTATGAGACCACACGTGTGGACACAGTACATGATGCTTTGGAAATGATCTTCAATAGTTTCTGTTATTAGCTCCCAAAGGCCTTCAAAGAAAGTAATTAAAAATATCACTTGGATAGACAATGCAGAAAAGGATCTCTGACATTCATCATGGACTTTCTATTGCATACCTGTCCTCTGCTCTGTCCATTGGCTTCCCATTGAATATCTTTCAGGTGCTCAAAGGTCTGGTCCCAGCATATGTAAAAGATCACCTAATACTCTGACCCTGGTCCTAATCCCAACACCTCCACTCCTCAGGCGCAATAGAACTTTCTACCACAAGGGTAAACCTCATCTGTGCAGGAAACAATGCTTTCTTGGAGGCCAGTCCTAGAGTGGAACAAACTTCCACAGGTGCTAACTACCACTACAAACCTCACCACCTCCCACTTAAAGTGCAAAGTGTACTTCTTCAACCTTGCCTGCTCTAATATAAACACTCAGTAACTCTACCAAAACAAAACATGACACGAAAAATTTTCCCCAGAGAGAGAATGAGAGAGGGAAAATGAACCACATGTGACAGATGTTAATCACATCACTTAATGCACTACTGGAAGGTGCTGAGATACTGTGGTGATGAGGCTGCTATAAGAACATACACAGAGCAGAATCAGATCACCAAAAAGAAGTGACTACTGATATCTCAGCTTATGCCAAAAAGATGTAACCAGGAACTGGAGTGTATCAATCAAGCAGATTTCCTTTGAATGGTGGGTAAGTAGCTTCATAAAATAGAGGACCAGACTTTGTCATCCTTATTAACACACAGTAAGCAGGCCCTTAGTCTGCCAGTAGGCCCGCTACCTGCTGACTAGGTAGCTGCTTCACACACTCCAAAGAATTGTTCTGTCAGGACTGCCAGACATGAAGAGATGCCACTAAACATTTGTGAAAAAAGCCCTACAGGGTTTGGGACCTATTTACCTTAAAAAAACATAACTCTTCCTCTGCCCCTCACTGTGCCAACTGAGATCATCTGAGGCACTTTCTCTATAGTCACTAATGGACAAATCCTGTTAATTTTGCTCAAGTGAGTAATCTGGTTGGCTATAATTAGACTATTCTCTGGAGTAAGGCGAACAGGGTTTGGCTCTGAATGTGTTTGATTGAAGTTTATAACAGGGCATTTTTAGCAGCTGGGCCCCAACTGTGAAGATTGATCCTTCCAGACCTCCACTTTGCCAACCTTTAGAATGTAATGCAAGGCACATCACTTAGGTTAAGCATATACTTAACTATGGACCATAATTAGGTTCTTTATAGTTCAGGGAGTACAGGAAAGGGGTTATTTATGCTGTTTATTGAGGGCAGTAGATTTACTGTCTAGTTGCATTTAATCTATGTAATGTGCCTAAATACTATGGTGATGGGCACATAACATATCATTTCATAAATAAATTAAACCCCCAACCAACCTTGCAACAACCTAGATGTAGATTTGTTTATAGTGGGCTGACAAAAATATCCTGTGATGGTAATTACTACTTTGATTAATGAGAAATAGATCCTGTAACACACAATAGCCACTGCTATCACTGAATGTTCCAAAGCAAGGTTTGCCAAGAATGACATCCAAGAGATGGATTATGGAGAATGGACTTAAGTTTCCCTGTTGGGAATCTGCACAGTTGAAACATCAGCAGAATTTGAACTTGTATAACTTTCATTGTACTCTAGCTAGTCTAGTGATAAAGTAGGAGCAGCTATAAGGAAACTACTAATGGACTAACAGAGATGCATGAAAAGCATTACCCGACTGGAGAAATACACCATCAGAAAGCATGAACTCTCTTTATCTTCCCTTCCTGCTTGATGCCTCTGTTTAATGCTTAAATGCAAATTAAGCAGAGCACACCCCCCTTTGATTAGGACAGCCCTGTTTGCCTTCTGTTGGGGCAGGGCTGTGGGGTTTGGAACGTACACCATACAGGGCACTCTTATAACTTCACATACAATGTTACCACACATATTTTATCAGGACAATACTGACCAGCAAATTATGAGTTTTGAAATGATACCTTACAAGGCATCCTTTGTATAAAGATTATTACAATGGTGTGTAGGGTGTGAATACAGGAGTATATTCTGTCACAGTGGGCTCAAAACAAAACGTTAGGTCAAAACATTCCCAAACAAGGGGCTGAAAACCCAGATTCGAATCTGGACTTTGCACAAGGTTGGGGCATTCAGATTCAATGGAAAACTCTACTACCACAACCATAGTTTCATAAGAACTACTGAGGAACAACTGTCCTTCAAGGCAGAGCTAGAGAGATCACACACTGCAACTCCAGGTTCAGGGGCTGTTAGAGACACTGGTGACGGCTGGGGAGGAAGCTCAGTGGCTAGTAACACACAGTTGATGCAAAGGATGCCAGAATATAATTAACTTGCCAGTTGCACAATTCCCTGACTCTCGCCATCATTAGAAAGAAGACACCTTGCGAACTGGGAGGGTAGTAAGATAGCCTACAAACTTAAAAACTTTATTGGTAACCAACTAAAAGCCTAAACTATCATTCAGCTTTAGAAGGAGCACTATAATGAGAGTTCTGTACAAAAATTATATGAGAGTATACACTGAATTTGTAGACAGTCAGTTAATATGAACAGTACACTTACATGTACATTAAGTATTGCTTTTGTGTATGCAAGTGTTATGCTGGATCATATTAAAGAAGTTCTGTATTAAAATCACAAATGAGTTTGATTCCCCATAGTTTAAATTCCAGGGTATTACTAACTAAAAGGTCTCTTGGTTTTTGGTCTTTTATTTTTACTGTTTCTCTCCCCCTCTGTGTGAAACTTGCAAGCTGCTAATTGTGTTAGTACATCCTAAGACAGAGTCTGTTCTCAAAGCAATACTTTGTAACAACAACAACTCACACAGAGACTCCCCGCTCTTTCGTTGTATTCATCTCGCTTTGTTAACAATTGTGATTAAAATAGAGATAGAGGATGTATGTGGATGGATGCTTATAATAAATGAATGATCAGGGAATCCAGTGTCGATCAGCCGAAGAAGGCGTCAAGTGGAAACAACCAGAGGACCCCCGGAGGGCAGACTGGAATCCACCCAACAGCCTCAAGGGTGGGAGAACCGAAGAACAAGATAACATCTGGCAGCACGGAGCTGTCAGGAATGTGCCATTTGCTGATTGATTCAGCAATAGCATGATAAAGCAATTCCCATAGACTGGCATAGGAAGAAATTCCTATAAAAATGGACTCTAGAAACTGAGAACTTTGGGGTCTGATTCTGCAAACCAACTTCCAGGAGCATCAGATGTGCATCTGACAAGGCCCTGCTCCCTCCTCGTGTCCAGGTTACCTGGCCAGTGGCTTGGCATGAGCAACTCTAAGGCTGGTAACTATGATAACAACTTTGTAGAACCTGTGTGTGCGTGCGTATGAATGAATGTGTGAATAAATATGAAATTGAACGGAATGTTATAGCTATAACTAACTGCTTACTATGATTCTTTCTGCATTCACAATAAATGTGGCATTTTGCCTTATTCCCTTTAATAAGATCCTGCTAGTTTTTATTTTATTGGTATAACACAAGTTCAAGAATTAAATTTTCTCCCTGCTGTATGCAACAATTTACTGAGAGATGGTGGTGACATCATAATAAAGCACAAAAGCAAAAGTCTTAACGAGAACCTAATGATAAGTTTGTTAGTGGTGCCTTTTATTCATGGCTTTGATTAATTTTTTACAAGATCTAACATGGAGCAGTTTTCCAGCTACTTCAGCCTGTAATAAGACTCCAGAAAAGCAAAAGATGGTAATTCTCACAGGACAGACTTCTCAGGGTCTGGGAAAGGAAGGAGATGAGGGACCACCGCTGAACACCTTTGCCTGAGTTATCTGGTCAATATGGATTTATTGAAGAGTAAAAAAAAGAAGGAGAAAGATGTTTGGCTGGGGTAGTCAGCTCTTTGCTGTCTTCTCATGCTACAGAAAGGCCCTTTTCAGTAACCAGTTCATTCTGGTTACAAACACAGTGAGTTGTGTCACACTACCGTGCCAGCAACTGCAGACATACTTCAGCTGAATTGGGAAATCAGGACAAACACCAAACCAAAGTGGGAGCTGATCTAGATAGCTTGTATGTTTGCTACTGGTGCATCCATCAGACCATTAATACTTTACTGGTACCTCTGGTTAGAAGGAGCATTGCAGATTTAAAGGATAAATAATGTCCTTACAAAAGTATCCATTGATAAGATGGTAGCTTCTCTAGTTAGGAGAGGGTAGTATTTCATGGGACTAGGCACACTGGAAGGCCAAGAAATGAAGGAAAACTGGTGGAAACTCAAGAAGTTTGGGAAATTGTAGAAGGCAGATCTCTGACTTTGGCCATAAGTTTGGGTGATTAATTTCTTTTTCCTCACTCCATGTAATCAAGTGATATATGTGACTATGGTTACACTGTGATGGAACACATAATTTTCACACCTCAAACACAGAAGCAAATGACCACAAACACTGGAGACAGATTCTAAGAGCAGTGATGGCTAGACCAATAATTAAAACACCCCAGTATCAGAGCGGCTTTATAGCCATGTGTTTCTGTAAGATGTCCATGAAAGTTCTTTTAAAATAATAATGTGGATGTATGAGGGTTTTCCATTCTAACCCTCTAATATGTGAGGTGGTATTCAAGATCTGACATTCCTAGCTAATCCTGTCTCCCAGAAGAAGGGAAATGGCTGGATCAATTGTAGATGTGTAGGAAATATCATATCGATCACAGTTTTTATTTCACTTTTAAACTATTAAACTTTTCTGTAGACATGCCACTTGCACAATCCCTTAACAAATATTTTTCTGAATTTAGAGACAATTTCACAGTGTATCTGTATTTGCTATGATAAGGTGCTGATTGAGATTGTTATGTATGAACTGGGGGTACTAGGGCCGGAAAGGAAAATGTTGAAATAATTACGATAATTATCTACTCACTTTTCTTTTTCATCTGCTCTCACCTCTTGACCTCCCCCATGCCATTCTTTTTCTTCTCTCATGCATCTGTAATCACTTTCTGTCTCTCCTCTGATTCCTTTGCCTCTCTCTTCAGATATGCCTCCGCCCTATGCTAAAAAATCTTTTCTCAGTCCCTCCTGCCTTATCAGCTACTGTCTAATCTTTCTCCTCCCATTGACTTCCAAGTTCCTTGAGCATGTTGCCTAGTCCCACGATTGTGGCTTCTACATTGCTGACTCCTGGAGTCTTTTCAATCTGGCTTTCCCCTACTTCACTCCACTCAAATTGCATTAATGAAAGTCACCAGTCATCTCTTCCTGAACAAATCCAAGTGTGACTTCTTCATTCTCCTCTTTCTGTCTGCTGTTTTGAAACAATACACTTTGCCATCCTCATTGATTGTCCTCACTGGACTTTCAGGAACAATTACTCAACTCGATCTCCTACCTCTCGTAGTGCTCCTTTAGTGTCCTCTTCCTGGGCAGTTCTACTTTCTTCTCTCTCCTCCTTTTCAGCCTGAATCAAAAGGGACATGTCCCTTCCTTTGTTCTCTCCAGACCTGGGTGACCTCATCAGCTGTCATGGCTTCAGCTATCATCTTTATACTCGCGAGTCATAAATCCATCCCTCCAGTTTGTCTCTGAAGCCGCCTCTGGCACATTTCTTCCTGGATATCCCAGCTCCACCTAAAACAGAACCCCCAAGTCCTCCTCCCCCTGTCACAATGGATAACTATCAGAGATGGGCAAATAATTGATTTTTCAAGATGAGGTAGATGTAGATTCAAATGACTACTCTGAATCCAGGCAGAGAGAAGATTTGAATCCATGTTTTCTACCTCCCAGGTGAGTGCCTTAATCACCAAGCTGGAGAGTTGTTCTCACGCTCTCTCTTTGACACAATGAATGTTTGGCTGTTTATTCAGATTAGAACAGCTGCAACAGGAGAGACTGAATGCAGAATAGCCTGCACCCTGGTGGTTAGGGCACTGCCTTGAAGGGTGGAGGCTGAGTTCAAGTCTCTGCTCTAATATTTACTCAAAGTGCAATGGTTTCAACAAGAGAGACTGAGAGCAACCCCCCCTCCACCCTGTCTGAATACCCTATAGGCTAGTGGTGGGGATGCTCATATGGGAGGAGTAGATCTGTGCTCAAGTTCCTGTTCCAGAATGGGGATTCAAACCCTGGGTCTTCCACATCCCAGGTGCCTTAATCTCTGTGCTAAAGGTTATAGGGAGAGATGGGGATGCTCACACTCTGAATCTGGCCCTGGAAAAGTTTTTCCCAGATGAAATTTATAGGATCAAATTTGCAAATAGTTTTGGATTGACTGAAACTGCATTTTTCAACAAGTAAACCATTTTTCCAAAAAACATTTCACCCAGCTCTAATAACTACACCATCCTTCCCTATGCTAGCTACAAAGCCAATGCCTTTTTAAAGGAAGAAGTGTATTTTTGCCATTCAAGTGCACTTTTTGTTTTGGGATGTCAATGAATTGCCTAACAGAACTGATAGTTTCTTGTTATTATTCTCATTTCTTGCTTTAAATATTGAAATAGCACCTACGAACCCCAGTCACGGACAAAACTCTATTGTGCTAAATACCGCACAAACACAGATTTGTTCCTTCTGACTTTTAATGAAAAATTGTAATTTTGCAGTGGCTCAGATTTTTCTGTTTTGTGGCTGCAACATCCTAGGGTAAGTGTGTCCTAGATATGCCCACATCTTGAATACTACATGCAGATCTGGTCCCCCATCTCAAAAAGAGATATATTGGAATTGAAAAAGGTACAGAAAAGGGCCAAAAAAAATGATCAGGGGTATGGAACAGCTTCCATATGAGGCGAGATTAATAAGACTGGGACTTTTCAGCTTGGAAAAGAGACGACTAAGGGAGGTATGATAGAAATCTATAAAATCATGACTAGTGTGGAGAAAGTAAATAAGGAAGTGTTATTTACTGCTCACAACCAAATGAAATTAATAGGCAGCAGGTTTAAAATGAACAAAAGGTTGTATTTCTTCACACACAACACAACTGTGGAATTCTTTGCCAGAAGGTGTTGTGAAGGCCAAGACGATAACAGGGTTCAAAGAAGAACTAGATAAATTAATGGAGGATAGGTCCACCAATAGCTATTAGCCAGGATGGGCAGGGATGGTGTCCTTAGCCTCTGTTTGCCAGAAGCTGGGAATAGGCAACAGGGGGTGGATCACTTGATGATTATCTGTTCTGTTCATTCTCTCTGAAGCACCTGCCATTGGTCACCGCTGGAAGACAGGATACTGGGCTAGATGGATCTTTGGTCTGATCCAGTACGGCTTTGCATACTGGAGAACTTCAGAGAGCATTGCTCCCTCCTGAGGCATGCTGCTTTTTGGAAACTCTTCCAAGTCCTGTATGGCTGTGCACTTCCTCCTACACAACCCTGCGCTTCAGTGACACAATCTGACCAGTCTGACTGCCTTAGTGAAGAGGATAAATTAAAGACCCATATAAATAGTACTGGAATCCAAATGATCATTTTTCTAAATAAAGGACAGATATGTCAAAATTAGGACAGATCATATATTAAATCAACAGTCATTGGGGCCCAATAAAGAGAAGCTAGGAAGTGAGGGCCTTGATCCCTTCACCGCTGTGAGCCTCTACAGCACAACATGGCAACATTCCTTTGCAGTCCTGAAATTCCAGCTTCTAATTGATATGCCTAGTACACGGGTCAGCGCTTGTGTGCTCTGTGGATGAGATACACTGGCCAAGTAGTAATTAGATAAAATAAGGGATATCAGGCAGTTCTCAATCTAACACAAAATACATAGCCAGGATGAATAGCACAATTATATTTCCCATATCCTCTGAGACAGCAAATAGGGTGCAAAGCAGGCCAACATGTACTGATGTATCTTTTCTTACCAAGGAGCACCCAGAGTTGTTTGTAAACTAACTTGTCAGACTTACTGATATCATAGGCTCATTATTGTAAGTATTGGCCTTTGGTTGTGAGTACTACACACTGACAGGTCATTAATGAAATCTAAACAAAAGAAAGGCTCTCTGAACTTGACCTTTTTGGTAATCTGAACATTTATTATTTCTACCTCTTAGGCCAATGACCTAAGTAATTGTGTTTGACTGCAAAAGTAGTTAGATCTGCTGAGGATATACAGGCAAGTTAAATTAAGGGCAAACAGACCATGGCTGTAAAGATATCACTATTACATTGAAATGGGAAGTAGAATGAATGAACTGTAAATAAGGATTAAAAAACAAAAAGCCAAATCTAGTCATGGGATTTTAGAGGAACTCTACTTTGACTTTAATGGGGAGTTCAGCTAATAAAGCCATATGACTCACCATTATTAGTAGACCTATTAAAAACAATAGAAAAGAATGCTAGTTTTCAAGTGGTTCAAAAAGTAAAAATAAAATAACCCATAAAGGAAAATTGCTAAGTATTTAGAGCAATACTGTCAGATAGTTTAGGCCCAACATTTAGAGTCCCCACTCAGGAAAAACATTTTACAAATGCTAACAAATAGAAAGGCATTCCTTACGTTTTTTTCCATTAGTTCATTTTTTAAATGCTGCAGCATGAGGCATGAAGCATGAGAATACTATAGACCAAGAGAAAAAGCAGAGATAGGAACAAATGGGGCCAGTTTAATAGTTAGAAACAAGTGAAGAGCAAGAAACAATCAGGGAAAACAGTGAAAAGTATATAACGATTGCTTAAAATTCTGGTCTAGATTGTGACCTAGCCCCATGCAATGGAGTCTATGTTGCAGTGTTGCTCCTAGAATGGCCCAGAAGGGAGACTGACTGCCAGAATGTGCTCCCTGATATGCTGGTGTAGATACACCGCCAGGGGTCAGAGTCAAAGCTGTATTCACTCCTTACTCCTTCCTGCTCATTGGCACGCAGGAGGGGACACAGCGGCACTGTGGAGCATGCTACCCACCAGGTCCTGGAAGCTGCGTTATGGTACATGGGGTGCTTTATGCCCTTCTTACTCCCTTCGGCTAGTGCCCAGAATGGGCCATAATCTGGCCTTCTTTAATTATCGACAGGTTCGTAAGTAACACAGGTTTGGATGTGTAACTTTGAGCATGACTGTGTCCCTTAACTAACTTACTTTATGCAAGGAATTAACACCTCCAAAATGAAGTTAGTTAGCAGCAAAAGGCTTGCACACAGTAGGAGGAAAGAAAACTGAAGATAAACTGAAGCTGGATTGAACAAATTGTGGCTATCTCCAAACAAAGAGTTCTAGGACAGCAGCAAGTAATCTGGGATGTTAAACATGTTTCTGCTATTTAAATGTTTGACTTGTTTTATTGTTAATAAACCACCTGTGCTGAACTGTCTGGTTCTGTTATCTGGAATTATGTACAGTAGAACCTTGATTATTAGAAAGAGTTGAGTGTACCAAAAACCTGCAAATACCCATGGGTTTGATTAATCAGGGGAGTCATATGGCTGAATTCAGGGAGAGGGAATGTCTGAGGGGCTGGCTTCCCCAATGAAGGCTGCCTGGAGAAGACAGGAGAGAGTGGAGTTTCTACACACGAGTCCCTTCTGTCTCCTCTTCAGCCAGTTGCCTTGGGGAAACAGGTAACTTCCTCTCCCTGCTTTCCTCTTTAGCCAACTGTGCAGTAAGCCTCAGGGGACATGTTGTTCCCTAATTTCACATTAGATCTGGCTAACCATGGTTCGGATATGGGACTCAAAGTTCTACTGTATTTATTGGGAAAAAGCCCCTACAATTGATAATTATAGGACTTATTGTAAAGTGCTTAATAATGATGCTTTTATAGATGATACACCTCTGAGTAATGCAAAATGGTAGAAACCCACTGTGACCTTCTCTATACACTCCCAATCAACCTTTACCTGACACACCCATACTTACTTTGGTCAGTGTACTTGTAAGGAACCTGCAACGTGGCTAATATTGGCTGCTCTTGCATTCTAAACATCACAGCTTCAACAAAAGTGATTCTTTTGGGAATTCCACCTACTCATATTTCCCTCATTACAGCCCCACTGCAACTGAAGGACTTTTTTGGTGAGATTATTTGTTATTTGCATTGGGGCCTTTGGGTGCTACTGCAATTAGGTTGGGGACCCCTGGTGCCAGGTGTTGTACAAACACAGGCCAATATGTCTCCTGCCCCTAGGAGTTTATAATCTAATTTGAAATGAGTTGCAACAAGTGAGTGCAAATAGCAACTGGAGAGAACAAGGAGGTCAGAGGATGAGGGTAATGAAGCTGAGATCCTGCTGTTACACAGGTTCACTATTGCACCAACATGTTGGTTCCAAATCAGACATTTTTTTAAAGAATTACAGTAAAATCAAGTAAATAAACTGAATCTGTTATTATGTGTGCAAGAAATCAGCCAACCTGTGATGTCTAGGTTGTAACTTTTGGAATTTACATTGAAATTAATTGGGAAACTCACCTATTACACAGAATGGTTTCCTCGCAAATCGCAATCTTCCTTGCCATCCTCGGTAGCGACAACAGCAGCCAGCTGACCAGATACGAATGATATATTCCAAACCAAACACAACAATCATGACAAACTCCTGGAAAGGGAAAATAAGAGACATGTCTGTTGCAGGCTCCAGAAACAAAATAGCAAGAAATACTTGACAATTATGCCTGACGAGTCAATTCATCTAATGCAACTGTATTCCTTTTCCTGAATCAAACCAAACTGGTTCTGTAGGGCATCAAAATACTAGGACTTGCATGTCCATACAGTAAATACAAACACCCAAAAGTGTCCCTATTAAGGGCACGGTCCTTATCTGTGCATCACTAAATATCTTCTAAAGTCAGCTATTTAATGTGAAAGAATTAAGTGTCCAGTCCTGCACCATAAATGTCAATGGCAAAACTCTCAGTGACTTTCAAAGTTCCACAATCAGGCCCCAGGTGATTTTACAAGTTACTCAATAATATACATATTCAAAACTGGGCTCTTATTTTGAAAGCTTAGTATTCTGGCAGGTACATTCTCATTTTACTTCATGGTAATGATATGCATGTGAAATAATTTAGGCCACACATAGGAATTCAGGAAACACTGTTTTATTCTGTACCAGTCTGAGATAAAACCCCCATGTGCTCATCTGGTGCAGCATGTGTTAGCAGTATTGTCCTTCTGATTTAGGGCTGGTTCCTGCTCTCATTAAAGTCAGGTAAGAGAAGTGACCATAACTGGCCAATGGCATATACAGTTTGTGTCCCAGTAAATGTATGCGCAAATTGTGTGTAAGTTTTTCACATAAAACTGTGTGTGTAAAACCTTTGAAAATCTGGCCTTGTTTTCTTTACTTTCAAGTTGAAATTGTCTTTCAATTGTCTACACCAGGGATTGGCAACCTTTGGCATGCGACTCATAAGGGATATCCGCTGGTGGGCCGGGACGGTTTGTTTACCTGTAGCGTCCGCAGGTTCGGCCAATCACAGTTCCCACTGGCCGCGGTTCACCGTTCCAGGCTAGTGGGGGCTGCTGGAAGCGGCGGCCAACACATCCCTTGGCCCACAATGCTTCCCGCAGCCCCAATGGGCCTGGAATGGCAAACCGCGGCCAGTGAGAGCTGCAATCGGCCGAACCTGCAGACGCTGCAGGTAAACAAACCGTCCCAGGCCACCAGCAGATATCCCTGACGGGCCGGGTGCCAAAGGTTGCCGATCCCTGGTCTACACATTTCAAAAGTTTCAATCTATATTTGCGGCACATACGGCAGGCCAAATTCTGCTTTCAGTAAAATCAGTGAAGTCAATGGAGTTACAGCAGTTTAACTAAATAGAATTTAGCTCACTATTTCTTAAAGTGATTGGAATTCAAAGACATGATGTGAAATAGTGCATTGAATACAGGCATGGTATTATAATCTTCATTTAGATTTACTCCCAAAATGTCATTGATATGGTATACTGGTTTTAAAATGATTAAATGAGAGTTTGGTTAACTTGCAAATGGAAGAGAAAAGTACTTGATGGAACTTATTAAGCAGTTTATCAAGAAATGAAGGACGAAAATTATATTTTATTTGACAGGTGACAACATTTCTCTGTCCAGAATAAAGCTGTTCTATGTCAACCAATTAATTTGTTATCTTTACAGGATAAGGACTAGCATGGTACCAGTAAGTAAGCATTACAAATAAATTAAACAGAGGAATATTTGCAGGAAAAGGGTTGACCCACCTTTGATTTTTTTTCAGGAATCATTCATATGTTTTTGGTTTTTCTTTTCTTTTTTTTTTACACAGTAAAAGCCTAAAACTCCTGAAAGCAAGTCAGTTGCAGACAGCACCTATGGTTAGCTCAGGGACTCATTTACATGAACTAATGGCATACATAGTTTTGTGGTGTGTAATAATGCCGACTTAACTTATAATTAATGGCCTTATATTCATATATTCTGTACTGTGTTTGCCTATCCTTACGTACAGCTTTTTCCAAACATGCAATCCCTTCCTAAAATGATGTGTCAGCTTGATTTAAATTTATCACATTTATTAAACTGTACTTATAAGCCCCTCTGGAAGCTTCCTTTTTCACCTTTGTAAATCCTTGTATTTAAATTCATAAATCACATATAAACCTAAGATGAGATGTCCTTATCCATAACACAGTAACAGAAAAGGCCTAGCATTGCTTTGTTTTAAAGAAAATCCAAAGAACAATTAACACGATAGGTTAGTGGGATTAATTACGCTATTTCAGCAAGCACTAAGGTAAGTCTATGGACAGAATTACTGCACAGTACTCTAGTGTATTTATGTTCCTTATTAATTTTCTTGCTTAATCAATTCATTAACTATATTGCAAAATACTTCCTTTTTCTAGTAATTCTCAATAGTGGTTTAGCATGTGGCAGATTCCCTATGGGTCAATTCCCTGTTGGCCAAGAATGAAAAAAGGAAATACAATCTGGTTGGAAAAACTAGAGAAATAGTATTTTAGTTATTTAGCTACCACTTTTATATTGTAAATGGCTAAATCTGGCTTACATATGGTCAGATGAGGTTTCCAACTTTTTGTGTGTTCATGGAAGGGATCTAGTCATTTTACACTTGATTTCCTTGGTGAAGTTTACTTTTTCTTTGGGAGTGGTGGAAGGTAGATCTCCAGTCACTGTCTTGATTCCCTTAAAAATCTCTTGCTTGTTAAAATCTAGTCACATTTTGAACGAATTACTACAAAACTAGTTTGTATGGCAAACGGGGTATGTATATGCATGGGAAGCACGCTGAAACTGTCATAATCTCTTCATCTCATGTACTGAATCTGATTCATACACATAGAAAGATGCTCTCCTTCATGGTCCAGGCCCCACTAATGCTTCTGAGCTAGAATAGGCAAGAATGAAATTCATTCATGAATACTATACAGAAGTATTATTTTACAGCATTAACCATTTGGCTGAAACTCACAGCATATATTGCTGATATAATGAATGAGATAAAGTGTATTAAACTTTATGTAACTTCACACTGGTGTCTATTACTGCCCGTTTTGTTTAGAGTTCATTTACAATATTACCATTAGGAATTCCTGTTCTCAGTGTTTTCGTAGCTATAGTAAGTGGGGGGGAGGGTGGTAAGGGAATTCATTGTGTCTTGAAATCTTGTATGTGATTCAAGGTGCCCTGTGGTACAAGGTCTTTTCTGTCAGAAAGCACACTTTCTCTCTTTCACACACACAATTTGAAGAAAAAAAGTCCATTTGGGCATATTTAAGTCAAGAGAGTAAAAGAGATAAAGAATTTGCTTTCAGACATTCTTCGCAAGAGTATGAATTTTTTTAGATTGGATACGTAGATTGAAACACCTCAGTTTTATTCTGAGACATATCACCATTTCTAGCAGTATTGCCCGTTTAAGTATAGAGAATCTCTCTCAAGCCAGTAGAATTTTTCACAAATAAAATAAATTTTAAATGCGACCACTTGGCAAATGATCCTATTACCTTGCAGGATCAGGTCTCCAGTGGCCATTGCTTTAGCTAAATGACTGGAAGAGTCATATTTTTCAACCTATATTTCTGTCAGGGTTCCTTCCCCACTCTGAACTCTAGGATACAGATGTGGGGACCCGCATGAAAGACCCCCTAAGCTTATTCTTACCACCTTAGATTAAAAACTTCCCCAAGGTACAAACTTTGCCTTGTCCTTGAACAGTATGCTGCCACCACCAAGCGTTTTAAACAAAGAACAGGGAAAGAGACCACTTGGAGATGTCTTCCCCCAAAATATCCCTCCAAGCCCTACACACCCCCTTTCCTGAGGAGGCTTGAGAATAACATCCTAACCAATTTGTTACAAAATCGTCAAAGACCCAAAACCCCTGGATCTTGGAATAATGGAAAAATCAGTCAGATTCTTAAAAGAAGGATTTTATTTAAAAAAAAGAAAGGTAAAAATCATCTCTGTAAAATCAGGATGGAAAATACTTTACAGGGATTCAAAACACAGAAGATCCCCCTCTGGGTAAAACCTTATAGTTACAGAAAACAGGAATAAAGCTCCCTCTTAACACAGGGAAAATTCACATAAAACAAAAGATAAACTAATCCACCTTGCCTGGCTTACCTATACTGGTTGCAATACTGGAGACTTGGATTAGGATGGGTGGGAGAAGACGGATTTCTGTCTGGCCTCTCTCAGTCCCAAGAGAGAACAACATGTAAACAAAGAACACAAACAAAAGCCTCCTCCCCCGCTCCAAGATTTGAAAGTATCTTGTCCCCTTATTGGTCCTTTGGGTCAGGTACCCGCCAGGTTAGCTGAGCTTCTTAAGCCTTTACAGGTAACAGGATGGTGCCTCTGGCCAGGAGGGATCTTATAGCACTGTACACAGAAAGGTGGTTACCCTTCCCTTTATATTTATAACAATTTCTATATGAGATTTTTTTAAAAATCATCATTTAAAGGGTATAAGAAGCTCACAGGTCATAAGCTACACTTGAATAAATTTGAAATTTTGTATTAGACCACAGGACAGGAAAATCAGAGTCAAGAATGAAACCCAGTGCTTGTGCCAGTTATTACAGTTGGCACGAGCTACTACTGCTGGATGCCTCAAACCACTGGAAGACTTTAAACGCTACAGGTACTTCAATACCAAGGGAGCAACTGAGGGAGTTGGAGATAGAATTTCAGATTTCCATTTCCATTTTCTGTCCTACTGATGTCTAGGCAGGACTTCTGGGACCCAGTTACACTGCCCTTACTCCTCCCAAACCATTGACGTTAATTGTACTTTTGGCAAGAGAGAGCAGGATCAGACTCATATGGATACTTTACTAAATGTTTTTTATGTGTGGCTGCTCATCTACTTAGACACCGTTCACCTGGTTCTGATTTTCCTTACACCAGTGTGAGCCTAGATTAACTTCCCTGAGGTCAATGGAGTTACTCCTGTGTAAAACAAATCAAATTCAGGATTTTTATTTTATATATGAAAGCAGGTGAAGCTATGAGCCTACAGAAAATTCCTACTTACTACAAAAATGAGAACAAAATCCAGACTTTTAAATACTTTGAATATTGTTGGTTTTTTGTTTTGTCCCTCAGTGATGGAGACACAAGGACCAAACATAACTGGAAATATACATAATAATTTGGACAGTTATTGGATTCCTTATAGTGACTTTATATCATTTTAAAAGGTATTGTAAATATGTCATTCTAAGCAACACACACAGACACGTAAATCAGAATAAGACCACACTGTTCTTTAATCTGGCCTCTTTAAGGAACTCATCAGGGTAGACTTCACCCGTGACTACATATACACTACGAATGGTAGCCTTTTGTAGAGGGGGTGAGTAACCAAGCCCAAGTTTTCCCCAGTAATTGATAAAACAGATCATTTGAGTGGGAAAAAAGTCTTCACTACTTCCTGGAATGCTATTAATTCTGCTCAACAGGACACAATAGTATCAGCTCCATCTGAACTGACATTTTTTTACATTCAAAATTCCCATTAACATCAGTAGGAGATAAGAATGTGTGTTTCAGTCTTGCAGCCCTTGTGCATATATAATGTATCTGGCCCAGGAAAGCAGATCAAATATGAAATTAACAAAAGGTTTTATAGGGCTTCAGTAAACTGGGCTGATAATTAATGAACTCAAACAGGGTAACAACTCAAACAGAGTAACAGATATTGTTAGTGCTTTTTGTTTGTTTTCCCTCTCTCTAATTAGGATTCAAACTGTACTTTGTTATTAAATTAGCATGCTTCTCAGACGCTTTTCTGTGATAAGAAATTTCCCTTAATATAACATTCAAATGGCTAAAAACTATTTTAATTTCTGCATTAATTAATATAATTATTCATTAAAACTCTAAATAACCTTGGGTTAATTTGCTGCATACCTGCTGTGGCCATCAGGTTCCCTTGGTTCCAGACCATTATTTTACAGAATCAGATGGTATTTAAGTAAAGAAAAAATGCTGATATTGTAAATTCTGGGTTATTTTTCCCAGCCATAAGAGAGTCATGGTTAATTAGTTACACTAGCTATTGCATACAAGAGATCTGCATACAAAACAATAGCTCTTCTCTTATTTTACTTATATTTTCTGTACTTAAAATAAAGTTTCATAATCTTATGTAGAGCACTAAACTAAGATATTATTTGCAACGGAGCTTCTAATGGGTATAGGCCCTGTTTGTACAGAGCTCATTGTAGATTGGGGTCTCTGTGCCAATGGTTTTCAGGAACTTAGAAAGTGAACCAGAATCTATCAAAATAGTCCTGTGAAATAAACGTTAATATAAACATCAGATAAAACCAGCATCTCTATATTAATGGAAACACATAGAGCCAGATTCTCAGTTGGTGTAAATCAGCTTAACTCCAGTGGGTCAGATGGAGCTATGCCAATTTACACCAGCTCTGGTCCAGAAAGTCTTGAAAACAAATGTATTTATTATTTTCAAGCTACCAGAAAAAGAAAGAACTAATTTTTCTCACATCTTCGATTCCTGATGACTTTGCATCAGCTTCTGCAATTTTAGTTTGGTAACCTGTAAAACTTCTATGACACATAAATGGCATCATCCAAATAATAATGGCTAGGTGCTAGCATAATGCAAATAAAATAATAATAGTGCTTTATGATTCACAGTTTATGGGAAGTTGAAATGTTTGCTCACTCAATTAAAAGAAGAACATAACAGTTTATCTTGGTTCCAGGACCATGCCCTGCACCCCTTGTCAGGTAAAACTCTAGCAGTGGTTCTCAAACTGTGGATCAAGATCCCAAAGCGAATCATGGCCCCATTTTAGTGGGGTTGCCAGGGCTGGCTTAGACTTGCTAGGGCCTAGGGCCAAAGCCCAAGTACAGCCCGAGGGCTTCAGCCCTAGGCAGCAGGGCTCAGGTTACAGGCCCCCTGCCTGGGGCTGAAGACCTTGGGCTTTGGCCCCTGGGCCTGGGGCGGTGGGAATTTGGCTTTGCTCCCTCGCACCCAGGGTGGCAGGACTTGGTGGACTCAGGCTTCAGTCCCCCCTCCTGGGGTCCTGTAGTAATTTTTGTTGTCAGAATGGGTGGTGCAGTGCAATGAAGTTTGTAAACCCCTGCTCTACTGATTCCTGAGCGATGAGTACAGGATTGGGTCCTACAATTAATAGTTCTTGTTTTCAGAATGACATAAAATTGTGTCATTATTGCATTGCCCCCTGAATGCTGCGCTGCCCCATCTCTGAAAATCTGGGAGGCATTGTGCCTCAAACAATCCAAAGGCTTCCAGAGTTCCAGAGGATAACAGCTACTGCATCTCCCCTTTAAGGGGGTGCACTCTGCACTTCTCCTTTACAGCTGACTGCTTTAGGGATAAGTGGCAAATATGCCCCACATCCTCCTTGACCCTTTTGGATCAGCCACGTGCAACACTTTGACAAAGAAAAGTGTAAAGGTTCCAACTGTTACAATATGGCTCCACCCCCATAACTGCACTGACACCAGTCTGTTATGATTAGATCCAACCAATGAATCCCATGGGTTGCTATGCCACATGGGTTTGGGCAGTGCTTGCTCACTGTTCCTAGCTCTCAGGTGCACACCCAGGTGTAGACCGCACGAGTGACACCCTTCTTTAATTCAATTCTTTACAGTATAAAGCCTTACTTGTTTCCTTGTGAGTTGTTCTTTTACATATTCGTTATCCATTTATCTGTTCATAATATCCTAAAGTCTTTAGGTCTTGCATGTGTTTGTCATTCCATTTTCACAAATCAATAAGAGGAATTCAGGTAAAAAGCACTGTTTCTACTACTTTGTATTCAACACACGCCAAATTCCTGTGACAATGCCCGACATTTTCTATTAAAATGATTTCAGTGATTGTTAGGTACTTAGAAAATTAGAGATTTCATAGAAATTCAGGTTCAAGGCAAAAGTATGGCTGTGCTTCATGCTGAAACATCGGAAATTTTAACTTTAAATACTAATTTTAATGCATCAATTAATGGAATATCATAGAAACAGTTCCCCAGTCCTCCCAGCCTAATACATTTTGATCTAAATGTACAACTCTTGTGCTATCAATTCTAATAACAGAAACTATATTGTGTTACTATATGGTTTTCTATGATATCATTTCCTCCTTTTGTTAACAATTGCTCAGTGATTAATATATACCCTATTTCTATAGAACAGGTACGGTAAATAAAGGATTAAATTTTTATGATGTTACACTATCTAATTACTCTTGTGAGAAAGGACTGTGTCTACCTCTGTTTTTTCAGCAGTTAGCACAAAGGATTCCCGATCGGGGTGAGCAGCTGGCAGTGCAACTAGAAATAATAACATCTCCTGTAATGCCAGCAAAAAACTGGACAACGGTTAGGGTGCTGCTTTGCTGAGACCACTGCCTAGCGTGCTCACGAGTATTGTGCGTCCCCATCTGTCTGTATCCATCTGTTGTGTTTTGTCTTATACTTAGATTGTAAGCTCTAAGGGGCAGGGGCCATCACTTTGTTTTTTTGTTTGTTCAGCACTAGCATAATGGGTCCTGGTCCATGACTGGGTCTCCTAAGTGCTATAATAAATAACAAAATAAATAATAAACAATAATAATAATAAATGTAGCAAAAAAATTGAACTCCAGGGGTGAAATCCTGGCCCTGTGGATGTCAATGAAAAAAAATTCTGACAATTTCAGAATTTCACCTAAGAAGTCTCTTCATTCCTTAGTGGGAAGGAAACGAGTGGATGCAGACACAGGATATTACTGATTTATTTACAATATGTACAATTTTGAACAAATATATTAGGTGGCAAGAACACAGCATAGCTGTTGCTCACCAACTCAGTAAGGTGTTAAGCCCCAGTCACTTCAGTGAGGCTCTGGGAGGGTGTAAGGGTCTGCCCACCTGGAGCTGTTTGCAGGATGAGGCCAAATTCATGACATCACATCCACAAAGCATCAATGTAACCATTTAATGGTGATTAAAGAATTTTGGGGCCTATGCACTGTGGAAATTGGGAGCTCTCCACTTTCACTCATTTTTGGCCCAGCCGTCCCTCCGTCATGATGAAGGGGCTACTGAGCCAAACCTGAGCAGCACTCGACCTCGCTCCAGTTCTGCTCCAGCTGCTGCCAGCCCTGTATGGCATGAATAGGGGCTGTTCAGCAAAGTGCCTCCACCCCATACATTCCTCATCCTGCACACCTCCCTGAATGCTCATCCCACCCCACATATACCCCAACAACCCTCCACCAGCCGCCCTCTTACCCTGATGGCCCCCCCTCACACACACACATCCCAGGAGCCCTGATGTACTTCTCATTCACAGAAGCTCCAAACATCTCAGCCCCATAGGCCACAGTCCCCAACATGCCCCACTCCCACCAACATCCTCCCCCTGCACAGTCCCCACAACTCCTCACCTTGCAGCCCCCCAACACTCCCCACTTAGCTTAGTTGTTTTTATGATGGGATCCTCAATGCCAGGCTCTCACCCACCGTCCCCGAGTCCTTCCTGGCTGCTCACCAGGACCCCACTCCTGGCTCAGCATTCCCAATGCCAGCTGCTCCTATCACCCGTCCTGTGCTCACATGGCATGGGCCAAATTTGAGTGAGTGGCACTGAAGATCATGAAGTTGAAGATTTACAATCCTGAGGCATATGAATTATTAGGAGCATATTCAGGAGCTAAAGATGCTACCTAGATCTTTCCATGAAGGTACAACCAATGAAAGGGTGACAACAGCTGATATTTGGATCCTGCTAAGCCTCTGATGAAAGAGGTCCATCTTCCACCTTCGGAGACTATGGATGAAAAAAAGTCTCTCTCTTTAAATTGACATACCAACTCAGCACTCTGATCTCTTCTGAGCCTGTTAATCTCATCTCATCCAAGTAAGTAAACAGCAACAAAAGGCAAAGAAAAAAGAAACCACAAAACAGCACCAAGAAGAAGCAGGGCCAGATTAATCTTTTGTAAATCCCAGCACCTGGACTGTGGCCCTGCCCCCTGCTCCAGCCGCACTCCGCCTGAGGCCCCGCCGCTGCTTGGCCTCTTCCCCACGAGGCCCTGCCCATGCTCTGCTCCAAGGCCTCACCCCCACGAGGCCTTTCCCCCCTTAAGCCCCACCCACTGTTTGCACAGGGGGGAGGGAGTGGAGAGGAGTGAGCAGCAAGCGGGGGCCTTGGGGAAGAGACCGAGTGGGGTGGGGTATTGGGGGTTAGGGGCAGGGCCACAGTCCAGGTGCCCGGGCCCCTTCTGAGTGTGGGGCCAGCACCAGAGCATCATTGGCATCATTGTAAACCTGGTACTGAGAAGAAACATTCTTCCAGGCCAACATTGCTTCTGCCACATGATACTACCAAAACTTCAGCACCATTGGTGACATGATGTTTGCAAAAGCATTGCAAAGGAATTACATTTAATCAGTTCTTGCAATAATTTTCATTGGATATTGAAACACTGTTAGGCACTTAAAACTTCTCATATTAGCACTAGATTGTACCGATTGCATTCTCCTGGAGAGGAAACAAACTAAACAGCGAACTAATGGGAATTACTTTGAATTTAAGATTCTTAGTATTCATTAATATGCCTGTCTCAAAACCATTCCTTAAAGCAGTGGTCCCCAATCTGTGGGGCACGCCCCCCAGAGGGGTGCACAGGAACATTTGGGGGGGGGGAGGGTATGGTGGGGCCTGTGCCAGGCCCCACGGGGGCAGGGGGAGGGAGTGCCACCCAGCCCAGCTCTGCCCCCAGCTCTGCTCTGGCCTGCCCCCAACAGCAGCCCCACCTCCTAGCCGTGGCTCCACTCCCAGCCCTGGCCATGCCCCCAGCTACAGCCCTAGCATCTTCCCATGGCTTCTGGCCTGGCTCCATACCTGGCCACAGCCTTGGCTGCTGGCCTCAACTGCAGCCCAACCCCAGTCCTGCCCTAAGCCTTGGCCCCCGGCCACAACTCTACTCCTAGCCCTGACCCCACTCCCAGCCCCGCCCCCAGCCTTGGCCCTCTTACCCCACCCACATTCCCCACCCCCGGGAACCACAGCTCCACTCCCATCCCTGGTTCCCAACCACAGCACCTGGGGGTGAGGCGCAGGAGGGCGCATACAGGGGTAAGGGAGATATGACATTAAAAGTTTGGGGACCACTGCCTTAAAGTGAGTTTGTGAGTAAGGCTCCATGGGATTAGAACCCAGATCTGTAGAGCCTATAATGGCTGATATTCTCACATTGCCACTGGAAGGGCAGGCATAGCCACATCCAGGGAACACTGCAGAGACTGGGCACTGCAGGAAGTACTGCCCAAAGGGTCCAGAATGACAGTACCCTGCAGCCTTCTGATTGGTCAAGTACCCTGGACTTCTGGCCTGCTGTGACTCCTGACCACATCTTGTCTTCTGATCTCCAGTCTACAACCCCAGCCTGACCCTAACTCTTGCCTCCAGATTCCAGCCTGGTACTACCTCTGGTCTCAAGTCTCCGCCCCCAGCCAGACTCTGACCGTGACTCTTGCTTATTGAACCTAGGTCTAGTGATTCCTTTGACCTTTGCTCATGGACTAATGTCTTGTGGCTGTCCTTGACGTGTGGACACCAGCTCAGCTGTGAACACTAGGCCAGACCACCTATGTCCTGGTCCCTTATAGTGGGTGTATAAAAAACTATTTCATTTGAATGGCTTCTTTACGTACCTAAGTTTAATACTATTGTCACTTCATAGAACTTTGGGCTGGCCTACACTGAAAAGTTATACTGGCATAGTTACATCTCTCAGGATGTGAAAAATCCACACCCATGAGATGTAGTTAAACTGACCTAACCCCTAGTGCAGATAGCACTAGGTTGATGGAAGAATTCTTCAGTTGACCTAGCTACCCCCTTTTGGGGAGGTGGCTTACCTACAGCAACAGAAGAACCCCTTGCATTGCTATAGTAAGTGTACACTGAAGCACCACAGGGGTGCAGCTGCAGTTTTAAGTGCACCCATTGTCTTAGTTAAGTTTCTCATGGTTATGGAACTGCTATGTAATAATCTAGGACTACTGAGAGGGAATGCACTCAGAGAAACCAAAGGGTGGGTGGTCAGATGTGCTGTTCACCCGGTAATTATCACAAATATCACTTACTGCTGTCCATTTATAAACTGCTTATGTTATCCTTGATAAAACAAACAAGATTCACCAACCCTTAAACAAAATTCCCTTGACCATCTATAAAATGTTTTAGTTAGCTATGATACACAGACAGATCTCACTACTGACTTTGGAAAATAATATACTTAAAGGAGTGTCCCCATTTCTTCTTTCTATAAACTATACATTTTTAGTTATTTCTAGAAAAAACTACCCGGCATCTGACACCTTAGGAACATCCCTTTCTATCCACAAGCATTACTCAAGACCATCTCTGTTCTAGTGTCAGGTTTCAGAGTAGCAGCCGTGTTAGTCTGTATCCGCAAAAAGAAAAGGAGGACTTGTGGCACCTTAGCGACTAACAAAATTTATTTGAGCATAAGCTTTCGTGAGCTACAGCTCACTCTGACGAAGTGAGCTGTAGCTCACAAAAGCTTATGCTCAAATAAATTGGTTAGTCTCTAAGGTGCCACAAGTCCTCCTTTTCTTTCTGTGCTCATGCTAAGCATCGGATTCTGCCCTGTTAAATAAAACAAAGCCAATTGCAGCCCCATTTCAAGTGCTTGAATGTTAAAAGACCCTCTGCTTTTGAGACGTGTGTCCTGAACTTCCTTTCAGATGAGAAAAATTGGTTAATTTTCCATTTAAGTGCTAGCTAATGTTATTGTGCTGATGTGGTCTCCTGTAATTATTTTAAATGTACTTCCCTTTACAGGACATTCTTCTCCATATCAGATATAATTTATTTTACCACTTTTTTATTGATTTCAGCTTTCCTAAGAAGTTTATTTCAAATATTTATGAGCTGTATAATTTTAACACTTTTGCTACAATGTCCAATTTCCAGATTAACATCAATGGACACGGGTAATATAATGTGTGCACTGTACTATTCAAAGTGAAGTTATAACTTGGATAGTAAGTATGATCCCTGCATCAACTTTAGGAAGTAGCATTTTAGAAGCAGACAAATTACATACACACACAGAGTTTCAGAGCTAGAATTAATTCCATTCAACTGGTTTTCTTAATAGTGGGAGATGTAGAGTCATAAATCTGAAAAAACAGTCTGGAATAGACCTTATTAATGGGAAAAAAATTTGGAGACTTTTAATCAGCTCCCAGTTGAATACCTGATAAACATGTAAATAAATGCCAAAAATGTGCATCCATCAGTTATATAATAGACACACTTCTTTTACAAGTTTATTTTTTCAAATCATGACTGAGATTTTGCATCTTGGTTTTGTGTTAATAGATGGATTATTTAAAGACAAATTACTTACCAAACAACTATTTCTAACATATTGCTATAATTTTATTAGCATAACATTTAAATCCCAGGTAGAGGCTCAGTTTCAGCTGTTATCTATATGTCTCTGAATATGTTCTCTACTGGATTTTTTATATCTCAATCTCTCTAATATTTTTGTGCTAATTAACTGAAATGGCGTAAGATCAGCTGGTAATGTGTCATAAATCATGTATCACACAAGAAGTATTTAGCCTGTGAACCAAATCATGATTTCTTGCAGCAGGCCTGAGATAAGGTTCCCCAGCAGTAATGAAGGAAGATCAGAATCCCTTCCTCCCTCCTCAAATCAGGGCACAGAGCACCAGACAACCCACTTCACAGCCACCATGGTTCCGGTATCCACCCTTGTCTGTGGTGGGTCCTGCTGGTACAATTGCATAGGAGCCAGATACTTCAGTGATGAATGTCCTGTAAATGCCTATATCATTTTTAGCAACTTCTTTGCTACATAGACTGCATAGTCTGCTAGTCTGTTTTATTGATGGTATCTAGGACTGGACTTCTTTTGATGAAATTTGTAAGCTTCAGCTGAGTCCAGGAATTCCTTGTTCATGACCTGTAGTCCACTGTCTGTTATTACAATTCTTGGATTTCTATGATGAGCAACCATGAATTTAACATGCCAGATCATAGCTAAAGCTGCACCTTTCTGTGTCACTACTTATAGCAAGTTGCTAAAACAGTGCGTCATCATCATGTTTTTCCAGCAAAACACATCAATTCTGATTTTGTCCCATGCATTATCATATATTGTTTCCAATGTGCATTTCGGTATTTCAACTATGTCCACAGCTGCTCTCCATTCTATCAATATCACTGTTCCTCTCCGGCCAGAATACAATTTCTCCAGCTCCACTTTTGACTTAGTCATTCCTAGGTGCCCTTACTATATTCTTTACAACATTTTCCTTATCTCTGTGGGGACTACAGACCTGTCAATGCTACGAGTTTTCCCCACTGACTGTGGATTTCCCAACCTTCCTATGAGTCTGTGAGGAAAACCCATCAGTTTACAGGGAACTCCACTTCTGAGTGACTGTTTTTCACCATTATTCCACTTTGTAGAGAATTGCAACCAAAACGTACTCCTACACTGAGAGGCATCTCCTTCTCTACACATGTGAAGCAGGCGTCTACCTCTCTCCTTCACCTTTCTGCACAAAGGGCTGGAGTGCTCAGCCTTTTGATCTTGGAGCTCTTGTGCTTCCTACCAGCCGGCGGGGGTGGGGGAGAAGAGGGAAAAGGACAGTGAAGAATCTCTGGAGCTGCTCCCATCCCCAGGTCTGAGGTCAAGGAAGAAAAAGAACTTCTAGAGCTGCAGACAGAGCTGCGATGTGCTGGAAGGCAGGGGCAAATGTAGGGTTGGATGTATGCAGAATGACAGATTGGGGGTGGAGGGCTGCAAAAGATGTAGGGCTGAAGGATGCAGAATTACTTGGCATTTGTGTGTTTTGAGAGGAGCTGGACCACCATCAGACACTACAGGATACAATTTAAGTAACTTTATGCAAATGCGAAAAACATATCTAAATTTATGCAAGTTTAAAATCTATTTACTTCCCCCTCCCCGATTTTGGTAGGTATGGGACTACTATTTTTGTACTGCTCATGATTACGCCTGAAATCACCAAAAGCTCCCTTTAATACTGGCAACATGCAGGTGGGAAGTGCTGATTTCTCCATCCATTATTTATCAGTTGTATTACTGCATATGGTGTGTCATCCTTAACTGTTTCACTTTCCAATTCATCCCATATTCCCAGTGACACAGCACATAATAGCTTTTATTATCTTTACATTTACTTATACTGCATGAAGAAGTGATCTGGAATATGTGAGAAATGCAACGGATGCTCTTATCAGTGCAATGTAATGATAAGATGATGTCCATCAGACCAAGATCATATCAGTAGATTCCAAGGCCAGAAGGGATCATTGTGATATCATAATTTCCTTCGTTCCAAAGTAATCTCAGTATCCTGGGAGGGACTCCTCCATGTCCTTTCCTTATGTAGTAAAAAATCAGTAGTTTATGTGTTTCAGCTTTGAAATTATGACCACAGAGAAAATCATGGTGCTTTGTACAGCCATATATGCAAGTCTGAGCTTTCTTTTATTATTTGTTTACACATTTTTTTTGCTGCAGTCAGAGCACTGAAGTCATATAGTACAGGCAGACAATCAGCCCTATGTGTCTGTAGCAATACAGCTCCCAACTCTCCTTTTGACGCATTTGTGGAGAGTCTGATCTCTTTTACTGTGTCCAAAAGAAACATGGCACTGATGGCATGGCCAGTACATGCTTCAAATCCTTTAAATTTCTTTCATGCTCTGGCATCCACAGTCCATTCTGTATCTTTGTGAAGAAGTTTACTTAAGCTGATTGTTTGAGCTGCACAGATAGGCCTGAATCAACGGACACAACCCACCATGCTTGCAATCTCTTTTTCTTAATCTTTGGGTCTCAGCATGTTTGGAATTGACTGGATCTTAGAAATATCAGACATATTTACTTTGTGGTTAATTTCTCTCCTAGCTCAGTGATTTCATTTGTTTTGAAAATGACATTTGCCTTGTTCAGTTTTAAGTTTTTGTTCTTCCAGTGCTCTCTGCAATCATTCCTCATGTATATTAGCAGTGCTGCCCTAGACCAGGGTTTCCCAACCTGTGGGTCAGGACCCAAAATTGGGTCACCAAAATGTTTCAAAGGGTTCCATGGCAGCTCCTATGGCTCCTGTCCCATGGAGCTGACTGGGCTCGCCTCCCTGGTTCAGGCCCTGTAATTTCTGGGGCCCCAGTACCACTCAGATTTGGCCCAACTGTCATGATGATGGGAGTCCAAGTAGGCCAAATTTGAATGAGTGGCACTGCAATCTCATGAGCCAGGACACAATTCCACTCACACAAATTTGGTCCAGCCGGGGGTCGGGGCCAAACCTGAGTAGCTCTGCAATCCTGGAAGTTGCAGTGCCTGGAGCTGAAAGCCAAGCTCAGCCAAGCCCATAGTTCAGGAGCTGCAAGAGCCGCCACTATGAGGTGAGTGCTGGGCAGGACCAGACAACAAAACCATCCCAGACTATTTATTGGGTTATGAGAGGCCATAAACATTTACATATGGGTCCTGAGCCCAAAGTAGTTGAGAACCACTGCCCTAGACTATCATATTATTAATGTACATCTTGACCTCCGCGAGACTTTCTAGCATCTGGGAGTTGGGACACTGCCCAGTGAAATACTTCCGGTGCCAAACATATTCAGAAGGGCACTCTCAAGAAAGCAGTACTTGTCAAACAGTAAATTTACAGAGCAAGTGTTGGAGCTGTCTCTATGCAAACTGCCAAAACCAGCTGATACATCTTGTTTGTTGAAGAATTTAGCTCCTGTAATCTCAAACACTTTTGTTACTTGTTGGCAAGAAGAAATGTTCCTTGGATATTTTTGTTCAACTCCTTGGGGTCAGTGAAAAGTCTGACTGCCCCTGTTTTCCTCTACAATAACTAAGGAATGAACCCAGTCTATTGGGTCTTCTACTCTATGAATGATGCCATCTGCTGTCATGTTTTGCAGCTATCGTCTCTTTTTCAACGCTTACGGAAGACTATGAGTAGGGCCCTACCAAATTCACGGTCCATTTTGGTCAATTTCATGGTCATAAGATTTTAAAAATTGTAAATTTCATGATTTCACTTTTAAATCTGAAATTTCAAGGTGTTTAATTGTAGGGGTCCTGACCCAAAAAGGAGTTGTTGGGGGTGGGGAGGGGTTGCAAGCCCATTGTGGTACTGCTACCCTTACTTCTGTGCTGCTGCTGGCGGCGGGGCTGCCTTCAGAGCTGGGCAGCTGGAGAGCGGCGGCTGCTGGCAGGGAGCACACCTCTGAATGCAAAGCCACCGCCAGCAGCAGCAGCAGTGCAGAAGTAAGGGAGGCAGGGTATGGTGTTGCCACCCTAACTTCTGTGCTGCTGCTGGTGGGATGCTTCCTTCAAGCTGGGTGTCCGGCCAGCAGCCACCGCTCTCCAGCTGCCCAGCTCTGAAGTCAGCGCAGAACTAAAGATGACAATACAGTGACCCCCCTAAAATAACTTTGTGACCCCCCTGCTTGCAACTCCCTTTTGGGTCAGGACCCCCAATTTGAGAAACCTTGGTCTCTCCTGTGAAATCTATATAGTCTAGGGTAAAAGTAAAGAAAAGACCAGATTTCACGGGTCTGCGACGTATTTTTCATGGCCACGAATTTGGTAGGGCCCTAACTATGAGTGTCATGTAAAACAGACTTTGCATCCCCTACCCCCCAAATGTATATACATCCATGTCCTATGATCGTATTTTTATATAGATCAGCTCATTCATGTTTAGTTCAGGTCTGATACCATTATTCTGACACTCTATGGCATATACCCTTTTAATAAGGTCAGGTATTTTGTGTGTGATTTGTGTCCCTCAATGTGCTATATCATAACTTCTTGGTTGGCTTTTTTACCTCTGCGCCCGAGTACCAGTTCACATTTTCTCTCAAGACTGGAATTTATTTCTCACTACATGATTTTAGTCAGATCCACTGATCTTTATAATCTCTGTGGATTGCTGTATTTCAGACATTTATGGCCTTGTCTATTTTGTAAGACACATATAGTTCATTTATGTATATTTTTATTAGCCATTCTTTTGGATTTACAGCTTATTTTTATTGATTTTGCTGCATTCTGTCTGTAACAACCTGTGTGTTTTCATGGTTTGTCTGTATATCTTTGCTATGTGGCTGGGCTTATTTTCATTTCTGCATGTTGTCCGGATGCTGGACTTTTTCTGTGCTCATACTAAACTTTCAAATAACTTATGTTGTGCCTTATTTGGCATGTTTTTGCTATTTTATTTTCTGTAGTCTTTTTTCTCACTGGCCAGGGGTCTGGAAGCTCCGGGTATATGGATATGGAAGCTCTGGGTCCTTGACCCTGGGACAGTCCTCATCTTGGGGCTGCTTCAGAGCTGCCGAGTGAAATTGACATTCTTGTCAGTCTCACAAGAATGTCAATTTCACCCAGCAGCTGCCAGTTCTGGGGAGCAAATTTTCTTTCAGAAACACAATGCTGGTGTGTGTTGGTGTTTCTGAAATGAAGGTTTTTTTCAGAATCCCTGGTTCGTGAGAAAATTTGGATTTGTTCCAAATTGGAATGAACCCAAATTTCAGAGTGTTTGTGAGAAATGTCTGTATTTTGAAATTTGGGTTCATTCTGATTTGGAACAAACCCAAAATTTTTTACAAAGTAGAAATCCTGAGTTTTGGCCAGCGTTACTTAAAAGGGATTTTTTTTTCAATTGTTAGTTTTAAAAGGTAACACCCTCTTGTCCTTCAAGGGAATATTTATATCCAAGTTAGAACCCTTATATTTCCACCTCTACCACCTGATTCTGTCCCTTTCCATTACCAGCTTAAATCCTCATATTATGGCCACCATCCGCCTGGACAAAGAAGGATAAGTCTCCCCTCAAAACCACTCCTTGAATGGCTAGAACATTTTCTGTTGCGTAACACGTGACAATCCCTTCATTCTCACGGACATGCATCTTGCCCACATAGCACTCCTACTCCTTCCTGATCTGGGAAGAAAGTGATTAAGAGTGTGACCAAGAACGGTATTCAGGACTCCAACAAGTCTGATTACTTTTTACTTTGTGCGTGAATAACACCTCCAAGTCCAAGTCCATACTGTGTTCTGTTTCTATCATCTATTTATTGTCAAATGATTGATTCCAACAGTACAAATGATGTCACTTGGCTTATCTTGGACTTGGTGGTGTTACGTTTATTTAAGAAAAAACAGAGATTCCACTAGAAACAAGCAAGAGTGATGGAAACAAATGGTTACAATACAAAATAAAATCATAAAACGTAACTAGGGCCTACACTTATTGATAGTTACCAATAAAGTAGGTCCCCCACTTCCACACCAAAGTTCAGCCTGTTGTAGAGCTGGCTGGCTTCACAGGAGGCTGGATCCAATCTTTTATGAAACACTCCTACCCAGCAAGATGTCTCCTCAGTGAAATGGATGCAGAGTGTCTTTCTCCACCCTGTGATAAACTGAATTAGGGTTAGTGGGATCCCTCCCACTTGAATGGCCCATCACTGAGACATATGATTCCCTGGTGACCAATTTCTACTCCAAGACCATAAGTCATAGTTTTCAACATAGTTACATAATTCCTTAAATATTACCTGTACACATCTTGCGATGATTCTGAGTAGGATTCCGTGTCTGTCAAAGAATGTCGCGGAAGTCACAGATTCCGTGACTTTCCACGACCTCTGTGACTTGTACAGTGGCCAGTGTGATGATGCCAGGGCCACCCAAGCTGCTCAGGTGGTCCCGGGGACCGCCCGAGCAGTGGCCAATGCGGCTGACCCTGGGGACAGCCTGAGCAGCTGCTGTTCGGTTGTCCCCAGCAGCTGGTGCCACCAGCCTTGGGACATGGCCCCCACCCTAAGCTGCAGGCCTCCCAGGGCATGGCCATCCCCTGTCAACAGCTGCCCCGCTGGCTCCCCCTAGCAGTACTGCTCTCCCCTAAGATCTAGTCAGGGGTATTTATGGTATAAGTCATGGACAGGTCATGGGCCATGAATTTTTGCTTATTGTCCATAATTTTACTAAAAATACCCGTGACTAAATCTTTGCCTTAATTATGAGTATTGATAAGTTACAAGCTTTCAGTAGAGACCTCGCAAGCTACCTTTTATGGAAAATATCATGAATGCAGCGTATTAAGTGTGGTGAGTTTGTCAGGACTGAGACAGCAGTTACTTGTAAAGAACAGTCAGACCCCTTTGCCAACTGACAGCAATGATGTTGCACCATCAACCTCCCCTTTTTTCTATTTTCTATATTTGGATTTATTTAATTATTCTTATTATTTATTAATTGCTGATTTTGCATCCCTTGTTATCCAGGTTGATAGTTTTTTTTCTCAAAGCAGCCTTTTTGTCATGACTAAGGAACTGTGGCTTTTGGTGCATCTATTAGAGTGTCCTTAGGAAACTCCAAATTTTCATTTACACTTCTCTGTTTATTTTTCTCCTACTCTACATTGCGTCTAATTATTTTTAGTTTGGGGAAATCGGCCCTTTTAAGTCTGTATATTAATAATGGGGCCTGTATTCTATTTGCATACGATGGCTGTAATGAAGTCAGGATTAAAGCTGGTCGAAAATTTTCTGATGGAACATTTTTTTTGTGTTGGAAATGCTAATTCGCTGAAATCTAAACATTTCATAAGAGTGTGTTGATTTCCTCAATATTTTTGACAAAAAGTTATCAAAATGCTTCATTTCAATAATGTTGAAGTATTTTATTTTGGCTAGCATATTATAAAGTTAAATGCAGTGCTCCAACCTTATCAGAACAAATCATTTTGATATTTTGATATTTCTAAAACATTTTTTCAGAAATGTTGTTTTGCAGGTAACTTTGAATCTTCAACTTTTCACTCTAATTTGTGACAAAAGCAAATATTGGAATCTGTGTTGTGTAGGAAATTGTGAATTTCAACCAGTTTAAGTCATCCTTGTTTATATACAGACGACTAATTTTTAGTCCAGGGATCAATTTCATCTTTATGTGTGAGAAACAGGTTTAATATTTAATTACCCTATGTTCTGTACAATACCTTTTCTGTTAGAAAGTCCAAAGACATTTTACTAGTGGCAACATGTGATCTCAAATGTATGTTCCGCAGGATGAAGACTTCCATGATAATTATAGATACTAACAGAGCCACTCGTCCTGATCTCTAGGCAGATTTGGTGGCCTGTAACAGACCCCATCTTGTGTTTTATCAATTAGCACATTGATCTATAACCATTCAAGATCCGTTGCTTCTGAGCTGGCAATAAATCTAAAACAGGTAATGGTATCTTTCATATGTAATACCATCCTTCTCCCCTTTTGCCCACTCTTCCATCTTAAATAGTTTGTAGTCAGTGCTTCTACTATTACGTAATCAATGCTCATCCTCTTTGTACTTTCCCATGATGGACAAACAACCTCTACTAGCCTCTAATAGTATAAGCCACAATATCAGAAGCATTTACTTGGCTTTCCTTTAGGACTGACATAAAGTGCCCTTGGTCTAAGAAGAAGGTGGCCTCAAACACAACCTGTATATGCCAGCTTCCCTTTCATCTCTCGTGGAGCTATTTCTGCCCGGAGAATTTGTGTCTAGGACACAAAATCATTTTCTTAGGCCTCGAACTTACAAACACATAAGCACATGTGTATCCCCACTAAAATCAATGGGACTACTCACATTTGCAAAGTTATACACATACGTAAGTCTTTGCAGGAATGGTGTCTTAATTTGGGACTCTAATTCTAACATTGTATGATGTATAAATACATCTAATTTGTGGTAAATGCAAAATACAGACACTACTAGAAACAGATTCAAATTAATTTCTTATACAGATCCACCTGGAAAAAACAGATGGATATCACTGTAAGGTAAGGTATGACAAACAATGCAAAAGACAGGCCTAAGCTAGCATTTCTTGTACTGTAACTCTGAACTAAATTGATAGGAATTTTAAATGTGGAAGGAATACAGGAGAAGGCTTGTGATGTGCTATATATAAAAATCTTCGAAATATCCTAATAAAAAGTGTTAGTAAAAACAAACTTGGAAAAATTACCTACATTCCTCTTTAACAGATGCACTATTTCTGGACATAATTTCAGCCTTGCTAAAGTCAGAAGACTTTTCTATCTCACTAATGAGCATTATCAGGCTCTCTGCTGAGGGCAAGCTAAGTAAAGTAATTTCAGGATAGTGCAAGAGCCCAAACACAAGACTCCTGGCTCTCCTGCCCATCTTTATCTTTGCCCTGTGGAATTGATGCTTGTCTTTGTGAACATGTAAGAATGGGGAATTTTTTCTAGCCTTATGTGTAACATTTGACCTTCATTTAAAACTTCCAGTACACAAGTTATTATTGTAGAAGGAACACTGAGGAGGGATTATGACTCCAGCTCACAATTCTTCCCCTCCTCAGCTCTTACTTTGGTGGAGTAAATCACTTACTGTAGTTCTGAAGGGTAGGTAACCTCTCCATTTGTGCCGAGCGCATTCCAGTGACAGGAGTGTAATAGGGGTTGAGCCCTGGCTCTCTGCTGTGAAGGACTGTGGGTCTCAAGCCATGTCCCCTGGTCCCCAGGCAGTCCTCAAAGAGAAGTTACCAGCTCGCTGGCAGCAGCAGAGAGTTTGAGCTATTTCACCCTAGCTCACCAGAGGCACCACCCACTATTGGAGGAGATATCTGGCCCCCGTGATTGGTTCAAACTCACCATTTAAGCCAGAAGGAGTCACAGGAAGTTGTATGAGTAACTAGTTAATATCCTGGGCTGGTTACTACATTGGACCCTGACTTTCCACCCAAATCCTGAGCCCTGCCTTCCTGCCTTGTTCCAAACCTCTGTCTTGTTCCTAGTTCCTGCCCATCTGCCTTGCTCCAGATCCCTGCATCAGTACCCACACCCGTGGCTACTGACTCTGGCTTAGACCAGACTCTGTCTCTGGCTTTGAACCCTAGCTCTGGTTCCTGGTTTCCAACTCCTGCTCTGACCACCACTGCCCTGACCACTAAGTTTGACTGCCTACGTCACAATACACAACTGCTTCCTTTTGCACACTGGCTCTCGGGGGGGCAGGGGAAGAGGGGGGCTGTGAAAGTGCGGAAGCTACATTCTACAGGGGACTAACAGCTGTGATCTATGTAGCAGTACTGCGCCCATGCAGGGAGGCAGGATGAGGCCCTGGCATGGCCACATTAGGGCTAGAGATGATTTTGCCTTATATAACAACAACAACAAAAGAATCAAACAATATGTACATATAGAATGAAAACACTAATACACAATGACTTATTTTATCATGCAAAGGAAACGTAATGGGAGCTAAGAGTTTAATATTCAGATTAAATATCACATTATGGTTTAATAATGGTTGGTGTATTAGCTATATACCACAGGTCACAGAAAGAAGATAAGTGCAAGTAATGAATTCTATACTACAGCTTGTTATAAATGCTATTTCATCCAGAGGTGCACTGAGTGCAGTGGTCCTATATATATTTTTGTGCGTAGACACAGATTTACAATTTTTGCAACATTATTTTTCACTAAAACGTCTAAAACTATTTTTGTTGCTCTGATTGCTCAGTCCCTTTCGTTGATATGAATGGGGCTACTCTTGTAGGAAGGTGCTAATGAAAGTGAATAAGTAGAGCTGAGTGCAAATTGGAATATCCATTGCATGAGAAATTTTGATATTTCAACATTTGTTTTTGTCCAGAATTGGGATAAGAGTTGAAATATTAAAATTTTTGGCAGAATGAAACTTTCTAAAATTTCGATGTAGAAGTTATTAAACATTTCATTTTGACATTTTCAATCAAAACATTTTGATATTCTGGAATAGAAATATTTCATTTTGGTTTGTTGAACTAACCCAAAACATTTGGTTTCAAGTAAGTTCAACATTAAATTGCATTTCCTGATAATGCACATTGTCTCATAGGTAGTTGTAGTTCAGATGCCTGATGCCCCCATTGTCCCCTAGGGATTGGTCTCCCTGGCTGTATTATATCTCCCAGGATGCCCCCACAGCTTTGTGACTCCCATGATGCACCACACTGCTCAATTAGAGGGGAGACTGCATTGTATCATGGGAGATGTAGTCCAGCTGTAGAGTAGAAACTTCATTTTCAGCTGAAAAGTCATTCACAGAGAAAATCAACCACTAGCTCTACAAATACCGGTGACAAATCTTGCTGTGTGTTGTAAGATTTCTTAAAATATATAGAGTTTGGTCATGAGAGAAAACAGTTCTCTGTGCCAGATTTATTTTCTTGGCTAGCTTCCCCAAAAGGTTTGACTTTTGCCTTCCCATGCTCAGTTTTGCTTCTTCAACTTGTTGGGGACACTGGGGCATGGCCACTAGGTAACTCGAGGGGATGGAAGACCACGAGTGTCGATGAAGCCCCCTCGCACTAGGCCCAGGTGTCCTTGCCCCCCCCCCCGCCTGGAGGCACTCGCAGCAGCTCTGCATACTAGGCCCAAGTGTCTTTGGCCCCCCTGCCTGGAGGCACACACAGCAGTTATGCTGAGAATCTGCAACAATATGCTGCAGAGTCAGACTGCCTGAAACTAAACAAGGCCAAACAGGGCAGATATGGAAGAACAATGCTGAATAAAGCAGCTTTATGTATAGTTTAACAAATGATACAGAGAAGCAGGGAACTAGCTGGGAACTGGATTGGCTGGCTATATGGATACTTGGGGCAGCTTGCTATTGGATAAGTATGCTGGGAAAAAGGATGTATAAAAGCCTGTGTAACTTCCTGCTCTGTGTACAGGATTTGAGATTCAAATCTCCCTGTACCTATTTGAAGCTTCGAATAAACTTTTCTGCTTCTCCACCCCGTTGTGATTATTGGGTGTAGCACACCGGGTAACGAACCAACTCAAGCTGTTGTTCAGCCTCTCGGCACTGGGTGCCGGCAACAAACTTTTACTATTTGATACAGTGCCAGTAGTTGTTGTGCATGTAGAAGACGAGTAATACGCCAAGGATTATTTTCCTGCTGTGTTGGTTGGATTCTTAAATTGCCTGTGGCTTTTTTAATGTTGGAGGAGAATTTATTCTACTGTCTGTGTGGAATACATCAGTAGTCAGATCCAAGTGCCATAAACTGTGTGCAGAGAGATTAAAGGATGATTGTGATAAGGAGGTATAAGGAGATGTCTGATGCTTTCTTTTCCTTTGTTTAGGCTTATTATTTCCAGAAAGTGAAGTAAATAAGAGCTGTTTGGGGAGACTTGTGTATTTTAGATTTTCAATTCTCTTGAAAAATTTTTGAAGCTTGATGTCAATGGAGATGTTTTAAATCTTCAACCCACCCAACCCAGCTGCTGTTTTCAGGAGTCCCAAGTTAAAAGAGAAAGAGAGAGAGAGAGAGTGTAAATGTATATAGCAATGTTTTTCTTGCTATTTCTTGTCTGTGACAGATGTCAACTTGCTCCTACCTCTGCCTAGCAGATAGTCATACCATCCCAGCCATGTAGGAGGAGTGGGAAAGAAGACAAGTCCCTCAGCAGTAGTGAGGAGGTGGAGACTAGGGGCTTCTCTACTTCACCAAGTTTTGTTGACAAAACTTATGTCAACATCCCAAAGTCGACAAAACAAAAATCGCCAAAGGGTGTTCATGCTTGCTCCCTCGGTCAATAGATCATGCCCACATTGGGGACACCCTCATCGACAGGGTGAGCAATGCACCATGGGTATATATCCCACAGTGCAGTGTTGTGGGAAGGAAGAGCTGATCGCTGCACATCTTGGGATTCTCTCCCAGTTCTCCCACAGCCCCCTCAGAGGCCAAGAGCAGCATCATGAGTAGCTCTGCGAGATGTCCATGCTGAGGAATGGCATAGCAGTGTGTCCCAGTCTGCCTGCTGCTATGCCATTCCTCAGCCTGCAGGGCAGGACAGGAGCATTCCAATGATTTGCTCTTTTTTTGTTCCCCAAACGGAGCAGCACACATATACTTCCCGGAGCTTTGAAAGGGGAGGGGCATATACCTGCAGGGCATCAGAGATCAAAACACTGAGCAGAGCAATCAGGGAAGGCATTGTGGGATACTGGCGGAAGCCAGTTCTGTCGACAAAACAATCAGCAGTGTCTACACTGGCTCTTTGTTGACAAGAAAGGGAGGGAAAAAAAGACAAAAGTCTTTCGTAGGGGTGGAAGTGTTTTGTCACCAAAACTGGGCATTTTTCTTGACAAAAGCCCCATTGTAGTGTGTATGTTCTTGCTGTTTTGTCGCCAAAAGGCAGTTTTTGGTGACAAAACTTGCCAGTGTAGAAAAGATTACCTACATTTACCTCTTCTCTTTCACCTTGCTAGTAGCAGCTAAAATAAGTAAAACAAACAAAACAAAACAAAAAAACAGGTACCAGTGCAAGGCAGAATATGGCAAAAACCACAGATATGAGTGTGAGGAACATTATTGTTTTTGTTTTATGGTAGCAAATTAGGGTGGCTCTTCAATACCATCTGGAATAAGTCCATGAAGCAGTTTGTTCATGCAGTTCCAGCAGGCAGCTCCACAGTGTGTTGTACTTTACTTCATTAGAAAAGAAATATGGGATGGTGTATCTCTTCAGTACGAAAGAAACAGTTCTTTGATATTTAATATAACTGTCTGTGGTAAGCTGTGTAAGCGGAACATTTGCAAGAACTTTGTGAATCATTACAAGTAAAGGGGCTGTGAGAATTGGTGGCACTCAACACCACAATCAGTGTGTTTACGTAGTCAAAATGATTGCTGAAACATTAGTGTTGAATTGTAGTATTATTATGTCGTTGCAAATCTGCATTGCTAGACTTGCTACCTTTAACTAATGAGTCAGCAAATGAAGGAAAGAACATGTGGTCCAGCAAACAGGAATGAACTAGTTTAAGTTTCAGTTTGCTCCTGGACCTTATACTTTCTCCATTAGAGAGCCACAGCAGGAACTGTAAAAATTTCTCATCTCAGGACCTATTCTTGCTAACAGGTTCTACAAACACATAGGGATAGTCTATAGAAATGTTGGATCAGACTACTACAACTAGTATTAATGCCTCACAGATTAGCCATCCACTTCTATTAAGCTCATCACTCTAATATACAGATGTCCTAATTTCTACATTCTGAATTGTTCAGGATCATACGAGAGACAGAGAGACTTGGTTAGACTCTAAAATCCAAAACAATAGGAGGGGTTGCAGGATTGGACAGTTACACAGTAGTCCAAATCAGTGAAGCTATAATGATTTACATCATTGAGGATCTGGCCTTATTGCTTAAATCTTATGAGCAGATCTCACTGCACCTGAACAGATCGCTGAGAGTAAATGTAGGACCCCAGAAAGGTGTTCTACAGTAACATTTCAGGGTGAACTCATTGCAAACAGAGACTGTTTTAAGAGTAGTTGAATAATTACATTAACAACATCAATTATAGGATGTCAAAACAAACTCATTACAATGGTGTTGCTCAAATCAGTAAATAAGGGAACAGGATCTGAATGCTATCATTATTAACTGATTTTTGAGGGTATCTGAAATCACTAAAGTAACTGCATTGGAAATTACCATGCATCAATTAGCCAGCCCACTCCTTAACTACTTAAGAATTGTTATGATGAGAATCAGTAATGGCACATACAGTGACTGCATCAAAAAGTCAACATTTGTCAACAGTTGCCATGCAGCGGAGCCTACCCAACATGCCGCAATATGTCTGTGTCCTTGGAATACAAAATAACCATCAATAACTGTGATGTCTGGTGACTTTTTAAATTAACACCAGTGTACCCCCACTGGCTATCATTGACCCAGCAAGAAGGGTTTAGTGGCCAGAAGGGAACACTGTGACAATCTAGTTTGCCTCCTGTATAACACAGGCCATAGAACTTTCTCAAAATGATGCTTGTTTAAGACAGGATATTTTTCTAAAAGATATGGTCTGTCTTGATTTAAAAATTGCCAGTAATGAAGAATCTACCACAACCCTTGATAAGTTGTTCCAATAGTTAATTACCCTCACTGTGAAAAATGTGCGCCTTATTTCCAGTCTGAATTTGTCTAGCATCTGCTTCCAACCACTAAATCTTGTTATATGTTTAACTGCGAGTTTGAAGAGCACTTTATGAATTATATGCTCCCCTGTAGGTTCTCACAGACTGTGATCAAGTCATCCCCTTAACCCTCTCTTTGTTAAGTGAAATAGATTTTGCTCTGTGTGTCTGTTTTCTAATCCTTTCATCATTCTTGTGGCTCTTCTCTGAACCCTCTCCAGTTTTATCAATATTCTTCTTGAACTGTGGACACCAGAACTGAACCCAACATTCCAGCAGCGGTCAAACTAGTGCCAAATACAGAGATAAAATAACCTCTCTACTTTTACAACAGGGTCACCTGTTTATGCATCCAATACACATATTAGACCTTTTGGCCATAGCATTGCACTGGGAGCCCAAGTTCAGCTGATTATCCACCATCACCCCCAAATCTTTTTCAAAATCATTGCTTTCCAGGAGAGAATCTCCCACCTTGTAAATGACAGGTTTCAGAGTAACAGCTGTGTTAATCTGTATTCGAAAAAAGAAAAGGAGTACTTGTGGCACCTTAGAGACTAACCAATTTATTTGAACATAAGCTTTCGTGAGCTACATCCGATAAAGTGAGCTGTAGCTCACGAAAGCTTATGCTCAAATAAATTGGTTAGTCTCTAAGGTGCCACAAGTACTCCTTTTCTTTTCACCTTGTAAATGTGGCCTACAATCTTTGTCTGTAGATGTATAACTTTACATTTGGACATATTAAAACATTATTTGCTTGCACCAGTTTACCAATCATAATAACGTTAAGCAGTTTTCTAGATTAAATTCACTATACTTAAATCACAAGCTAAAGGAAACAAGAGGAAAATATAGTAGAAAAGCACTTAACGAGAAAGTCATGAAGCTACTCTACCCTACCCTATCCTACCATTAAAAAATCAGTATTTACCAACAGTTAACACATTGGTTAACACACTGGTATCTAAAGTACCAAAATTATTTCCTGTTTAAGTATAAAGAAAGATTGTAGTAGCTCACTATCTCTTGTCACATACTGACTTTCAGTGACAAGAGCAGTATCAAAGGTCTTTCATGCTTTATCAGCCAAGCTGCAGAAGAACTATTAGTGAAGTATGGCACGTCTCAAGAGGAGAAAAAAGATACAATCAAGTGTTTGTTAACACTTCCTTATGTAGAATAAGTCCCAAGGGAAACAGTGATCCTGTCAGGTTTTTGTTTATGATGGGCCTATTTTGATTCTTTCACCTTGTTGATGAAAAAAAAATTTAAAGCATAAATTACCTATCTCTGTCTAAAGTGAGATAGAGTTTAACATACTTAATGTGGCTGTGAAATTGTCTTGTATTCATAAATTAGACTTACCAGAATGAAGAGGCAACGAGAGGAAAGTTTTGCATGCTCAGGAATGGTAGAAAACACTGACAAAATCAAGCAACCAAATACAAGAAGAAAACTGAAAAAGAAAAGAATATTAAAGAATTAAGAACAGTGAATAAATATGTCCATCAATTCTGCATTTCACAAATAGGAGCATTTAATAAAATGGCACTATATTGTGTTAAGTAACAAAGGAATTTTGGTAGAATTATATACAGTATTTATAAATTTACAAGTTTCTAAACAGAAATATAAATAAAGGGTAATCGAATTAAAGGAAATAACACAAGAATCTTTCTCCATGAGATGCATGAGCTACCTCTTGGTGCTCCAATCTGGGAAATATATCCATTCTAAACTAGTGTCTAATGCTGGGTGATATTTTTTTGAACAAAATGTTTTTTAATGGGAAACCCCCCCACAGATTTGGGTTGCTCAAAATATTTTTAAAATGTGGGTTGAATTTGCCAAATTGTTCTGGTTGAAAAAAGTAATTCTGAAAAAGTCAAACATTTTGTTTCACCATTTTTGAACCTGAATATTTCCACTTTGATTCCAAATGAGTTTTTGTTTCAAATTTTACTTCCATTTTATTTTTATTTTTTGTAAGGTAAAAAAACACTCCCAAAAGAAACCAAACATTTTGTTTGTTTGACCAAAACATTTTTTTCCAGTTCAGCCACTGTCTCAAAAAAAAAAAAATCATTTATTCACACAGCTCTACTAGTCTTAGGGGTTTTGAAGAACGACCATCAATTAGGCTTTTCCATAATCTGAAAGATCCCTTGATATTTGCCACAAGACTTCTCCAGTGCCACCTAAGGTAGGTCAAAGACAGCAAAGTCACAGACTCTGTGTCTCACTGCCATGTATGGCAATTGGGCACATCCCCTGATGCTATGACTGTAAGGTGTCATTTGAAAATTATCACATTTTGAAAAGAGAAAATAAAACCTGATGCAAAATCCTCACTAAGTATTTTTCCAGTCAAAGAAAGGAAAGATCTATCTCGGCCACAAGCTGACTATTCAAGTTAGAGCTGAGTATTCACAGACCAAGATTCAAGGAAGGAAACTATTACATTTAATAGTATAACAAAATGATGGCAAAATTGCAGGGGAAATTTGGATTGCCATTTCCAAGACATGGATTTCTAGAGGACAAATAGGCAGCCCCTGCTTACTGCACATTATGAGATTTTGAACAGCAGTGTATTCTGAGATTTTTTTTATTGCAGATGACACAGATAAATGTAGAGTATATGTTTGAGTTATATGTCATATAAAATTAATGTATAAGAAGCTAATTATATATTACTTCTGAGCTAGTATGATCTTAATGATGCAGACAACTCTCTACAAAATGTATCCAAAGTATAACAATAAGATGACTTTCTGTAAACTGGTTGACTCACAAAAATAATTTGCTATATTTTTCTTTGCAATTGGCATTTTTAAGCAAAATGTTGTATTAGTATTTCTATAATGAAATTTTGTATTGCATTTTAAGTAGATATTGAATAAGAGTCAAATTCTGAAGTCCTTACTATGTTAATACTCAGATCCTATTCCATAAGAATTTCCATGGAGTTTTTCCTGAATAAGGTCTGATTATTAACAGAGTAAGAACTTCAGGCTTTGGCTCTGTATAAGCAGAATAAATAACATAACTATGATTCATGGAGAGACAAGGTGGGTGAGGTAATATCTTTCATTGGACCAACTTCTCTGACTGAGAGAGACAACAGAAGTTGGTCCAATAAAAGATATTACCTCACCCACCTTATCTCTCTAATATCCTGGGACAAACACAGCTACAACTACACTGCATATGACTGATGGAGTTCTATTGGATGTTCTGGGTACGTAACAAACCAGAAGAATAAAGTTCAAGTAGTTTGTGTAGCCCCACAATAGAATTTATAGGGTCAGATTCTCCCTCCAAGCAGTGTAATCGGGAATAACGTCATTGAAATCTTCCAGACATCTGTCTGTATAGATGTTTATATGGCATTGGCTATCATCTCTGTTGTATCTGCTCATCAGTTGAGTTACACTCACTGCATAAACCTCATGTGAGTGAGTGGAGAATCAAGTTCACATTCTCCCTTTCAAAATTTGCCTAACTGTACATCTACGAATACGCCCTGGCTGTTGCTTTCTACATTTCTGTATTGTTTTTACTTCCCTTCCCTTCCCCTTGTTGGAACTGCACTTCTCCTTCACTTTGTTACAGTCTGTTACCGCTGCCCTCAGCTCCCCCTTCCTGTGGTCAACTTTCCACCTTTATTTTCGTCTTGTGGTCTACCTCTCCATTTCTATGTACATCTCCTCTTCTTCATGTTTGTTCATCACCAGAGCAGCCTCTGCTCCTCCTCTAGTGGCCTGGCCTTGGCTACTGATGCAGGTGCTGCTGGAGCAACTTTCCCCTTTTACTCTGATGACAGTTACTAGACATTTGGCAAGCAACAGGCTAAGCTGTAGCTGTGAATTAGGAGTATTTTTCCACTGTGCTTAGCACTGCAGTCCCCGTCTTATTCTATATTCTCATATACTGAACATGTAATTTTCTGATCTTTTGCTGCAAATGGATGATTGTGACTTTTTGTTGTATTAAATGTTTTCGTTGAAAGCAACAGACCTCAAGTACAGATGCAATTCTAGAACATGATCCAAATGCAATACTGTAAAGACCTTTAGGACATTACTTTCTTAAATGACCAGTGTCCACTTTGTGTATTGTATGATTTTAAGCCTATCAGTTAAAACAAGGGAATCTAGATGAGTTACCAGATTGACAGGACTAGAAACAAAAGCCCTCTATTTATACCCAGAACTAGTTCAGCACTGGTAAAAACATCAGTACAGTGTTCTGCAGATTGACCAATGTACCAGGGCCCAGCTGCCTCCCAAGCACCTCTTCATGGCCAGGGACGGCTCTGCTGCACCCTGCCTCAGTTTCCCCTCAGCCTCCTCAATAACTCACAAAACAGCCCTTCTTGGGGTCTGGTTTATTAAAATAAAGTTCAAAATAATTCACGCTGTCCTCAAAGTCCCAAAATAATTCAAGCAGCCTCTCCTACTTAGAGTCTGGCTCAGAGACATCAGCAGGCAAAACCTCCCCTCTGCTGCTCCCCTGTTGTTTCAGGGTCCCATAAAGAGCCCTGCCCCACTTCTTGCAAGCTTCTTACTATGGGTTTTTGTATCTACAGCTTTTTGTGGCTTCCAGGCCCAAAGTTTTCCCCCTGATCATGGGTCTCCTGAAAGAGCCTTTTGCTCATTGCAGCTCTCTCAGACTCTGCCAAAGTTTCCTCCCTCTATTTCCAGTTCCCTTCTGGCCCCTATTTGAGAGTGACGTTCAAGAGGCAAAAATCCACCACATGCCCCTCTTGCTGTCTTTATTTATATAAATGTCCCATTGATATCAATGGAAGTTTTCCCTGAGTAAGCATATCAATGTGAACCCACTGTAATTACAGCCTGCAGCTGACAAGACTATTCTTTGAGCTGCGGAAGCACTGGCTCTCTTTGCTAATGTCTACACTTAAAAGCTGCAGCGGCTTCTCTTGTTGTAGGTACCTCCCCAAGAGGCGGTAGCTATGTTGACAAGAGAAGCCCTCCCACTGACATAGCGAGATCTACACCAGGTGTTAGTTAGGTCAATATAACTGTGTCTCTCAGGGGAATGGATTTTCTACAACCCTGAGAGATGTAGTAATATAAGTTGCTTACACTAAACCTAAGACATGTCAGGGAAGGCAAAATAAAATGGACTGAGGACTTATGGTAACAGGATGTGATCTCCATCTGCGGGCTCCGAGAGGGAGTCTGTGTGCAGGAGGGGGCTCAGAGCTTGGGCAAGGGCTTGGGGTGCAGGAGAGGACTCAGAGTGCAGGCTCCGGTGGACACTTATCTCAGGCAGCTCCCAGAAGCGGCCGGCATGTCTGGCTCCTAAGCGGAGGCGTGGCCAGGAGGCTCTCTGTGCTGTCTGCATCCACAGGCGCTGTCTCCGCAGCTCCCATTGGACACAGTTCCTGGCTAATGGGAGCTGCGGAGCCAGCACTTGGGGTAGCGGCAGCACATGGAGCCCCAGTGGCCCCTGCGTCTAGGAGCCAGACATGCTGGCTGCTTCCAGGAGCCGTGCGGAGCCAGGGCAGGCAGGGAGCCTGCCTTACCCCTACTGTACTGCAGACTGGACTTTTATCAGCCTGTTCAGCGGTGCTGACCGGAGCCACCAGATTACCTTTTTGACCAAGCATTCTGGTCAAAAACTGGACATCTGGCAACCCAATCTTTGCTCCTGACTCAGCTGTGCACTGCTCTGTCTGTGTGGCTGACTTGCTACCAGGCTAATGTCCCTACATTCCCTGTGCCACTGGTGTCCACTAAACAGTCCCTCCAGGGAACCTGGGTCCTCTGGCTCCAGTTCCACTGACCATGATACATTACCTAGGTGAAACTTAGACAGAACATCCGATGAAGTCTTTGCAGTGTTCCCAACAACAGGAAACGGCAAAAGAGCAGCTTTAAGGCCAGGTAAGGTAGAAGTATTCAGAACACTGCAATAATCAGAATGTATAAGAACTTGTTTTCATTTACTATGCATTGATATACCCCATTTTTACATTGATGGATTAAGTACAGAATAATGGATCTGCATGAGGACTTGCACAATCATCTTGTACACCTTATATGATGAAAAAGGAACTTTCAAATGCCAGTATTTGAATTGTGTTCTGAAATACATGGAGCTGGAATAGCGAGGTTTGTCTAGAGAATGCTATTGCAGGTGCAGGACAGACAGACCAAAATGCACTGTAATTATATTCAGCCTCTAGTGGTTCAATCTGAACCATATATTGATTCAAGCTGAAGGAAACAGATGGTCTAGTCTCTCATGCATTTACTTTTCAGACAGTAAAACATATGCCTTAGGCAGCAAGTTACCATAAAATTATTCAGCCACAGCTATAGTGTTGTATTTTATCAAAAGCAGCAACTTCCATTTTGTTTCAGCAGAATAAGTTTTGATGTAGACCCTTTCATTTTATTTCCTTTCTTCTGAAAGTACATACTAAATGGAAAAAGGGCCAACTTATGAACGATAACAGAATCTCAAACGTGTTCATATTTGTTCAAGCCACCTCTCAAACTTTTTGTGTTGGCTAATTAGGAACCAGTAATTCGGCATTTATCTAATTTTCAATAGAGCTCTCTACTTTATCTTGACATTTTACTGGTGGTTTGTAAATCCAACCATGCTCAACTTAAAAATATGCTTAAAACATTAGCCGGGTATCATCACCATATAAATGAAATAGGTACTCAGATCCTTAAAAGCTAATTCGCTATATAATTTAGTACTAAAATTAAAATAATCAGAAAATAAAACATCTGTAAACAGCTTTACTACCTCTTTTGTAAATAATAAAAATATATCTGTTAAAGTGACATAATTAGATAATTAGATCACCAAAGTTATGTTAAATTATTATTCAGGGTCTAATATAAACCCTATAAAAGTGGGGATACTCAGAATCATGGTTGTAACTATCTTTAAATCACTCTATTTTCTTAGGTGGTGCCGCATATTGTATGTGGTATGCAAGATGAACAAAAGTTTGAAAACTCCAGCAATTCTTAGCTTAACAAAGTGTTAAATTCTGGTCTCAGTTGCATTAGTATAAATTCAGAGTTAATTCCATTGTTCAGAGAATACACAAAAGTAATTTAGAGCAAAGTTTGAACCAGTGGATTGAAGAATGGAGTTTTGGCCCGAATTCTGAATGTCCTTTCTTTGAGGGTTTAAAGAGACCTTAAATTATCACCTGTAAATATATATATTTTAATTCCCCCTATCTTTGTAATATGTATTCAGTACCCAACTAGCCAGGAACCTATTAATTATTAGATACATTCTGTATATGATTCAGATTTTTAAATGTGGATACCTAGGACCTGATCCTGCAAAGTGCTGAGCTGAGGGCCTCCAATACCTGCTTCTACCAAAGTCAACAAAGGGTGCTGAGCGCTTCCGAGGAGGGGCTCAGCATCTTGCAGGAATTGACCTCCAAATGGCACTTTTAAAATATGGTTTGGTATTTGTTGGATGCACAAAACCCACACTTTCTGGCATCTGATGGATAACTACACATATCCATACCTCTTTAGTTACACAATAACTAATTTAGTGCATGCATATGTGGGTTTTGTTACACATGCAAATGGTATAATAGCAGATCAGACAACAGTGTTTGAATATATGGCCCTATAAGTTTGCCACATCCAACCCAGCTCCAATTATCACCTCATACACAGAGGTAACATGATGTAGTGAGGGATAAGCAAGACAACAGTAAGGGAAGATAAAGGCTGCACAGTTACTTAGCAAGGGCTTTGTTGAATGATGCACTCAGGATTGTGAGACTATTATTTTGGGGACTGGTTGGGAGATGGCATTACCAAATGGATATTCTAAATGGCTAATTTTATGTAATTGTTGCTGCTGAACTTGATATTATGGGTCTAAAGTAGACATGGAACTGTCTTACTGGGGTATAAGGAAAATGCTCAGATAAATGCTTTTGGTTTTAATGCACTGTGTTGTTTTCAAATCAAAAGTAACTCGTGTCCAAGATATCAAATGGATGGGCAGCCTCTAAGATCAAGAATATTTTATAATTCCTTCTCAATCTGCTTTGTTGTAACCTAACAATCACTTTTTGAAATACTGGGAAAAAATGTAGGGCTACTGGGAGACAGTAAAGCAAAGGTGATACAATCAATCATAATGGAATTCATGAAGCCTAAATCTCTCTCTCCTGTGGTACACAACCAGCCATTCATTCTCCTTGAGCAAATAACCCATAGAAAGCATCGTATCCTCACTGCACACCACAATGGAAAGAATATCCTTAAAAGTTAATTTATTAAAGATCCATCTGGACTAGATGAAAAAAAAAATAAGCAGAGAAAACAAACTAATTTGCAGCCTCTGACATGTCATTGACTAGAACAACACACTCTTTCTGAAAAACTCATGAAAAGAAGTTTAATAAGTGATCACGGTATCAAGCAGCTTGAAAAATATGAGGATGTTGGACAACCAGCAGATGCAAGAAAATCAGCTTTAAATCATACATGGAGATCTCGGTGTCTACAATTCTGAAATTAAACATATAGGATGATCTCCCTCCACAATGAATGAGCATATCAGGATCCCTTTCACACAGCGAATAAAAAACACTGGAAGGAAGGAAGTCATTAATATGTTTTTTTTTTTTTTTTCATTTGACCTTTGGGTTTGGGACTGATGCCCACAAGAAGGTGGCAGCAGGGGGAATTTTAGTTTATGGCTTTAGTATATTGTGATGCTGAGAATAAGAAAGAAGAGCATTTTCAGGGCTAGAGCAGCAGATCATTTGTCAGAACAAATATCCCAGAGAACATGCCAGATGAAGAGTAAGAGATGGACAGACATGCAAATAGAACAGTGGGGAAGACATGGCTAAAATACAAATATTTGACCCCTAGTTTGATAAGCCAGTATCAGCAGAAAGTTCAACAGCTTTAACTTCTATATGATTTAAGGAAGGTTTCAGAGTAACAGCCGTATTAGTCTGTCTTTGCAAAAAGAAAAGGAGTACTTGTGGCACCTTAGAGACTAACCAATTTATTTGAGCATGAACTTTCGTGAGCTACACTTTTCATAAGGAATTCCATTTCTTTTCTGGCCTGAAATATCTCATTTTATATAGTCACAGGAGTGTGTACGCAAGCACAGACACAAGCATACAGCCCCTCACATGCACACCATTAAACTCCCCCAACTGGCTTGTGTATAGGAAAAATAATGCTCTCAGGCTGGGAGCCAAATTAGATCCTGGAGCAAATGTACACAGTCAACGTAGAGATGACGGGAAAATCTTAACAGTACCAGTGAGTCCCACTGCACTTTGTAATATCACTGACTAGTAAATTCCCTGAGGTCAGTTGAAAGAATGTCTCAAATAATGATATGGAATAACAAGCTCCAGGATATTCAGAAATAACTGAAAGTGAAAACATCAACTAGCACAGACCTGGGAGTGGGGAGATATTTACCCAGGTCCTATGGTATCTCCCTTAAAAAGTAATCTTTTCAATTTTTCTTTAAAAGAGATAATGCAACTGCTGACATGGTGGAAAATAATACAGTTTAACAGTTTTGATAATGCAAGCCATGTGGATTAAATTTTCCATCATTTATAGTTTCAATGTGACTTGTTTATGCAAGAAAATGAGATATGACAAAGGTTATGACAATTTGTTAAAATTGTTTGACAAGAGTTGTGTAGAGCATAAGCACTCTCCCATAGAAAAAGGCTCATAAATTTGTCCTGTAAACTTTCATTTAAAATGACTTGCTCTTTAACCTTTTCTAGGACTATAAGAGTGTAAGGACCTTAAGGACATTAAGGACCTGATTCTGCACAGCCTCTCAGTATGGAAAGCCCACTGAGCTTGTGCATGGAAGGTCTATAGGATGGGGCTCTTAACTCTCTTAAAATGTGAAAATACATATACTAGGGCACTCAAAATGTGTGTTACGAAAAAAATAAAATTGTGACAAAACCCTATTTTAGAAGCTTGGTTTTCTGGTTAATTAACTGTAAACTTTTGTAGAAACACAGAACTTTTGAGAATATTAAACTTCTGCCAAAAAACGAGGTTTTGCTGCCGATTGAACTCATCACCATAAACTGATTTGAAAAGTTGTTTTTGTTTTGTTAGGCTCTGATATACAATTTTATTCAGACAATATTTCCTTGTTAATTTATATATTGTACATTCACTGCATCAGAACAGAACAACAATTCACATGATATGAAAGGGTTTAAATTAGCAGTGACACAAATGTTTGTAGACCTAAATCGATCTTCTTTGTTATATTTTTAGTGAGAAAATGAACAGTCAGTGTCTGCCAACTGACTGTGTTCCAGGATTATCTTATTGTATTTGGCCTACAGAGAGAAAGCAGTAAAGTGGCTAAAGCAGGAGAGCTCCTGAGACACCAAGTAAAGTGTTTGTGTTATTGGCAGCAGATTTCATAATCTGGTTCACTACAGAGAGAAAATAAAGCATCAATATAAATTTCTCCGGGGAACAGTAAGCGCAAACACCATTCTCTGTCAAACATGTACAATAGCTAAAAGAAACCCCGTTGGAATTAGCCTTTAATGGCATATGTTGCACATGTCCAAGTGTTTAACAAAACAATGAGAGAGCGTTTAAAGATTTCTTTGGATTGAGTCAAATGGTTTCATTTGAAACTGTTGTTTACAATCATCCCATTAGGATGCACTTGTTTGGAAGTGTGTGTTTTTCCTCCAGACCGTAGCTGCTTTCAAAAAGCCTAGTAAGAACAGGGGTGTTGTAATTTTTACATACTAGAATCAATGTCCATTTTCATTAGGAACCAGGTTTGATGGAACTCCATGTAACTTTGCACCCACTGCCTCCTAAAATCTATGGAAACTGCCAGATGTTTCACTGTACCACACCTAAAGAGAGGTGAATATGCAGCCAACATTTTCAAATGGAAGCTCCTAAAGTTAGGTACCAAAATCTATATTTAGCCTTGGTCTCCAAGGTGACCTGTGGGAGCTCAGTTCAAAAGGAAACCTCTGTTCTGTCTTTAAGGCTACGTAAGTGACAAAATATGGATTTAGGTATCTAAATTTAACTATCCAAGTTTGGAAATGTTGGCCTCAGTTCATTCACTAAAATGATTAGACACCTTTGGGTATGGCTGCCTAGACAGCTAACTCACTTTTAAAGTCCATAGGGATTTTTTCTTGCCTGGTGCTGCACCACTGTACCTTTTACCCCAGCCTCTCAGTGAGTAATTTTAATAGCCCTCATTGAGACATTTTTTGTGGAACGATTTTTCCATTTTCAGCTAACTCTACTAATGTTGTCCCTCAGCCTACTGTGAGGAGAAAAAGATTAAAAAACATGTACATTTTTTACTAGTTCATTCTAATTGTTTTTGTATACTGCAAAACATAAAAGGTAGATTGTCAGCTAAATTCACTTCTAGCTCAGAATGTCAGACTTTACAATTCAATATGGAAATATGATCATGTTCCCTGTGACATTCTGGGGTGCAATTCAAAATAGTGAGGAGTTGTGTCACCGCCTGCCCTGTAACCCTGGGTGTCTCACAATGCTTTGCTGCTGTAGGTCCCAACCTGGGCTGCTCCCAACCAGCCTTCCAGCATGCAGGTCACACCCTGAATGTCTGTGTGTTAGACAGCCCTGATTCAGCCGCTCTGAACCCCGCAGCCACTCTACAGCCCCACTCTGGCTTCCAGCTCTACCTGTCTTCTCTCCACCCGTAGCCATTTCCACTCCAGCCTCCACAGCTCTGGATTTCTCACCATTGCCACTGCCTCTGCTGGATCATCTGAGGAACCATCTGCTTGATCTCCTGCATGTGCCCCATAGGAGAAAGAGGAATCCCTTCTGGCCCCTAGGTTTGGAGCAGGTGCTCCATCCTGCCTCATGGCATATGTGGACAACATGGCCACTAGCTCCAATTGCTTATGATCAGCTGCTGACAGACAACACTGTGCTCACAGCTCTTCTAAATGCTGCTTCATGAGCTCAGCAACTGCTTCTTTGCTCCTCCTACCTTTTCTGCTTCTTACTCATTTGTACACTTTCTTTTCTTCTGTTTCCCTTGCCCAAAATAAACAAACAGAAAATAATCAAACTATAACCTTTCTTTGACTGTTCTCAGCCTTTGCACTTGAGAATCACTTAAAACTATTTCACCAGTGCTTAAAGGGTAAACTTCCATTAAAATAGCAAACTGTGTGTAAATCCTGCATAACGACACCACAGTCACGTTCTGGTCAGTTGGGGGTGCAATCCAGCCCTGTGAGGGGCTGTGCCTACCCTCTAACCTTGGGAGCCTCACAATGCTTTGCTGTTGTAGATCCCACCCTGGTTCACACACACGTAAGAGCTAGGAATATGTGCTAGAATTATAACTAAATACCTGTCGCATACATACATCATGCAAGAATATTAATGATCAGTGTGTTGTTATTTTTCAAAGGCATATTTTGTACAAAGATTATTACAGTAGTGTGTAGGGTGCGAATACCAGGGTGCATAGTGTCACAGTAACTATCATTGACAATTGTAAGCTTAAGGAGAAGAAACAAGAAGGGACCGAGGAACAATCACACTCACATTGATAATACATTATATTCATCAGAAGAGACAAAGGATTCTCTTCTATGTAATTATAAGTCAAATCCTGACTCCAGTGAAGTTATTGGGAGTTTTGCCACTGACTTCGTGGAGCCAGGACTTCACCATATGTCTCTATTACCCCCATCCCATGATCCAGCAATGGCAGAGGGCCAAGCGGAGGTACTGAGACAGTGGTAGCTGCGCAGAGTCAGGAAAGATGTTGACCTACATGAGACTTTTGGAGTGTCTCCCACTCAGCATGAATGGACACTGGAGGACCCTGAGTAGGCCGTGGAGGACCATGACATGTGGCTACTCGGAACGAGACACAGATACATCTACTCCTTGGCTGTGAGATGTTTGGTGCCCTGAGTTGGTGTTTCAGGTGGCCAGGATGCTCGTGGCTGTGGATGGAGTCAAAGCAGACACCTCTTTTGCAACATTTCCAGTATTTGGCTTCTCCGATAGACCTACTACTAGCCCTAGAATTGAGGACCCCTTTTCCCTCTGCTGTCTATAGGGATGCAGCAGACTCTCGGTATCAGTTAAGGAGGGGTCAGAGGTCTTTATTACACACAAATCCCCATCCAGGTTTGAAGCACTACCAAGCTAGGATATTTCAAGTCTGAGCTGAAATGGTACAACAAAACCCTATCAAAACTAGTACATTTCATTTTTGTTTTTCACTTAATTTTAGTTAAGACTAGGAAGCCAACTGTATTGAAAACTGATTTTAAAAACCTGGTTCCTAGAGGAATCCTCATATGCTGAGTTTCTGCTTGGGGCAAAACAGAACTACTTTTGTGCTTTCTCCCATACTGCCCCATATGCTTGGGAGAAAACCTACCTCATTATCCTCTTTCAAATTCCTCCTTAAATCTCTCTCCTGCCATGATGCCTACAAAAAATTTGACAACTGTTAGGCCACCCGTATGCTGAGATCACAGCCTCTCAGTATTGACCAATATTGTCTCATTGTGTCCTTGTACTCACTCACCTATATCTCCCTGTCATCTCTTGTCTTATACTTAGATTGTAAGTTCCATGGGGTAGGCACCACTTTTTTGTTCTGTTGTTCTGTGTTTGCCTAGCACAACTGGGTCCTGGTCCATGGCTAGGACTTCTAGGAGTTACAATAATTAATAATAATAAAGACAACATAAGATTCAGTGGGAAATACAGCCTAGTACAGGGATTCCACTTCATTGTTTTAGCCGAACAGTGTAACTTTAGTAACATATCTGAATACTAAGTAACAAATTTAACCAAACATTTTAGGACTTGTAACCAGAGTGTAACTGGTTTTAAGTTGTGTATTGTACCTCACTTTGCTTTATCCTGGTAAATGATTGCTGTAGTAGTGGTAGTATAAAACTGATACAACAATCACATTTAAAGTGACAAACACCAGTTAATCTGTGAACTTTATGCTGCTTTTACACTACAGCTTTACTAGGAAAGGGACAATCCATCGTCTTTTGAGTATATTAAAATACAGAATCCTATTTTTAAAACACTCTGCTCTGGAGAATGAGGATATAGGTGAAATTCTGTCCCGAACAAAACAATGTACATTGATTAATTATTTAAAAAATGTAAAGACAATAGCGTTTTTTAAAAGGCCAGTACACTTTACAGCCCCACCATTCCTCTTGGCAGCAGCAGGAGCAATCTAAGCAGCCACAAAATTCAAGGATTGAAACTGGCCAGAATAAAGGCATAGTCTTTATAGAAGGATAAATGGTTAATGTAAATTTCTCTATTGTACCAGGATGCCTGTCTTCTTTCTCTAGCTTTATTTTTCTAATTTTAACAAATAGTCAGGTTCCAATCCTTGCTGCAAAATTACTACTGAGTAAATAGAAGTTTGGCCTGTGTTGGGAGTATTGAATTTGTCCCTTAATGTTGCCGGTGCAAGGAAACTCTTGTTCTTAATTTGCATGAGTTCTCCACTAATTCTCTGATAGCAAAAATGGATATAAATGGAATACAGAATAATTTTCCAATATACTAAATTATTAGTATTAAAAATCCAATGTCACACAGTCACTCAAGGTGTTTGGTTCTATTCCACAGCAGTAGTCTTGTCTTTTAGGAATCTAAATTGATTTTCTGCCGATTGAAATGTATAACCCCATCTATTGATGTTATACAGTAGCACTCACTTAAGAAGCTGTTATGGCAGAAGAATTTCAGACAGCAGAAGGAAACAGCTGCATCAAGTGCAATAGCATTATAGACTGTGTTCTCTGAATGGGTATGTATCTACGGGGAAAATTTACACCGGCTGAGGATCTGCCCCTACCAATATAGGCCTTGATCCAGCAGAACACATAAGCATGGGCTTAAAGCAGGACCGGCCCACAACATTTTGGCACCTGAGGCGGGGAGCTCAAATGACGCCCCCATGCCCCCTCGCTTGGGCCAAAACTTTGAAAGGTCTCAATTCTGCCTTCTTCCTGTTCTACTCCTCTCATGGTACTGCTCTGCTACCTACCCCAGTAAAGGAGAACTAACAACTTAAAATGCCTTGTTCAATAATTTTAAGTAACACTTTCAAATGCCTGAACAGCAAATGTAACTTTTCTTGTCTGCATACTGAACACTGGCATTTTTATCTGTTTGAATAATCAAAGTGGTGCTTTCCGGGCCTTCTTGGTTGCAAAGATTTGAACTGCTTCCTGCTGACTGTCCACAATCTGGGCCATCTATTGAGATGGTTGCAAGGCCAACCAGCCTCTCCTGTGTCATTGTGGAGCGTAGATGTGTTTTTATTAACTTCAGCTTGGAGAAGCTGCATTCTCCACTGGCAACTGTTACAGGAACTGTTAGAAGTATGTGCAGAGCAACAAAAGCATTTGGAAAGAGGGTGGTCATCTTATTTGTGCACATATATTCCAGAACAGCCTTTGGAGTTGATCCTGCTGAAATGTATCTTGAAAGGGCTTTTGGTTCATCACCTAAATCACTTGCATCGATATCGCGCATGTCATTCTGTGTCAACACTGTCTCTAGTGCCCTGCATTGCTGATGTAGGTCTTCTTCAGGTATAGTGAGGAGTTTTGGAATATCATACAACATCCCAAATATACAGCTGTGTTCCTTGAGCTGCATGAAACGTTCAACTGACTGTATTGCACAATCTAGCACCTGGTTAAAGAATTCAATTTTGAATTGTTGTTTGGGGTCTCTTATGGGATTATCCCGTGCCTCATAATCAAAATGTCTTCTTCTTTGGTGACTCTTGTATTCTTGAATGGTGGGAAAATAGCTTCAGAGTGAAGTTTCTTTACCAACTTCTGTGCACTCTTCAGAATGTTTTGAAATCCCTCATCTGACTGGTAAGACTGTAGGTATGACTTTGCTTTGTCCAGTTGTTCCATTGCTCTAGATATATCAAGGGCAACACCTTGGAGTCTCTTGCTTACAGCATTTATTTCAAACAGTATGTCATGCCACAACACTAAGCCACACAGAAATGTGAAGTTATGTATGTTTCTGGTGATTCCATTTCCCTCTGCCACTGTTCTCACATGAACAGTTCCTGTCATAGCATTATCCTCCATAATGGCAACTATGGCATCATCTATCTTCCCAATTTGGTGTTTGATAGGCTTTCTCGCCTCCACTCGACTTTCCCATCGTGTGGCACTCAGTGGGTTCAGTGTCAGAGAGGATATTCCCAGATGTTGCTTCAAAATTTGCCATCGATGAGTTGATGCAGAGAAAAATGCATAGATGCTTAGAATTACATTAAAAAATTCAGCAGCCTCACTGGAAATTGATGCTGCATCACTGACCACCAAGTTCAATGAATGAGAACTGCATGGGACAAAAAAAGTTCAAGGGTTTAAATCTTGGATCCGTGTCTGCACTCCTCTGTTCTTTCCTCTCATGTTGGCACCATTATCGTAGCCCTGACTTCTCACGTCAGCTATCGCAATTCCCGTATCTTCCAGCTTTTTAAGAAGCACATTTGTCATACCAGCTCCTGTAGTATCATCAATGTCAATAAATTCTGGAAAATGCTCTCTGACAGTCACCATTGCAGGGACATTTTCACTAGGTTCTGTTGTTGTTACAAAACACACCATTAAAGTCATTTCTTCCGTATGGCTGATGTCAGGTGTGCAGTCCAGAATAACAGAATAATATCTTGCTGACTTCAGAGCTGCCACAATCTTCTGTTTGACTTTTGTTGCCAGTAACTATATGATCTCATTTTGAATTGTTTTTCCAAGGTAGTGGTTTGTGTACATTTCTTGGGTGGTGACGCTTCTTAGATGCTCCTGGAGTACAGCATCAAACTCAGCCATCAGTTCCAGAATTTTAAGGAAGTTTCCATTGTTTGGCAAATACAGCTGATCTGAAGTGCCATGCAGTGCTAGGTTTTGCATAGCAAGCATTCTCACAATGACAATGAGCCTTTTCAGAACATTTTGCCAGTAAAGAGACTCTGATGCAATCTTCTCTTGATGCTGATCATCTATGGTGGCCTTTAACCTTACTTTCATCTCAAGCTCTTTCCACCTATGGAATGCTCTCTGGTGATTTGCTGCCTTCTCATGGCATGCCAGATCTCTAGCCAGATTTTTCCAATCCTTTGTTCCTGTAGAACCCAATGTGGCTGGAACATTAGAATGGAAGAGTTTGCAACAAAAACAGGATGCAGCATTCTGGATTTTTAATACATAAACCATGGCCTCTCTACTTTGTCACCATTGCGGATTTCAAGCCAGTAATGTGTTGGATGGAAACTTCTATTTTCATTGTCTTTGGGGAACATGAAATTTTTCACTTGCTGTGGCCCATGCAGTCCAAGGAAGTCCCTCAGGCTATTGCTCAAGTGGGTCCAAAGTCCTGGATCATCTGGACTTAAGGAACTAAACTCAGCAGCAGCTGTTTCTTGTGCCTCCACCACACTCTTCTCTGATCTACACTTTTCTTCAGGAATGTGCATGGTTACATCCATTTGAGATGGAGATATGGATGCTGCAGTAGCTGCCAGGTCACCTGCACTCTGACTAACTGGAAGATCAGGCACCTCCTCACCACTCACTTCCTCACTGGGGCCAGAAGGCTCACCGTGAACATTTGTGTCTATAAAAAGAAAAGGAGTACTTGTGGCACCTTAGAGACTAACCAATTTATTTGAGCATGAGCTTTCGTGAGCCACAGCTCACTTCATCAGATGTGTACCGTGGAAACTGCAGCAGACTTTATATACACACAGAGAATATGAAACAATACCTCCTCCCACCCCACTGTCCTGCTGGTAATAGCTTATCTAAAGTGATCAACAGGTGGGCCATTTCCAGCACAAATCCAGGTTTTCTCACCCTCCACCCCCCCACACAAATTCACACAAATTCAAGTGAATTTGTGTGGGGGGGTGGAGGGTGAGAAAACCTGGATTTGTGCTGGAAATGGCCCACCTGTTGATCACTTTAGATAAGCTATTACCAGCAGGACAGTGGGGTGGGAGGAGGTATTGTTTCATATTCTCTGTGTGTATATAAAGTCTGCTGCAGTTTCCACGGTACACATCTGATGAAGTGAGCTGTGGCTCACGAAAGCTCATGCTCAAATAAATTGGTTAGTCTCTAAGGTGCCACAAGTACTCCTTTTCTTTTTGCGAATACAGACTAACACGGCTGTTCCTCTGAAACCTGTCATTTGTGTCTATGTATCTCAGGAAAGCTCCTTCCTGCTTAAATAGAAAAGCTTCCTTTGCTTGCTTGCTTTTTCTGAATGCTGCCCCAGAGGGGTGTTTTCTTCTTTCACTCATGATTGATGTTCTGTGCCAGCTACAGTGGCTCTCAACACTCAGTTGAAGGGGACAAATAAGCAGGCTGGTAGCAGGGCCTGAGTGAGGGAAGATATCAGCATCTTAAGGGCTTAACTGGCTCCTACTACTGCAGTTGACTGCCTGTTCTCCTCAAGTGGGTTCAGGGAAGCAGCCGGAAACAGGAAGCTCCCTGAGAAGCTGGTGTTAATCAGTCCAGGTCAGTGGAGAAGGGCACTGCCCATTCTGCTGACCAGAAGAGTTGGAAGGAATTTATATCACGTGCAGCCCCAGAGAAGCCCTCTTTTACCTGGTTTGGGCTGGCAGCACCCACCCACCCACCCAATCTGAAAAAGGACCGAATTTCCTTATGACCTGCCATAGGCATTATGCTAGTTGTCCTTTGTCCCCTTGGGGTCTGGGAAGGAATTTTCCCCTCACTGTCTGATTGCCTGAGGTGGGATGGGTTTCGGACCCAGTGGGGTACGGCAGGGGTTAGGTTCTAACCTCACAACTTAGTATGTAAAACTCATGGCAGATTTCCAGAGCAGGTACTCGTTTGGAAGGGATACAGTTGTCAGATAAATGGACTGGAAAAGGATTTAAAGGAAAGTATTCCATAAAGAAACTGAGGAAGGGGGTGTCAGGGCTCCTATGTGGGGAGCTGACCTCCTTCCTTTTATTGCCCTCTTAACCCTTAAACTAGGAGAGGGTGTTGGGGGCCCAGCAACAGCATGGCTGAGACAGGTTGAGTATTAGGTAGAAATGATGATGACTGCACTCTAAAATATATAGACAGGCAATCCTAGATATATTAAGTGACTAAAGTTGTGGCATAATTTAAACCACATCCTTCTCTTTCTTCCGGTGTAGCAGGACACTTTCTATTTTTGCAGGGAGCAGCCACAAGAGTGTAACCTGTATGGGCTTTTCAGAAAACATTACTTTCTTTACCCTTTATGTTCATTAGCCAATTGTCATTGTTCATTCAGGAACAGACTTCATCTTCAGCCTCATTCGCCAGAGCAGAGAGTTATAAAAAGACTATTCTATATTTCAGTACACTGTAATGAGTTTCTATTTCCCAGGGTCTTGGGAAGGGGGCTAAGATTTGTGCTGTAGGTCATTTTTTTTGCTGGGGGGGGAGCTGTTGGTGTTAGCTACTATTTTCAGGTGATTTGTGTTTCCTAATGCAAACCAATGGTGCTTAGACTGTTAGGTAGCATCTCTGGTAAAATCCTAGCCGAGTGGATAGGGACGGGACTGGAACCCGGACCTGGTTCTATCAGGGGCCTGGTGAGTGACCTTGGGCAAATCACTTTGCTGCTCTGTGCCTCAGTTTCCCCATCTGTAAAAAGGGAATAATGATACTTACCTCCATTCTAAAACATTTGGAGAATGAGTGATGACAGGTGTTATAAGAGCTAGATATTTATCATTGCAAAAGTTAAGGGGACTTTCAGCATTCATTAGGAGCAGTATTTTACCCCTTTTTGAGCATTTTTATCAATGCACAGAAGTTAATTATACCAAACAGAATCAGTGCATGACAAGCAAATCAGTATTATACCTTCTCTTCTTTCAATTTAATATTACTTATGGTAAAAACAGAATAGAAGGAAGACAGCTAAGAAGTGAGACAAAAGGTCCTATTCTCTGGAATAGGTGTTATATTGCTTTTTCCATTATATAAAACTATCCAGGTGAGCTTAACAACTTTGTAAAGAAGTATTCACCACCGCCATCATCTGAACATGTGAGCAAAATACAGAACAATTTAAGTGTCCTCAAGCTTCAAAATGATTATGGAAAATGATACAATCTTTAATGATTTTGTACTTGTCTGACAAAAACCGCACAATGTTGAGATATTTTAGGGCCCTTCGTTTTCAGTTTTTATTGTATTTAATTTTCCCCAGGAATTTATCAGTGTTTATAATTACAAAAACAAAAACAGGTGAAAATCAGTGCAAAAAACTATTATTAATTTTTCTCGGCTAATATCTGGGCTTATTTTGGTGGATGGAAAGACAGGGGGGAAGTATTCAGTAGATTAATGCTTTGAATTCCATTAATCAATGTGATTTGCTGCAGAACTAACAGAGAACTCAAAACACAATGCCACCTCTGAGTTTAAGAAAACAATATATCTCTAAGTCCCAAATAAAACTTTTCATTTGAATAAACAGTTGACTGTTGTAACTCTAGAACTATTAGCCTATAAATATTTACATTTAATAATTGGGCCACACCATTTGCAGCGCATACACTCAACTTCATCCTTTTCTCCTGTTTCTCTTTTTTTAAAACTTTCGATTACTTCTTTGTGTTCTGGAATGTATTCTGATACAGGTTTTTGTTTTCTTCCCATTTTAGTGTGTCAGATCTTTAAAGTGTTATTTGCTAACAGCTTGAAATATGTACGTGGTAGGCATGAGGTTCATCAGTATGTTCAGATGCGCAGACACTTCAGAGTTTGCGTGCGTGCCTGTTTATTGTGTGTATCTTCTAGATTTATACATCGCCATACTTCAACAGGCAGCTTTGCATATACACACAGACTAACGTATTATCATAATACATATATATCATGCCATGTATTGTGTTTTCCTAATAAAACAATGATTTTTTTAATATATTTGAATGATGCAAAAGTAGGGTGAAAATCAGAAAAAATTGAATAATACTTTTTGTAATACCCGGGAATTTTTTGGTAAAAATCAGTTTAAACTGAAAATGAAGGGGCTTAAATATTTTACAGCACTCATTTTCCACAGTGAGTCATCCCCCCGCCACTCCCTGTTCAAAACTGCTCTCAAGCAGCCTGTAGAATCAGCAGTGTTCATAAAGCCCATCTACAGAAATGCTCAGTTTTCCAGGGATATTTCATTTTAAAATCTAGGCAATTTGGGGGGGGGGGGGATACATTAATGTTCTTCCTTATTTTCTTCTACATTAGCCAATATAATCTAAAGTCCTGCCAGCATGCAACTGTGAAACGTTAATAAGCACAACCTCAAATATCTGTGTACTTGTTGCAGATTGCAATGTAGGACTGTAGCATCTTTTCTTTACACAGCAGGGACTGCATATCAGGGATAAACTGCATGTTTATTTCCCCCCCACCCCCCCCCACACACACTGTTCCTCAAAAAGGACAGGAGGACTTGTGGCACCTTAGAGACTAACCAGTTTATCTGAGCATAGGTTTTCGTGAGCTATAGCTCACTTCATCGGATGCATCTCACGAAAGCTTATGCTCAAATAAATTGGTTAGTCTCTAAGGTGCCACAAGTACTCCTTTTCTTTTTGCGAATACAGACTAACACGGCTGTTACTCTGATAACTGCTTACTATGATTCTTTCTGTATTCATAATAAATGTGGTATTTTGCCTTTTCCCCTTTAATAAGATCCTGCTGGTTTTTATTTTATTGGTATAACATTTTGGTGGAGAATTGCAAAAGGGGGAATATTGGTAAAAAACCTCAGTTATTGTAAATATTGGTGTACACACCGCCAGCTCTATTGAGCTAGGCATTTCTATTAGGTTAACCAGACCCGCTGGCCTCCGGGAAGGTAGCAGGGAAGAACAGGTTAACCAGACCTGCTGGCCTCCGGGAAGGTAGCAGGGAAAAGTGTATAAATGAAGCTAAGGTTACTAAAAAAAAAAAAAAAAGAAACAGGTTAACTTGATCCTGCTGGCCTCCGAGAAGGTAGCAGGGAGAAACAGGTTAACCAGACCTGCTGGCCTCCGAGAAGGTAGCAGGGGACCTGCGGCCTCTGGGAAGGTAGCAGGGGAAAAACGCATAGATTAAGCTATGATTTCAGAATCTAGAGTGTGTCACTTGCTAAGTAATAATACCAGGAGTGACCAAGAGATTGAAATATCCATGTTAAGATGTTTAAAAGAAAACAGGGTAAGCCAGTACCAGAGGGAGGAATGGAGTCAGAAGCCACTCCAACCTCACCTTTTGTTAAAGAAATTACACCTTTTAAACAAATCCTTCAAAAATTTGGGCACAGTCCTTGGACTAAACAAGCCCTAGCTGATGTCTGCACTATTTCGGACCTAGAGGATAGATTGGCTCAGTATATCCTCATATAAACCTGCTAGTGCTGCCAAAAGACAACAGCAATTTGGTTGTTGTGGGAGGCACGTAAGGATTCTTACCTCCGCTTGTCTTCATGTAAAGAGGAAAAGGCACAAACGGAAAAGGGAGCAGACAATTGGAAGATGCTGGCTTCAAATACCCAAAGCCAGCTGAAAATAGTGAAAGAGGCACTCCAGGAATACAAAAAGAGTGAAAAAGTTAACTCTGCAGAGGCTGGAGGGATGCAGGTAAAGGGGGAGAAGGTCCTATGTACGGCAACCCCAGGCATAATTACAAAGAGAAAAGAGCTATGGGATGCACTGAAATGCAGATACTTGCCCTAGCTATTTTGGGTCACATTGGGAAATATTAAGGGTTTGATGCATTTGTTAAAACAAAGAAAGAGATCATTGTTTGACACTTATCAATACGAATGGATGCAATAAGTTTCCAGTATTGTAAAACCAGACTTGTTAATGGGAGAAATTGTTGTCAAAATTGCACACCAACAGTCCCTGGAGGCAAAGGTATTGAAGGTTAGCTCACTCCCCATATTACACCATGGGATCCTTCTGGCTACCCTGAACCTCGAGCCAGTGGACTGGGGAGGGAGGGAAGCTATTGGACACTAGAGGTTGTACTGAATGGACTCCTCAAAAGTGGGTGTGTCTCACCTTGCCTGTTGCCCCAGAACTTTGTAGTAAAGATACATCACTAGGATCATGTATGTGGGATGAACTGGAATCACAAACTCAAATTGCCTCACAGTACCTTCTCTTGAATAGGCTACACAGAAAGTGACACTGACGATTATAAATCTTAGTGTCAAAAGGGGGATTATGTTGGATCATATTAAAGAAGTTCTGTATTAAAATCACAAATGAGTTTGATTCCCCATAGTTTAAATTCCAGGGTATTACTAATTAAGAGGTCTCTTGATTTTTGGTACTGTTTCTCTCCCTCTATGTGTGAAACTTGCAAACTGCTAATTGTGTTAGTACATTCTAAGACAGAGTCTGTTCTCAAAGCAATTCTTTGTAACAACAACCACTCACACAGAGAGAGACTCAAAGCAATACTCTGTAACAACAGAAACAGCACCCAGAGACTCCCCGCCCTTTTGTTGTATTCATCTCACTTTGTTAACAATTGTGATTAAAATAGAGATAGAGGATGTATGTGGATGGATGCTTGGTGTGGATAATAACTGAATGATCAGGGAGGTGCCAGCCTAAGAATGCAGTGTCCATCGGCTGAAGAAGACGTCAAGTGGAAATAACCAGAGACCCCGGGAGGGCAGACTTGAATCCACCCAACAGCCTTGTTGGGGACACTGGGCACTACACTAGGTAACTCGGGAGGGTGGAAGACCACGAGTGTCGAGGAAGCCCTCCTGCTCTAGGTCCGGATAAACCAAGGTCCCTTTGCTTCTTGAATCCTCTGTGATCCTGCATAACACTGAGGAAGCTAGCACACAAACAGACTGGTTTGCACACAGCTCGCCAGCCAAGGCCAGCTTCGGCCTGGGAAACAGATAGATAAGGCAGAAATGCTTAGCAAAAACTAGGAACAAATAGGACCAAATAAGGCAAGGCTCGGGCAATGCTACTGAGGAAAAACACAACTGGCTGTTTTAGCTGATTGGCTATGGTATTGTACGGGGCAACAGGTAATTGGTTGCATAAGATTGTGTAGTGAAGTAGGAAAAGGTATAAAATGTATACTGGAATCTGCTGCACTGGGGCAGGATTTGAGACAGCTCAGTCTCCCTGCGCCCTATTTGGAGCTCCAAATAAATCTCTCTGCTTCTCCACCCCGTTGTGTTTATTGGGTGACGCACACCGGGCAACGAACCCCTGCTGTTGTTTGCCTTTGGCACTGGGTGCCGGCAACAGCCTCAAGAATGGGAGAACCAAAGAACCAAAGAACAAGATCTGGCAGCACGGAGCCATCACGAATGTGCCATCTGCTGATTGATTCAGCAACAGCATGATGAAGCAATTCCCGTAGACTGGCATAGGAAGAAATTCCTATAAAAATGGACTCTAGAAACTGAGAACTTTGGGGTCTGATTCTGCAAACCAACTTCCAGGAGCATCAGATGAGCATCTGACAAGGCCCTGTTCCCTCCTCATGTCCAGGCCACCTGGCCAGTGGCTTGGCATGAGCAACTCTAAGGCTGATAACTATGATAACAACCTTGCAGAACCTGTGTGTGTGTGTGTGTATGAATGAATATGTGAATAAATATGAAATTGAATGGAATGTTATAGCTATAACTAACTGCTTACTATTATTCTTTCTGTATTCACAATAAATGTGGTATTTTGCCTTTTCCCCTTTAATAAGATCCTGCTGGTTTTTATTTTATTGGTATAACAAAGTCAGCTTCTGCTAGCATGTCTGGTTTCCTCATGCCAATGGTATACTTGCACATTCCTTTAGCAGCAATAATAGTTCTGTTCTGGTAATGGGTTATTTTATTAAATGCTGATTAGAGTAGCAAATAGGTTCTGGACCAGTTTGTAATAGAGTATCAAACTCATTGTGGTCACTTTAGATATTATGAGAGACTACCCTTTCCAGCTGTTTCCTTGAGCTTCTTAAACACCTTCAAGATGCAATTTGTGTCCTTTGGGACACTCTATGCACATGCTTTGATCTTCCAGTATTTCACCTTGCAGCTGTTTGCACTGCCTGCCAGGAGCCTAGGACTACTGGTACTTAAGAATGAATGGAATATGAAAGAGTCAAAATAGGTGCACCTTAGACACTAATAAATTTATTTGAGCATAAGCTTTCGTGAGCTATAGCTCACTTCATCGGATGCATTCAGTGGAAAATACAGTGGGGAGATTTATATACATAGAGAACATGAAACAATGGGTGTTACCATACAGACTGTAATGAGAGTGATGACTTAAGGTGAGCTGTTACCAGCGGGGCGGGGGGGGGGGGGGAGGAGAGGGACCTTTTGTAGTGATATTCAAGGTGGGCCATTTCCAGCAGTTGACAAGAATGTGTGAGGAACAGTTGGGGCTGGAGGGGCGAAATAAACAAGGGGAAACAGTTTTACTTTGTGTAATGACCCATCCACTCCCAGTCTCTATTCAAGCCTAAGTTAATTGTATCCACTTTGCAAATTAATTCCAATTCAGCAGTCTCTCGTTGGAGTCTGTTTTTGAAGTTTTTTTGTTGAAGAATTGCCACTCGTAGGTCTGTAATGGAGTGACCAAAGAGATTGAAGTGTTCTCCAACTGGTTTATAAATGTTATAATTCTTGACATCTGATTTGTGTCCATTTATTCTTTTACGTAGAGACTGTCCAGTTTGACCAATGTACATGGCAGAGGGGCATTGCTGGCACATGATGGCATATATCACATTGGTAGATGTGCAGGTGAACGAGCCTCTGATAGTGTGGCTGATGTGATTAGGCCCTATGATGGTGTCCCCTGAATAGATATGTGGGCACACTTGGCAACGGGCTTTGTGGCAAGGATAGGTTTCTGGGTTAGTGGTTCTGTTGCGTGGTGTGTGGTTGCTGGTGAGTATTTGCTTCAAGTTGGGGGCTGTCTGTAGGCAAGGACTGGCCTGTCTCCCAAGATCTGTGAGAGTGATGGGTCGTCCTTCAGGATAGGTTGTAGATCCTTGATGATGCGTTGGAGAGGTTTTAGTCGGGGGCTGAAGGAGATGGCTAGTGGCGTTCTGTTATTTTGTTTGTTGGGCCTGTCCTGTAGTAGATGACTTCTGCGTACTCTTCTGGCTCTGTCAATCTGTTTCTTCACTTCAGCAGGTGGGTATTGTATTTGTAAGAATGCCTGATAGAGATCTTGTTGGTGTTTGTCTCTGTCTGAGGGGTTGGAGCAAATGTGGTTGTATCATAGAGCCTGGCTGTAGACGATGGATCGTGTGGTGTGGTCAGGGTGAAAGCTGGAGGCATGTAGGTTAGGAATAGCGGTCAGTAGGTTTCTGATATAGGGTGGTGTTTATGTGACCATCGCTTATTAGCACCGTAGTGTCCAGGAAGTGGATCTCTTGTGTGGACAGGTCCAAGCTGAGGTTCATGGTGGGATGGAAATTATTGAAATCATGATGGAATTCCTCAAGGGCTTCTTTTCCATGGGTCCAGATGATGAAGATGTCATCAATGTAGCACAAGTAGAGTAGGGGCATTAGGGGACGAGAGTGAGTTGTAGCTCATGAAATTTTATGCTCAAGTAAATTTGTTAGTCTCTAAGGTGCCACAAGTACTCCGTTTTTTTTGCGAATACAGACTAACACAGCTGCTACTCTGAAACTTTTCAATTACCAAAGCCCAAAAATCTACAAAGGGTTTTGTAAAAAGAAAAGGAGTACTTGTGGCACCTTAGAGATGCAGCCGACGAAGTGAGCTGTAGCTCACGAAAGCTTATGCTCTAATAAATTTGTTAGTCTCTAAGGTGCCACAAGTCCTCCTTTTCTTTTTACGGATACAAACTAACACGGTTGCTACTCTGAAAGGGATTTGTAGCATCTAGCTTTGAGGCATTTATCAACCCACAGGGTGGACTGATTAAAATCAATTATTTTAATCATGATTTAAAAATGAACAAGCAGGAAACCTTGATTTAAATAATTGATTTTAATTGTTTCACATTTATACTTCAGTTATTTTCCTAAAGAAATATTGATTCCCTATTGGTAACCATTAAAACATATTGGGATAATTGGGGATTGGTCCATAATTGGGGATTGGTTCTGCTTTGAGCAGGGGGTTGTACTAGATGACTCCCTGAGGTCACTTCCAACCCTGATATTCTACGATTCTATGATATTGTTTTGCAACTAAATATAGCTATTATACTAAATTTGGTGTGATTTTTCCAATCAGGAGGGCACATTATATCTATACAGTTTATTTAAGCAATTATATAGCTTGCCTTTTATTCACATTTTTAATTTTTACATTTTTATATTAGAAAATGGTGGATAAGTCATTTCTTGTTTACCAGGTGACTAACTTTTACTTGTGATTTATGTCAAGCTCTATTTGGAGGAAACTTCAAATTCAATTATAATGCACAAAAACTGCATTTTAATTTCTTTAAGGTAGTTTTATTTCATAAATATGATGGAAATATACAAAAATAAATGCAAAACATGTTGTGCATTTGTGTAGCATGGTTAGAAAGGGTTAAACATCCTGCAAAATAAATAACACACAGAAGACATGTGGGGAGATAATGTTTGTGTTTATTTACATATGTATGAGTAGGGTCAACAATGTAATCAACAGTCCCTGTCTATGCCATATTCTGATCATTTGGAGGTCAAAAGAAGATCCTAGCATTTAATTGAATTGTAAACATGGGATATCTCGGTATTCATCTCTCTTTTAAATGTATAGCAAATAATCTGTGAATGGGGAGGACCAAGCAAATGACCTTATGTTAATTCATATAGCTAATTACTGCTGTTGGACCTCCTTCAAAAGTCATCCTAATTACTTTTTGTTCCCCAAGGAATTCCCAACTTGCCAAAGAGGACATGAAATTGTATAAAAGATCCTTGCGTCCTGATTCTGTCATCTCAGATCTGCTAAGGCTTCATCAGGGGAAGTTTGAGTCGCAAGACTGAGATCCCCATTATGCTGGTACGCTCTGAATATGGTATTTGGACATTGGACTATGACCTATGAACTGAATTCTAAAGGAACTCTTTGCAACTACAAAGCTCACCATCTCTGCTGTGAATCTGAACCTCAATGAATTGAACTCATGTCTGTATGTATATTGATCTTTTAACCATACTCTCTCTTTTGTTTTTTAATAAATTTTAGTTTAGTTAACAAGAATTGACTGTAACGTGTATTTGGGTAAGATCTGAAACATTCATTAAACCTGGGAGTAATGTGTCTGATCCTTTGGCATGGGTAGAACATTTTCTTGTATATGAAGAAATAAAATTTTTAGAAATCATCATATTTGACATGGGTACCTGGATGGAGGAGTGAGGTTGGATCACTTTAAGGGAACTGTGTTGTTTGGACTTCTGAGTAACCAGTCAGGTAATAAAGAAGCTGTTTTATGCTGGCTTGGTAAATATATGTATTGCAATATCCACCAGCTTTTTTGGGTCTGGCTGTCCCATTCTTTGCAGTTCACCCTAAAAACCTGAGTGACCACAGCTGGCTCCCCACTAGGACACTGGTCACAGCATTTAAAACAAACAAATTTACTAAACAAAGGAAGTATTTTTAGTTAGTTAATTGAACTGATTGTTTCTGGTCATCATAGCCTTCAAGATTTTAGAGCTAGTAAATCTTTCCTTCTCACGCCTAGTTTTTATTAATAGATTGGAAGAGGAAAACCAGCTTTCCTGATTTTTCATCTCCCTATTGGCTTCTTTGAATGAAAAAGGGTCCTTGAAATGAGCTAGCTGAATAAACCAAAATGAGGATAATATTCATTGTGTACTTGCAGGAAAGGTTACTGCTCTCAAAAGCTGGTTTAACACTTCAACAAGCTCTGGTTCCATGTGCTTAGCCAGCAACAGCCACCAGTTCAGTGGTTTGGTTGTCTTAAAACATGACAACAAACATGTATTCCTTATTTTTTCTGTATTTTAATTATATTAATAGATTATAATAAAGTGAGGGAGTAGGCACCTAATTCCTTCAATTGGATCTATGCCCAAGTTTCTTTGGCTATGTCTACACTACAGCCTATGTTGGCAAAACTTATGTAGATCAGGGGTGTGATGTTCCACCCCTGGATTGACAAAAGTTACACCGACATAAACGCTCATGGGCACAGTGCTATGTCGGTGGGAGAGCTTCTGCTGCCATAGCTTCTGCCGCTTGCAGAGGTGGGTTTTTTTATGCTGTCAGCGTAGAGCGTCTTCACCAGACGCGCTGCAGAAAGCGCAGCTGTATTGGTGCAGATGCACCACTGCAGGGTTGTACATACAGACATGTCCTCTCAGATGAGACCACAAAAACTTTGGTTCTGTCTACACTGCATGGAAATTAAAGAACTTGTGGGACATTTAATAAGAGTTGGAGGTTGTTCCAGTGAATTTGCTAAAGTTTCTGCTTCACCCATTGCTGTGCATAACACTATTTACTGGCTAGTTGCTGTCCCCCACCGCTCAATTTGAGGCTTTTCAGGGTGCTATATGTATATGGCTCCTGATTGTGCAGCCCTTCCTCATGAGAGTAGTCCTATTGAAGGCAATGGAACCACATGCATTTGTGAGGATTGTTTGTACGATGAAGTATTGTAGGAGGTGGGCCACAGCTGGTGTCATGTTTTGGGATCCTTTAATAGACTCTTTATGCATGTCAACTCACTTTCCTGGTGCTACTGTAAACAAATAATGATACTTCAATATTTATAGAAAAATATACCATAAACTGATACCATCACAATCTGATATTTATTAACGTCTCTTTATGCTGTAGGGCTTGATTATGGATGCTCATTGCATGGGCTGACAAGGGGGCAGGGCACATGGAGCCTTTACCACTTTACATCATCCTGAACAGTGGGACTGCTCCCTTCTAGTGACCTGGCTGCAACAGCCACCCACAGGTTGTGTGAAGGAGTAAAGTACAGTTAGGCACCTAGGTGTTTTTTGAAAATCCCATTAGGCACCTATATGAATCTTTAGGTAACTAAATACCTTTAAAAATTTGACCCTTAAGTGACTTGCCCAAGGTTACTCTGGAAATCTGTGGCAGATCAGGGAATTGGACCCAGGTGTCTGAAGTTCTTGGCTAGTGCCCTAACCACTGGACCATCTCCCCCTGAGGGACAGTATTTCCATGCACGTGACCACTCACAACATGGGGCATCTGAGTTCAATGACCATCTCCACCACAGATCTCCCGAGTTTTAGTCCAGTGCCTTAACCTCAAAACATTAAATCACCCAACCACAATGACTATGTCCCTTTCCACTCAAAACTGCCTTTTTTATGTGCTGACCACTACATTGACCTGGGTATGAGGTAGCTAGTGGCCACTTTGCCCCACAGCAGTCTGGTCCCATGGTGGGCTCTCCAGGGCCAGGAACCTCCACCAGGTTTTTGCAGAGTAAACCTAGAATGAACTCTCGTCTACCCCAGGGGTTTTGAATCATGACAGACACAAATTTGGCACATTATTTTGGCCACCAGAGGGCCTCCATTTTTCTAATACTACAATGGAAAAAATTTGTGAAAATAGCACTGGATAAGAACACAAAGTGCATCCCTAATGCACACTATGACCTACATGCATAAATGATAATTTCAAAAATATAGTGATATATTTTGCTTCTAAACAAATAAGAGAAAAATTTTCCTTGTGTTTTGGAAATAAATATCTCAAAAGTAGGGCACCTGTCAATAACTTTTTTGTATTCCTCTTAGTCATTGGATTATGCGAAAAACACAAAGAAAAAAGTTTCAATGCTTGGTAATGTCAAGGCAATGAGCCACACTCTCCATCAAATTGGGTCATGTACATAATAAAAAGAAAAGGAGTACTTGTGGCACCTTAGGGACTAACCAATTTATTTGAGCATAAGCTTTCGTGAGCTACAGCTCACTTCATCGGATGCATAAAGTGGAAAGTACAGTGAGGAGATTTTATATACACACAGACCATGAAAAAATACACATTGTAAGGAGAGTGATCACTTAAGATGAGCTATTACCAGCAGGAGAGTGGGGTGGGGGGAGAGAAAACCTTTTGAAGTGATAATCAAGGTGGGCCATTTCCAGCACATTTCCAGGAGTTAACAAGAACGTCTGAGGAACAGTGGGGGGGGTGGGGGGGTAAGGAAGGAATAAACAAGGGGAAATAGTTTTACTTAGTATAATGACTCAACCACTCCCAGTCTCTATTCAAGCCTAAGTTAATTGTATCCAATTTGCAAATTAATTCCAATTCAACAGTCTCTCGTTGGAGTCTGTTTTCGAAGTTTTTTTGTTGAAGGATAGTCACTTTGAGATCAGAAATCAAGTGACCAGAGAGATTGAAGTGTTCTCCGACTGGTTTATGAATGTTATAATTCTTGATATCTGATTTGTGTCCATTTATTCTTTTACGTAGAGACTGTCCAGTTTGACCAATGTACATGGCAGAGGGGCATTGCTGGCACATGATGGCATATATCACATTGGTAGATGTGCAGGTGAACGAGCCTCTGATAGTGTGGCTGATGTGATTAGGCCCTATGATGGTGTCCCCTGAATAGATATGTGGGCACACTTGGCAACGGGCTTTGTGGCAAGGATAGGTTCCTGGGTTAGTGATTCTGTTGTGTGGTGTGTGGTTGCTGGTGAGTATTTGCTTCAGGTTGGGGGCTGTCTGTAGGCAAGGACTGGCCTGTCTCCCAAGATTTGAGAGAGTGATGGGTCGTCCTTCAGGATAGGTTGTAGATCCTTGATAATGCGTTGGAGAGGTTTTAGTTGGGGGCTGAAGGTGACCGCTAGTGGCGTGGCTGACGTGCACGGGCTAAAATTGTGGAAAAGCAGAATCACTTGCCCCATAACCTCAGCCGTGCAGAACACAATGCCATCCACAGCCTCAGAAACAACTCTCACATCATAATCAAAAAGGCTGACAAAGGAGGTGCTGTTGTCATCATGAATAGGTCGGAATATGAAGAAGAGGCTGCTCGGCAGCTCTCCAGCACCACTTTCTACAAGCCATTACCCTCTGATCCCACTGAGGGTTACCAAAAGAAACTACAGCATTTGCTCAAGAAACTCCCTGAAAAAGCACAAGAACAAATCCGCACAGACACACCCCTGGAACCCTGACCTGGCGTATTCTATCTACTACCCAAGATCCATAAACCTGGATATCCTGGACGCCCCATCGTCTCAGGCATTGGCACCCTGACAGCAGGATTGTCTGGCTATGTAGACTCCCTCCTCAGGCCCTACGCTACCAGCACTCCCAGCTATCTTCGAGACACCACTGACTTCCTGAGGAAACTACAATCCATCGGTGATCTTCCTGAAAACACCATCCTGGCCACTATGGATGTAGAAGCCCTCTACACCAACATTCCACACAAAGATGGACTACAAGCCGTCAGGAACACTATCCCCGATAATGTCACGGCAAACCTGGTGGCTGAACTTTGTGACTTTGTCCTCACCCATAACTATTTCACATTTGGGGACAATGTAGACCTTCAAATCAGCAATACTGCTATGGGTACCCGCATGGGCCCACAGTATACCAACATTTTTATGGCTGACTTAGAACAACGCTTCCTCAGCTCTCGTCCCCTAACGCCCCTACTCTACTTGCGCTATATTGATGACATCTTCATCATCTGGACCCACGGAAAAGAAGCTCTTGAGGAATTCCACCATGATTTCAACAATTTCCATCCCACCATCAACCTCAGCCTGGTCCAGTCCACACAAGAGATCCACTTCCTGGACACTACAGTGCTAATAAATGATGGTCACATAAACACCACCCTATACCGGAAACCTACTGACCGCTATTCCTACCTACATGCCTCCAGCTTTCACCCTGACCACACCACAAGATCCATCGTCTACAGCCAAGCTCTGCGATACAACCGCATTTGCTCCAACCCCTCAGACAGAGACAAACACCTACAAGATCTCTATCAAGCATTCTTACAACTACAATACCCACCTGCTGAAGTGAAGAAACAGAGCCAGAAGAGTACCCAGAAGTCACCTACTACAGGACAGGCCCAACAAAGAAAATAACAGAACGCCACTAGCCATCACCTTCAGCCCCCAACTAAAACCTCTCCAACGCATTATCAAGGATCTATAACCTATCCTGAAGGACGACCCATCACTCTCACAGATCTTGGGAGACAGGCCAGTCCTTGCCTACAGACAGCCCCCAACCTGAAGCAAATACTCACCAGCAACCACACACCACACAACAGAACCACTAACCCAGGAACCTATCCTTGCAACAAAGCCCGTTGCCAACTGTGTCCACATATCTATTCAGGGGGACACCATCATAGGGCCTAATCACATCAGCCACACTATCAGAGGCTCGTTCACCTGCACATCTACCAATGTGATATATGCCATCATGTGCCAGCAATGCCCCTCTGCCGGGGACATTGGTCAAACTGGACAGTCTACGTAAAAGAATAAATGGACACAAATCAGATGTCAAGAATTATAACATTCATAAACCAGTCGGAGAACACTTCAATCTCTCTGGTCACTCGATTTCTGATCTCAAAGTGACTATCCTTCAACAAAAAAACTTCGAAAACAGACTCCAACGAGAGACTGTTGAATTGGAATTAATTTGCAAATTGAATACAATTAACTTAGGTTAGAATAGAGACTGGGAGTGGTTGAGTCATTATACTAAGTAAAATATTTTCCCTTGTTTATTCCTCCCCCCCGCCACTGTCCTCAGACGTTCTAAAAAAAAAAAAAAAAGGAGTACTTGTGGCACCTTAGAGACTAACCAATTTATTTGAGCATAAGCTTTCGTGAGCTACAGCTCATTCATGAAAGCTTATGCTCAAATAAATTGGTTAGTCTCTAAGGTGCCACAAATACTCCTTTTCTTTTTGCGAATATAGACTAACAGGGCTGCTACTTTGAAATCAGACGTTCTTGTTAACTCCTGGAAATGTGCTGGAGATGGCCCACCTTGATTATCACTTCAAAAGGTTTTCTCGCCCCCCCACCCCACGCTCCTGCTGGCAATAGCTCATCTTAAGTGATCACTCTCCTTACAATGTGTATTTTTTCATTGTCTGTGTGTATATAAAATCTCCTCACTGTACTTTCCACTTTATGCATCCGATGAAGTGAGCTGTAGCTCACGAAAGCTTATGCTCAAATAAATTGGTTAGTCTCTAAGGTGCCACAAGTACTCCTTTTCTTTTTGCGAATACAGACTAACACAGCTGCTACTCTGAAACCTGTACATAATAAATAAATACATACATACATAAACAAAGAAACAAATAAATAAAAGTGCCTGAAGGCTTATAGGTATCTTAACAAAAGCAGATTATATCAATGTTATAAGCAGCCCAGGCAAAAGGCCTATACAAATCCCACACACATAGTCCACATTAGACAAAGCCATTATTATTAAGTCATTATCATGATTCTCCATATTCTATATATTCCCCATGCTCTCTGTATAATGGGAATGCATTATGTTTTGTGGCTATGGCTTCATGGCTTTGATGTGTCTTTAGGTTAAACGTAAGCACATTCTGTTGTTGTCAAGCAATAGCAAAATAGCTGCAGGGTGTAATACAATAAAAACGTCAAAATTTAACCCAATCTGAAAGAATATAGTCAACTAAAGGAGGGAGGAAAATGACAAACCTTGGATTATACTTTCTAAGTATACAGCTTCCAGACTATGTCATTTGCCACAATCAAAGGAAGTGAAGATCATTTTTTGTTGGTGCTTAGGGAAAATGAGGGGAAGTGTCCAATTCCTAGGAGGGCTACATGCAGTGCAAAATATCTAATAGAAATAGAGCTACCCAATCTGGTATTGTACAATGAAATTGGGTCATGATGTACAAAATAATGATACTTTCATCATGTTGAATTTTGTAGCCTGCTGAACATTTCCCTCATAAAAGATACTCAGCACCTTACCCCTTTGCAAGATCAAGTCTTTAGTTCCAATTTCTACATGTCCAGCTCTCACTGACGTCAACAGGAACTCAACATGCATATGTGCAAGTAGCCTTTGGACCCTGAGTTTGTGCAAAATACCTTAAAGAGCTTGCTTTAAAAAAATTTATTCATTTACGCATGGAAGTCATAGTGTGGATGAAATACATTTAAACAATATCATAAATGTAAATTGTACTTGAGAAAACTGTAACCGTGCAGCACTAGAGTCCATAAAGATAAAGCTCATGTTTTCATAACACTTAAATTCAGCTACGTTTAGTCGAAGCTGTTTGCATATTTTGCATTAGTATCACCAAAAACTCTATCCCTCATTTATAATTACCACAGTTTGGAAACCATGCTTACATAGCTGAGGCAATAATCACCACAAAAGGAAAACTGAAAATCAGAGATTTTGTAACATCTGGATAAACAAGCGATCAGTTTGGATTTTGTAACTCATCAGCTGCTGGATGCATTTCATTTTTGACTGAAGCAACAGCCATGTTTCCAGAAATGACACAGCATGGTCCATACTAAAGTAGGTCCTTGAATATTTTCCTATGAAGATACTGTAAGTGTTATGTATTAGTTAATCAACCAGAAATACCCTTTCCACTTACTCATGCTAGAAGAGTTACAGGAAAACTTAACCTTTTAGGCCCACACAACCTCTTCCTTTAAAGATTATTTTCCTATCAAGCACAGACACGTGTCGTAGTTTCAGGGTAGCTGCACTTCTAACCCCCTTTGTGAATGCTATGGGGATGTCCCCTTAGGTTTTAGGCCTCTAGCAGTCATCTCACTTTGGAAAGGAACCAAATCCCCCTCCCTCCATACCAGTGGTTTAGGCTGCAGCTCCCCTGCACTTCACTGTGATTATCCCAGCAGGTCTGACCCTGCTCAGGACCCACAGTTTCACTTTATTTCTCGGGGGATAAGGAGGGTGGTTTACCAGTGACCAAATAGCCTTCACAAAGCATAACACATTCATTTTAAGATGAAAGCATTACATATAAATAAAACAGCCAAAGCACTAGAAGCATAATTAAGCTTACCAGAAGTCCCACATTCTTCCTGTGAAGACCCTGGGGGATTCCAGACCCTTCAGCAGACGTTGTCCTCTAGGTTAAAGGTTCATGTCTGTTGACTGGACAGAATGAGAGCCTCTCAGTGCGTTTGGCTGACCCTTTGTATAGCCTTTTGGGCCACTGGTTCTCAGGACTCCTGAGACAGGTAAAACCAGCCAATGCCCCTTTCCCCCAGGGTGAAGCTTTAAAGACTCCGTATCCACATAATGAGCATTGGGATTTAGCATTAGTCATCCCCTCATCCCACATGCAACAGGAGACCCACCCAGTGAGCTAGGAACACACAACACTTATTGGTAAAAAAGTTTATGAATAGTCTGCAGGCCCAGAGCATCTGGCACATCTGAATATACTAGACTGAAGTTTTCATGCTTCCAAAGCCTGACTCACAAAAGTTACAGATAACCTTTATAAAGTTGATCCAATAATCTCAGACAGATGCCTGTGATGGTCAGATCCATCACAGCATGGATTCCTCAGTGCTCATCCCCTTTTCAATCCTACTGGTGTCACATGGAAAGGAATACCTTTTGTGGTCTGCATATAAGCAAATCCATCCCTATGCAGTATTATGGTACACAGAACCTGGGTGTGCAGCTTTGCTTATATGCTCTGCTTGCTAGGGTGCACAGAAAGGCACGGTGATATATATTTAGGGTGAAACTGTGTCCCATTTAAGTCAATGGAAGTTTTGCCATTTACTTCAATGGGACCAGCACTTCACCCTTAACATTTATTTTTTCCGTGAAGCAAATTTGGTGTTTGTGAAAGGTGCTGGATTTACAGCCAGAGGTCAGATCAAGTGAAGACAGTAGTAGTGTAAGCTTCTCCTTACTGTTGCCATTGTTGTACTGTAATGTTTGGAGTTTCAATTAAAACTGGAACTCCTGGAGACATGCGAGAATCTCAGATTTCATTAAAAAAAGAAAGGCAGTTTCTAGCTTTCCTGGCTGCTAAGAAAAGCTTAATATTATGAGTCCTAAAAGCACAAAACCCAAAAGGCAAATAAAAAGAACCTCAAAATTTTAATTTGTTAAATCTCATGATTTTAAGACAATCCCATCATTTTATAGGTGTGACCCATGATTTTTTGAACACTTGGGTTTGGGAATCCTGTGTGTTTCAACCTTTTCCTGGTTATATCACATCTAGTCAGTGAGCAGCTAATTCCTCCTCTGGGCTCATTCCATCCTTGGCCTTTCTATAGGCTATTTCTTATGGCATTCAATTTTCCCTCAGTCCTTACTCAAGCAATCTCGCATTGATTTCATATGAGATATTGCCTGAGTCAGAACTGCGTGAAAACTGAATTAGGCTGTCAAAATTTGACTTTATATTATTTTCAGAATAACATTATTCCCCACTAACTGGTTACAAATGAACAGCAGGGGAATCTTCACCTTCAATCCCACACAGAAAATTTCACATAAGGCACGTGAGATTTGGGCTTTAAAAAGTTGCCAGTGTTCCTTCAGTTCTGAAAAACTTTTACATTTCTTTGGAATACGGGTTCAGGAAGTCTTATACATATCCATAGGCTAAGCACAAGAGAAATTTTAAACCATGAAACGTTACAAAATTCTATACTTCGTGGCATCTCACATCCTCTGGCCTGCAGCTGTAGGCTAGTGTACACTAGCATATTTTCAAAACTGTCAGCAAATTCAAAAAGGGGCACAAAATATTGTTTTCATTTTTCTTTCAGTATTGGATGATGAAAACTTGCTACTGAGAGACAGAGTTTAGTAACAACGACCATTCTCCAGGCCAAACTCCACTGCCCCATTGTTGGGATGTTATTCCTGTAATTACAGGTTTCAGAGTAGCAGACATGTTAGTCTGTATCTGCAAAAAGAAAAGGAGGACTTGTGGCACCTTAGAGACTTAGAGAGGATGAATACGATGAAGTGAGCTGTAGCTCACGAAAGCTTATGCTCTAATAAATTTGTTAGTCTCTAAGGTGCCACAAGTACTCCTTTTCTTATTCCTGTAATTGTATTGTTTTCTGCATAGAGTTGGCGTTATTTGCTTTTTTAATAATGAAAAATGGAATCATCAGCAATCTTAAAAAATATATACCTTTGTGGCTTTCCACCTCACCTTCCACACTTTTTCTGTTTCTTTTGTGAAGCCACTGGGCTGCAAGATCAATTTAGGGAAAAAAAATCCATAAGTGCACCTTTACTGGCTTCAGTTCTTACTTTGAGAACAGCAGAGTAAAGCCCTTTACTTGTAAAAACAAAGATATAATTTTTCCTTTTCTCTGTAGTGATATTATTTAATCACTTCTGCCTTTCGTGTCTCTTTTCTATGTGCAGATCGCCATGGAAACTAGGCACCACATCATAAAATCTTATGCAAAAGATCTCTAGACTGGAGCTGCCATGTAGCTTCTTCAATCATTCCCAGATAATGTGAGCTGTAATTGTATTGGCTTCTGCATAGAGCTGGAGTTATCTGATTTTTTAATAATGAAAAACTGAATCATCAACAATCTTGACCCAACCTGGAAGTGAAAAAAAGGAGAGATCAGGGGCCAGATCTTTATCCAAGAGGAACAAATGCAAACATTTGGCTAGCCAAATATGGAAGGAGGCATTTCACACCACTGTTGTTCCTTGTGAGTCCAGAAGAAGTGATGAGATCAAAAGGAACCAAAGACTATATACTACACACCATGATGATCAGAGAGCAAATGCCTTCCACAGATGGGGAACAGTCTCAGCCTGCTCCTCCAAATGTTTCCTTCTTCCTGTTAGCATGTCTGTTGTGTTAGTTGGGATGAACAACACAGGTAATGAGTTAAAGATAGCTCAGGACTAATCAACTTTTGTTTAGAAGGGAAGCAACTTCCTCAGTAACGTTTCTATTCTCTTCTGAGAATTCTCTGCAGTTTGAAATACCAAGTACTTGTGTACACAGGCCCAATCTATGTAAGGAAACCTCTAAAGTCAGGGGAAGTTCTGTGCAGAGAGAACTTGCCGAACCAGACTTTATAACAGAAACCAAACGTCCTATTATGATGATTGCATAACATGTTAAAGAACTAAAGGAAACATTTTCAAAGCCAAAAAGGTCAAATTTTTAAAGATATTTAGGTGCCTAAAGATGCAGATAAGCACCTAATGGGATTTTGAAAATCCTGCTTGGCACCTATTTACATCTTTATGCACGTAAATACCTTTAAATATTTGGCTCTCAATAACTTTATCGGAGCCTGAGTCCCATTGACTATGAAGTCACATGGGCACTTTTGAAAATTTTACCCTTGAACACAACATGCTGGATTGTAAGAATATTCAAATATATATTCATTATTTAACTACCATTTTGAACCATTGATACACCATTGACACTGGTATCAGTGATATACCATTGACACTGGTCTGAAGTCAAGTGACCATAACCTTAAAGAAGGGCAGTAAAATGTATTGCTCAGTGTGTCTTTTCAGTGTTAAGAAATGGAATTTTTATGTCAAATTATTGAAGAGAAGCTAGGCATTGGATTTTAAACTCAGTGGCATGGGGACTATTTCTTTACATACAATTGTAAAATGCTTCACACATCATAGGCACTATGGAAGTCTGTACAGACTGGACATCTTAGACAAGATATTCAAGATTAACAGCCAATCAGAAAACTCTAATTGTATCCAGAATCCTAAAGCATTTAATAGTGCTAATTAGAAAATGGGCCACAGAAATGCATTTATCTTACTGGCTCCTACCCAAGCTATTAAGAGAGTAAAACAGTGCAGGTGGGAAATTGGCCTGATTTGCCAGAACATTGTGACTATTATCTTGGAGAGGAAATCTGCATGGCAACACTCAAAATTTTAAAAGTACTGATAAGCTGGAGATGGCTTGCAGGGAGATAGTGCAAGTCCCTTTGTTAACTGAGACATCAGTTAGGCCATGTAAAGAACCACCTCAGTTTTCACTTAAAAAAAAAAAAGGGCCCTGGCACATATCCTTACAAAGACAGCCTAAAAACTTAAACTGAAGGAAACTGATGCGAACACATCATGTGGCCCTGATCCTAACTTGGGCCCTAGGTTGCTAGTTTGATAAAACAATACATAATAGTAACAGGTGCATAATGTACAATTAAAAAAAACCCCAAAACATTAGACTACCACAGGATCTGCCTTTTAGTCTAACAGCAGTTCTCAAGTCTGGGAAACTCAAGTCAAGTTGGTTTCACTCAGTTAACCTGACATATGATAACACATATCAAAGTCACATGTTATCTGCCTAGAATATGGTGATATCGCCAAGTATCACACACTACAGGTAATAAAAAAAAATATTTTACAGAGCTCCAGAATATGCTGCCAGAATACAAGAGGACATGATCCCAGTGCTGAAGAGCTTGTAAAACTAATTTCAGACATGAGACAATTGGACATAGGCACAGAATGACAGAGGGACTGAAAGAGATGAATTAAACGAAGATTATTCAGTAACTCAGCAAAAGTTAGTGACTAGCATTATGAATAATGACTTTAAAATAAAATTAATGGAGGACAAATGGAGCATCAAGGCTGGCAATACCGGCAGGGTGGAGAGAGAGGGTTGATGAGGTGACTATGGAATAGAGAGACTGAGTTATGTAGTGTTTTGAAGGAGAGAACAAAAGGTTTTATCTTGATTTCTGGTGAAGGGTGAGCAAGTGGAAGGTTTCTAAGATGAGGGTGGATGGTCTCAGCACCTATATTTGTCTTTTATTTTGTATAGCAGGGGACAATGTGAGTGTCAGGGAGGCCAGAGAGGAGGAGGTTGCAGAAATGAAGACAGCAAGAGAATGAGTCTCTGGATGAGAGCTATAACAGAAAGGAAAGCTTGATGGTTCTTTAACATCCTGGGAAGGCTTTGTAGATGTTGAAGTACTGTAGAATAGGGGCACTGTAAGGCCTAGAACAGTGGAATGATGTCCTCTTGCTGATCTGTGCTACTCAGAAAGTAAGCAGCTGCATGAAGAGTTGGAATTTTCTTGTGGCCTCCGTTTTCTTCCCCAGGCAAAGGCATTACATTAGTCAAGCTTGGAGGCTATGATCCTGTTAATCACTATGACTAAGTCCTTACTGATGGGAGGGAGTGCAGCCTCTTGCCCAGCTAAAAAAGATAACATTTCTGGCTACTGTTCTGAGGGCATTCAGGAGCAGCAAGGTGTCCTGTAAGACTCCAAAACTGCACACTATCTTCACAGCTGGATGGTAGGTACCTTTGAGAGAAATCATGGTTATGCCTTCAGTCTGGACTCCTCCAGGCAACATCTTTTTTGTCCTGTCTGGTTTAAAACCATTTGTTCTTTATCTAGGTTCTTATTTCAGGCACCAGAGGAGCTGCGAGATGGTGCGATCTGCATTTGATGAGAGAGCAGGAGAGTGTTTATTGTGATGCTGGCACTAGAGACCACAGACAAGATCAAACCTAATGAAACTCCACAGGTGAGAACTCTGGGAGCAGAAGCTTATCATGACACTATCTGGCCTCGCAGAAAGGAACATACTTAGGCCTGGTCTATACTTAAGGCCTCTCTCTACTCCCCTCAGGTTGGTCATAATCAACAGTGTCAAAAGCAGACGGCAGACGTGCTTCTTTGTAAATAAGTTGGCTGTCCCTTGTGTGCCCCCTTCCCCGGTGGCCAGTGGGCCCTCTCCTCTGCTCTGCTCTTTTTTCTCCCTCTTCCAGGTCCTTTTACGCAGACTCCAAACACTTTGCTCAGCCAGTCACAACACCCTTATGGGCATCTGGATTTATTCAGACAAAATACACTTAAAAGTAAAACGCAAAGTCCCAAAAATCTGTACCTGGGATCCTGGGTGAGTGAAAAGGTGCCAGCTCAGATACCTTCCATTAGCTCTAGCTAATTCAGACCGCAGGTGCCTGAATTCTAAATAGGTTATGAATGTCTTAAGATGTCATTCACATTCTTAGGTCTTTCCATTGGCTTCCGTCTTATACTTACATAATCAGAATAATATACTGTAGTTGACCCCCTAGCAGACTTCCCAGAGTCAGATCCCTGACTTGCTTCAGCTCTCTTTATAAGGAACCAGTTGGTTGAAGTGTCTCTTGTTGGCTCATTTAGCAAGCCTGCTCGAGGCTTCAAGTCTCCTGCAGGCAGCTCCTTCACTCCCTTTGCTCTTTCATACCTGCACTGACATTTGTCTATTGTCCATAACTGAGAGGAGATCATCCAACAATACAATAAGAATCAAGTGTGTGTGATTAAATAACTAGGGATGTGATGAACAAACTTGTTTCATTGATTCATGGTGTATTGCATCAGCATATTTTATTATTGTATTTTTCGCTAAGAAACAGAGTTTAAGCAAAGTGCAGTGCAGACAGTTAGAGTGGGTGTTTTTCTCTGGCACGTGGATAGGTCTCTGATATTTGGATTATGTTCCTGGTTGGTGTTTATGTATCTAATTGAGATATACTGTTGAAATTACCCATAAAACACAATAGACCAAATACTGATGATTATTGACTTTTGACAGACTTCAGAATGAGAGAAATTATTTTATAATAATTAAAGAAGTTGGCTAAAAGGTAAAAAAAAAGAAAAGAAAAGATATATTATGAAACAATTGCTTGTTAAAATAAGCTAACCTAATTTTTATAGCTACTCAAGTGTTCAAATCATAGCCAAATTTCCATGATGCTACTGACTTAAATGCCTTTGAAGATGCACGCCAAAAGACTTTTCATATCCAAACAAAGAAAACAAAAGCAGATCTTTTCCATGAGTTAAATACAAATCCTAAGTTAACAGGATCCAGATAAAAGATAATAACAGCTGACGAGATTAATAAACTACACCAGCACACACACTACATTGGCAGCAGGTTTCTATCAGCTTTAATTCTCAGACTTGCCCTTCACTTTCAAGCTTCATGTAGTTGTATAAAACAGATGTCAGACATGATTTTACTGCACTAGTGGAGCCAACCATCCAAACCTTCTCTCTGTACTAAGCCTTTTTGGAGAGCCAGTACTTTTTAATAAGGCACATTTTGCGGTACATAGTTGTCATGGTAGATTCGAGCCAACAAAATACTCTGGTCAAAGCTGTTCTCTCAACAATCAAAGCTGTTCTCATCAAGGTGATTACCTCAAAAGTGTATTTACATTTGAAAACAAATAGTTCATTCATGGAGCGTGCAAAAAGGTTTTAATAACTGTAATTGAAAAAAGCTTGAGAACATGATGACACGAATGTTCATATGCCATCCCAAGTGGATTCTTATCCACAATAAAGGGGAAAAAAACCCTTTCTTAGCCATTTTTTCCAATGGAGCAGCTGTGAAATGTTTTTGCCTATCTTAACTGGTTACTGTAGAACTGCTGCTCTTTTCCAGTCAGCATCAGCTTGTTAAACAAGTACATGTAAGATCTAAACTGCCAGATAATAGGTGTAAAAAGTAAACCCACTGTCAATGAAACTACTTCCTTTAAACACACACAACCTAATTGCTATTGATAATTAAAGCACTTCTCACTTATGCAGCCCTTATCACAGATGGATCTCAAATTGCCCCGTATGAAACTTTCAAAATTAAATTCCAAGTTTCTCCCTATCAGCCATCCTGGTAAAGGTTCACGCAAAACATTTAGATGGTTTTACACTCATGTTTTTGGTGTCGCTAGATTCCATACACAGGAAGGAGAAAGAACTAGGCCCCTAGACTGTCCTCTCAGAGGCAAAAAAGTCCTTTCCGTCCTTTCTCCCAGACTCATTGTATCTTACCTCAATGGACTAATGCTGAATACTAGTCTCACGTTCCAAAAAAGTAACAAATAAGATGGTAGTGTGGTACAATTAATATCGAATCACATTTACCACATTGCATTTTGTGTAAATACAGTACATGAAACATAATACAGAGGCCTAAGTAGTTTATTGCTCTGCATTCAAGGCACATAATCCCTTTGGAAAAAATATTGACCTTTCACTTAACCCTCTCACTCCATCTGCAGCTACTGCTTTAGCCAACTGTACTGAACTGAGAATTGTCATTTGAATAGAAAATGTGCATTGTATGACTGAGATTATATTTGCTTTCCAAAGTAGTATGTCAATTCAAGTCCTACGTACACATTCAGTAGGGTCCAGTCTAGGTCTCACCAAGTAAATTGCAAAATTCCCGACTTCAGTGAGAGCAAAATTGGGCCACTTATGTCAATGATGCATAATGCATAATTCAACATTGAATCTTTGCTATTTATTTTATAGTATATAATCATGCACTTTCTATTATATAAAATTGGACATTTATTGCAATTCCAGTATGGTACTCATTTTCAATTTTAGAGGATAATATCTAGAATTTTTTACTATGTTCAGCAGAATGGAGATTTTTATCTAAGGGACTATGCCCAATTTTAACAAGGAATCAAAGTGGTATGCTTAACTGCTAATGCACAAGCCAACAATACTCAGCTTACAGCTCTCATCTCTTTAATAATGGTGATAGTGTCTCAGCAACTTGAGCAAACAAAAACATAAAGTATATGTTTGTTCCAAGGTACCTTCACTATTTTATCATGAAAATAACAGTGTAGCATTTATCCTTACATTTGATAAGTAAGATGTAGAATATTCGCATGCTGGTCGAGTTAGGTAACAGTTATTGCTGACTATAGGTTTATTTAGTATATTTCAATTTTTAATGGTGTAAGCAAAATGTAGTTATGTACTGGGATAAAAATGTATCTACTGTGTGAACAAAATTAAAAGAAAAAAACCCATCTTTACAAATATAAGTTGTGAAGCTGCCCAGTACATTGACATCTCCTGAGGTCTCCACTGCACGGTCAACTACTCTTAATTTTTGGCTCCATCAGATTCCCTGTCCATTACAACAAAACAAGGAATTAATCTGTCTCTAGAATTAACTTCCCTTTCTCCCCCCAAATGTCAGTGCGTGGGGGACTATCTTCCCCAAATTTCTGAAAAAGAGTGCAGAAGAGGGTCTCTTCCACATTGCTGTTCTGGTGCTACTGTTTCCTACTTTCCCTTCTCCTCTTATAACTTGCTAGTTGCTGAGGGACAAATGAGAAAAGACACCAATTTAAATAAATCCTGGCCAAAATTACAATATACATATATATTTTTACAAGTTACAATCTAAAGGCAATGCCCCCTGAAATGGTGAAAGAAAAGAGCAGGGGAGGGAGATGAGGAGAAGTGACAGTGGCATAGTACCCTGACCATCTTTTAATATTCCAACACTGAATATTTAAGGCTTATATCAGCCCTCTGAATTCCAAGGCAGTAATGGCCCTTAATCCCAAGCTTTAAGGAGGCCTGTAAAGCTTTTACACTGAATTAAACAAACCTTAAACTGAGAGTTTGGATGTCAGCATGCCAAGGTAGTTTGATACCTAATCTAGAAAGGACATCTTCCAATCACTGTGGAATTAGGAGAGCTAACTCCACCATACAATTCAATGCCTACCCAGGAAACTAATCTAACCCTTGCTGTCACCACACGTGCTCTATATGATTAACAGAAAGGATATGAAACAGTGAATGGCTCCAATGTCAGACCCACATCCCCCTTACATCTTCTCTTTCTGGCTCACCTATGGAATCATCCAGCGTCATTCCCAAGAGACAAGCTCCTGACTTCTGCATGAATACTCAAATTCTCAACTTTAATTTTGCATTTTCCAAGTTTTTGACAAAGAAATTACTGCACATGATATATCTAAAATATTAAGAACATTTCCAAAGCAGATCAATTTGTCAATGAATATATGAATGAATGATACAGAAAGTAATTAATGGAAAGAAAGAGAGATGAAAACTAAATAACGTAGCAAATCAACTCTGGGCCCGGAGTTAGTCTATTTTAGACTTTTAAATGAATATATAATTTATGAAACGATCTTATTGAAGTGGAAGAGGAATCTCTATTGGGAGTCCTACTAAGCCCGTTACAATGTGTTTTGTTACACTGGTGCCTATAAATCAGGGATCGGAAACCTTTGGCATGCGCTCCATCAGGGAAATCTGCTGGCAGGCTGGGACGGTTTATTTACCTGCAGCGTCTGCAGGTTCAGCCGATCGCAGCTCACACTGGCTGTGATTCGCCGTTTCAGGCCAATGGGGGTTGCGGGAAGTGGCAGGGGCCGAGGGATGTGCTGGCCGCTGCTTTCTGCAGCCCCCGTTGGCGTGGAGCGGCGAATCACGGCCAGTGGGGGCTGCAATCAGCCGAACCTGTGGACGCTGCAGGTAAACAAACTGCCCCAGCCTGCCAGCGGATTTCCCTGCCAAAGGTGCCAAAGGTTGCTGATCCCTGCTATAAATCCTGAAAGATCACAATAAGACACTAAAAGGATTGGTGAGTAATCCTCAACCCAGATTTATTAAAATAGAGTTTTCTGCAACTATTCAGAAAATATTTTGAGAGCTGTGAAGTAATAAATAAGAGTATTCAAAGGAATGGTAATGTGATAGATGTCACACTGTTGCAACAAAAGCAAACATCATTCTGGGATGTATTAGCAGGAGTGTTGTAAGCAGGACATTAAAAGTAATTTTTCCATTCTACTCCGCATCGATTAGGCCTCAACTGGAGTATCATGTCCAGTTCTGGATGCCACATTTCAAGAAAGATGTAGACAAGTTGGAGAAAGTCCAGAGAAGAGCAACAAAAATGATTAAAGGTCTAGAAAACATGACCTATGAGGGAAGATTGAAAAAATTGGATTTGTTTAGTCTGAAGGAGAGAAGACTGAGAGTCATGGGTGACTGGTATCCCCCCATTCTGGGGGCACCAGCTAAATGGGATGACACATGACCTCCCCATGTGTTTCTTCCTCACTCTCCGCATGCGACATTACCTCTGTGAGTGTGTGTGGGGGGGTGGTTGGAGGGGGTGGGGAGATTCTGTCCTCCCGCTGCCCATCTCCCTCCGCCCACCCCCAGCACGCTTGGCTGCTCTTCCTGGCAGCCAGACCCAGATAGGGAATGGGACAGAGCTGCTCCTGGACGCTGCCTGGTGCAGTGCAGCAGCTACCTGGGAGAGCGCCTGGCTACAAGGCTGGCGGGCTGCCTCCCACCCAGGCTTGGCTTCTGGGACAATGGCTGAGCGAGTCAGAGCTCCCCGCCCCCGGGCATGCTCTGTGCACAGCAGCAGCTGGCTCCGAGAGAGTCTGGCTGGGGGGGAGCAGCAGCGGCAGCCAGCTCCCTGCCCAGGGTTGACTTCTGGGGACAAGAACAAGAGTACTTGTGGCACCTTAGTACTTGTGGCACCTCAAATTTATTTGAGCATAAGCTTTCGTGAGCTACAACTCACTTCATCGGATGCATGCAGAGGAAAATACAGTGGGGAGATTTTATATACACAGAGAACATGAAACAGTGGGTGTTACCATACACACTGTACCGAGAGTGATCAGTTAAGGTGAGCTATTACCAGCAGGAGAGAAAAAAATCCTTTTGAAGTGATAATCAAAGTGGGCAATTTCCAGCAGTTGACAAGAACGTGTGAGGAACAGTAGGGGGGAAAAATAAACATGGGGAAATAGTTTTACTTTGTATAATGACACATCCATTCCCAGTCTTTATTCAAGCCTAATTTGATGGTGTCCATTTGCAAATTAATTCCAATTCAGCAGCCTCTCGTTGGAGTCTGTTTTTGAAGTCTTTTTGTTGTAATATTGAGACTTTTAGGTCTGTAATCGAGTGACCAGAGAGACTGAAGTGTTCTCCGACTTGTTTTTGAATGTTATAATTCTTGACATCTGATTTGTGTCCATTTATTCTTTTATATAGAGACTGTCCAGTTTGACAATGTACATGGCAGAGGGGCATTGCTGGCACATGATAGCATATATCACATTGGTGGATGTGCAGGTGAACGAGCCTCTGATAGTGTGGCTGATGTGATTAGGCCCTATGATGGTGTCCCCTGAATAGATATGTGGACACAGCTGGCAACGGGCTTTGTTGCAAGGATAGGTTCCTGGGTTAGTGTTTTTGTTGTGTGGTGTGTGGTTGCTGGTGAGTATTTGCTTCAGGTTGGGGGGCTGTCTGTAAGCAAGGTCTGGCCTGTCTACCAAGATCTGTGAGAATGATGTCTTCCTTCAGGATAGGTTGTAGATCCTTGATGATGCGCTGGAGAGGTTTTAGTTGGAGGCTGAAGGTGATGGCTAGTGGCATTCTGTTATTTTCTTTGTTGGGCCTGTCCTGTAGAAGGTGACTTCTGGGTACTCTTCTGGCTCTGTCAATCTGTTTCTTCACTTCAGCAGGTGGGTATTGTAGTTGTAAGAACGCTTGATAGAAATCTTGTAGGTGTTTGTCTCTGTCTGAGGGGTTGGAGCAAATGCGGTTGCATTGTAGAGCTTGGCTGTAGACAATGGATCGTGTGGTGTGGTCTGGGTGAAAGCTGGAGGTAAGTATAGTGGTCAGTAGGTTTTCAGTATAGGATGGTGTTTATGTGACCATTGCTTATTAGCACCATAGTATCCGGGAAGTGGATCTCTTGTGTGGACTGGTCCAGGCTGAGGTTGATGGTGGGATGGAAATTGTTGAAATCATGGTGGAATTCCTCAAGGGCTTCTTTTCCATGGGTCCAGATGAGGAAGATGTCATCACTGTAGCGCAAGTAGAGTAGGGGCATTAGGGACGAGAGCTGAGGAAGCATTGTTCTAAGTCAGCCATAAAAATGTTGGCATACTGTGGGGCCATGCAGGTACCCATAGCAGTGCAGCTGATTTGAAGGTCTACATTGTCCCCAAATGTGAAATAGTTATGGGTGAGGACAAAGTCACAAAGTTCAGCCACCAGGTTTGCCATGACATTATCGGGGATAGTGTTCCTGACGGCTTGTAGTCCATCTTTGTGTGGAATGTTGGTGTAGAGGGCTTCTACATCCATAGTGGCTAGGATGGTGTTTTCAGGAAGATCACTGATGGATTGTAGTTTCCTCAGGAAGTCAGTGGTGTCTCAAAGATAGCTAGGAGCGCAGGTAGCATAGGGCCGGAAGAGGGAGTCTACATAGCCAGACAATCCTGCTGTCAGGGTGCCAATGCCTGAGATGATGGGGCGTCCAGGATTTCCAGGTTTATGGATCTGGGGTAACAGATAGAATACCCCTGGTTGGGGTTCTGGGGGTGTGTCTGTGTGGGGACAGGAGCTGACTACGAGCCTGCCGGGGGAGCGGTAGGGGGCTCTGGCTCACTCGGCTGCTGTCCCCAGAAGCTGAGCCTGGTCCGGGGGCAGCCTGCTGCTGCCCCAGCCAGGCGCTCTTCCAGTCAGCCACTGTGCTGCACCGGGCAGCGTCCCAGGTGATGTGGCCCCGCCCCTTCTCCTCTGGCTCTGCTCGGGGAGTGGGGGCGCTTCTGCCCCTCAGACGAGTTGCCTATGCTGAGAGGGGTCATGATAACAGTTTTCAAGCACATAAAAGGTTGTTACAAGAAGGAGGGAAAATGTTCCTCTTAACCTCTGAAGATAGGATAAGAAGCAATGGGCTTAAATTACAGCAAAGGCAGTTTAGGTTGAACATTAGGAAAAACTTCCTGTCAGGGTGGTTAAGCATTGGAATAAATTACCAAGGGAGGTTGTGGAATCTCCATCACTAGAGATTTTTAAAAACAGGTTAGATAGACAAACACCTGTCAGGGATGGTCTAGATCAGGGGTGGGCAAACTATGGGCTGGGGACCACATCCAGCCCTCCAGCCAGTTTAAACCGGCCCTCGAGCTCCTGCTGGGGAGTGGGATCTGGGGCTTGCCCTGCTCCCGCACTCCAGCCGGGGAGCAGGGCCGGAGGCTGCTCTGCATGCATGTGCCAAGGCTCCTGGAAGCAGCAGCATGTCCCTCCTCCGGCTCCTATGTTTAGGGGCAGCCAGGGGCATCCCTGTGCTGCCCCCACCCCAAGCACCACCCCGCAGCTCCGACTGGCCAGGAACTGTGGCTAATGGGAGCTGCAGGGGCGGACAGGGCAGAGTGCAGAGCCTCCTGGCTGCACCTCCGCATAGGAACTGAAGGAGGGACATGATGCTGCTTCCAGGAGCTGCTTCAGGTAAGCACTGCCCGGAGCCTGCATCCCTGACCTCCTCCCACACCCCAACCCCCGTCCCATCCCGGAGCCTACTCCCGCACCCTGAACTCATTTCTGGTCCCACCCCAGAGCCCTCACCCCCTCCTGCACCCCAACCCCAATTTTGTGAGCATTTATGGCCCACCATACAATTTCCATACCAAGATGTAGCCCTCAGGACAAAAAGTTTGCCGACCCCTGCTCTAGATAATACTTAGTCCCACCATGAGTGCAAAGGACTGGACTAGGTGACCTCTCAAGGTCCCTTCCAGTCCTAAGATTCTATGATTCGATTATTCATTTCTTGAAGACTTACTTTACATAATTACAGGTGTTACTACAAAGTATTAATAAGACTTCTATTTGTTTGTTTACTTCAAAGAACTGGAAAATTGTTGCTAAATTCTATAATAATGTTGTTGGAAGATTGTTGACAACTAATAAAAAAAAGTCAGTCTGACACTTCATTTATTTTAGCTAACCCATTTCTTATGTTGACATTCTCTATTCCAGTTAATGGTTTTCATTAACAGGCAGGCTAACTTTAGAACAGCATGTGCTTTCTCTTTATTAAATTGTACTATTTCAGTTAATATTTAAAACCTATTTTTCTTTCAATTAACTCTTGATTATTTCATTTAAGAGGTTGTTTAAATAAGTCTCTGAAATCTTAGAAACATTGAATCATAGAAATGTAGGACTGGAAGGGACCTCTATTTACATCACATAATCCTGTCCCCTGCATTGAAGGGGACTAAGTATTATCTAGAACTCCCCCGACAGGTGTTTGTCTAACCTGTTCTTAAAAACCTCTAATGAGGGGAGTTTCCACAACCTCCCTAGGTAATTTGTTCCAGTACTTAACTCTAGGAAGATTTTTCTAATGTCTAAACTAAATCTTCCTTGCTGCAATTTCAGCCCATTACTTCTTCTCCTGTCCTCAGTGGTTAAGGAGAACAATTTATCACCCTCCTCTTTATAACAAGATTTTACGTACTTGAAGACTGTTATCATGTGCCCTCTGAGTCTTCTCTTCTCCAGAGTAATCAAACACAGTTTTTTCAATCTTTCCATGTAGGTAATGTTTTTTAGACCTTTAATTATTTTTGTTACTCTCCTCTGGACTTTCTCCAATTTGTCCACATTGTTCCCGAAGAGTGGTGCCCAGAACTAGACACAGTACTCCAGTGTAGGCCTTTTGAGTGCTGAATAGAATGGAAGAATTACTTCTTATGTCTTGCTTACAACACTCCTGTTAACACATACCAGAATGATATTCACTTTTTTTTGCAACAGTATTACATTGTTGAGTCATGTTTAGTTTGTGATCCACTATAATCCCCAAATTTTCCACAGTACTCCTTCCTAGGCAGTTATTTCTCATTTTGTACTTGTGCAATTGATTTTTCCTTTCTAAGTTGAGTACTTTGCATTTGTACTTATTGAATTTCATTCTATTTATTTCAAACCATTTCTCCAGTTTGTCCAGAACATTTTGAATTGTAATCCTGTCCTCCAAAGAGCTTGTCAGATCTGTTTTAAACTTTAATAGAGATTAATCTTTTTTAGAAATTTAATTTGAATGAGACATTACTGGATTTTGGTAAAGAACACAATTTAGGAACCTCTATCAATACAGGTTACAAAGCACATCAGACTTTGCTTGAATGGGCCAGTAGAAAAACTGTAGATTTTACTCTATACTTGTTTTGTTCTAATCCTGAACTTTGCCATGTCTTACAGGTAGAACTGACTGAGTGAAGTATTTCGTCCAAACATTTTTTTGGGGGGGGAGGTAAAAATGAAGATTTGGCATCACTTAGCAAATTAATGTAGATTTTGCTAAATTGTTCACGTCGAACGCTCCCTCTCACAATTCCAAAAAAATCAATGTTTCACTTTGACATTTTCAAAATGAAGTGTTTTGAAATTCTTATTTGAAATGAAATTCCTTCAATTTTATAAATTTGTTAAATGTTAAAAATACTCAATTGAAAAAAACATTTCATTTCAGGTCCACCGATACTTTTGATTCACCAAAAGTTTTGGAAAATTTCTTTTTTTGGGTTGAACTGAAGTAATAACAACACCTTATTTGAATGTCCACAAACAAACAAATTAGTTGTTAATGCCTGGATCTAGCATGCTTACTAAGAAGGCTCATATTCTGCTGTAATAAGTTGGAAACCAAATGAGATATCAAGTAGGTCAGATTCCCTGAATATATGGGGGCAGATGATTCAGCATTTCTAGTGAAGAGAAGGTGCATTGTTAGTGTACAAACATTTTGGTATTTCAGTCTCTCTCCAACAATACAACACAGTAGTATTAATAGTTTGTATTATTGTAGCACCTAGGGGCCAGAGTCATAGACCAAGACTGTATTGTGCTAGGCGCTGTACAAACACTGGAAAAAATGACTGACATCCCAGTAACACCTGCCTGATAACTCCCTTGAGAGTGTGAACAGCAGCAGAGAGAGCAAACAATCTCTCTTGAACTTGAATTGGTCCAATTACTCTAACTTTGCTCTTGGGGACTAATGCTCTCTTACTCTTTAGGGTGGCTCTGGATTCCCCAAAAGAGTTTGAGACCCAATTGTCATAAAGAAAATGAGAGACAAGATGGGTGAGGTAACATCTTTTGTTGGACCAACTTCTGTTGGTGAGAAAGATAAGCTTTCAACCTCTGGGTGGCTCAACAGCTTGTCTCTCTCACCAACAGAAGTTGATCCAATAAAAAATATTACCTCACCCACCTTGTCTCTTTAATATCCTCGGACCAACACAGCTACTATGCTGCATACATAAAGAAAACAAGGCTTATTAGAACAACCCTGAGAAAAAATCATATCAGAATTAATGTAAATGGTGGTTTCAGAGTAACAGCTGTGTTAGTCTGTATTCGCAAAAAGAAAAGGAGTACCTGTGGCACCTTAGAGACTAACCAATTTATTTGAGCATGAGCTTTCGTGAGCTACAGCTCACTTCATCGGATGCATACCGTGGAAACTGCAGCAGATATTATATACACACAGAGATCATGAAACAGTACCTCCTCCCACTGGGATAAATTGGTTAGTCTCTAAGATGCCACAAGTACTCCTTTTCTTTTTGTAAATGGTGGGAAAGCCTAACTTATCTATTCTTCACTGAGTAAGCTTATAATTACATCACAGAGAAAACAGAATATGAAAAATGTTCACATTAGCATTTGGGCTGGTCAGTCTGTCCATCAATCAGATTTCCAGGGACTCAGAGCGTCAACCCCGAGACAATTACTCTTGTTATACTCTCACAGACTTTGTCTTCACTACTTCAAACGGAGTATGTGTGTGTGGTTTTCTTTACAGCAAGGTAACAAATGCACAATCATTATCTCCATGTAAAATCCTATATATCCTACATGGAGATAAGCATTTGTGTTTACTCTGAAGTAGCTAGGCATATAACCCCACCAATGGTTGACCTCAACCAGTTCCTTCAGTATCTTGTCTCCAGTTTGTTTTTACAGTGGGGGACTGCTAATGCACACTAGTCATCCTTCAATAAAAAACATTTTGTCAGTGAATACAAGCCCATAAATGTATTCTAATCCTTGAAAGTTCAGATGTTTTGACAGGAACAGAAAAACCCTCTTTTTCACCTCTTTGCAAAGGTGCATATGAGAACATTTTGGTCTACTGTCCATTCAAGTTTCATCCAATATTGTAAGGGGCCCTTTATCGTGAAGGAAATTGTGTATCATCCATCCCTTGTCCCTTGCAAGAACAATAGTTTCTTCTCCATATTTTCTAACAACCTTTTGATTTGGTCTGGTTCAAACTAAAGTTCGTTTACTTATCTTTTTCTTTTTAATCCCAGCATACATTAACATTCCTCTTCCCTCATCCCAGAGGATCTCTGTGTTCCTTGGCTGAGATGCCTGTGAATGCTAATTAGGCTTCAAATGATCTTTCTCAAAGTGAGATGTGAAGTAATTTATTTCTTTTTCTGAGACAGGTAAATTTAAAGGGACAACATTTAAATACCTCCACCTTATCCATGTGTAATCTACATTAAATGGAAATTCTTTCCAGATGGTATCCTTTTTAATCAAGACAGAGATTGAAGCAGTCTTTGCAAAAAGCAGAGAAGGCTCCTAAGAAGAAGAGAATTCTTATGCAGCTACTATTATGGAACTCCTCTGTTAATGGCTCAGAGTTGTTTATGTGCTCTGAGCCCTGACAGTTGCGAGACTTCGGAACACTGCTAGGCAGTTTGTCCTTTAGCAGCTCTACACTTAATTAGACCATGACATCTCATAAAATACAAACCAGAGCACTTTCCAATTCAGAACACTTTTACTGATTATATGCCCCCCCCATAATTTTCTCAATTCTATATATAGTGTAATACTTTTTCCCTATTAGAACAAACCAAAACCTGCACCAAAGGCCTATTTTAAGTTATTTAACAGTAATTTGAGGTTTATTATATACAGTTATGAAACAATGAAGAGAATGTTTATCATAGAAATTAAAGTAGTAAAAAGCCTTTATTGAATAAGCCAATAATTAAGATGATTTCAAAGTAGCTAAACAAAAATAAACATAAATGTACCCCCAGAACAAATCCTGCCTACTTGTGGAAGACCACGTCTAAGTCTGAAAGTTATCATTTTTTCATCAAGCAAATGCCCCATTAGAAAATAATCTGTCATCTCCACAGTCACTTTGATTAGGAGATTCTTCTTTTTGCATGATCTGTTTAGTATTTTTGCCTGGGGGAGAAATCATAAAATACCTATGGGACTGAGCTAATAAAGAATTACATTTATACTCAATAGTCCTGAAACCTTGAAGATTTGTGCACATGCTTAACTTTACACACTGAATAGTTCTACTGAAGTGAACAGCACTACTACTACTACTCCTACTACTACGGGCATGTAGGAATGATATCAGGAGGGCCAAATCGCACCTGGAGCTGCAGCTAGCCAGAGATGTCAAGAGTAACAAGAAGGGTTTCTTCAGGTATGTTGGCAACAAGAAGAAAGCCAAGGAAAGTGTGGGCCCCTTACTGAATGAGGGAGGCAACCTAGTGACAGAGGATGTGGAAAAAGCTAATGTACTCAATGCTTTTTTTGCCTCTGTTTTCACTAACAAGGTCAGCTCCCAGACTGCTGCGCTGGGCATCGCAAAATGGGGAAGAGATGGCCAGCCCTCTGTGGAGATAGAGGTGGTTAGGGACTATTTAGAAAAGCTGGACATGCACAAGTCCATGGGGCCGGACGAGTTGCATCCGAGAGTGCTGAAAGAATTGGCGGCTGTGATTGCAGAGCCATTGGCCATTATCTTTGAAAACTCGTGGCAAACGGGGGAAGTCCCGGATGACTGGAAAAAGGCTAATGTAGTGCAATCTTTAAAAAAGGGAAGAAGGAGGATCCTGGGAACTACAGGCCAGTCAGCCTCACCTCAGTCCCTGGAAAAATCATGGAGCAGGTCCTCAAAGAATCAATCCTGAAGCACTTGCATGAGAGGAAAGTGATCAGAAACAGCCAGCATGGATTCACCAAGGGAAGGTCATGCCTGACTAATCTAATCGCCTTTTATGATGAGATTACTGGTTCTGTGGATGAAGGGAAAGCAGGGGATGTGTTGTTTCTTGACTTTAGCAAAGCTTTTGACACGGTCTCCCACAGTATTCTTGTCAGCAAGTTAAGGAAGTATGGGCTGGAAGAATGCACTATAAGGTGGGTAGAAAGCTGGCTAGATTGTCGGGCTCAACGGGTAGTGATCAATGGCTCCATGTCTAGTTGGCAGCCGGTATCAAGTGGAGTGCCCCAAGGGTCGGTCCTGGGGCTGGTTTTGTTCAATATCTTCATAAATGATCTGGAGGATGGTGTGGATTGCACTCTCAGCAAATTTGCAGATGATACTAAACTGGGAGGAGTGGTAGATACGCTGGAGGGGAGGGATAGGATACAGAAGGACCTAGACAAATTGGAGGATTGGGCCAAAAGAAATCTGATGAGGTTCAATAAGGATAAGTGCAGGGTCCTGCACTTAGGACGGAAGAACCCAATGCACAGCTACAGACTAGGGACCGAATGGCTAGGCAGCAGTTCTGCGGAAAAGGACCTAGGGGTGACAGTGGACGAGAAGCTGGATATGAGTCAGCAGTGTGCCCTTGTTGCCAAGAAGGCCAATGGCATTTTGGGATGTATAAGTAGGGGCATAGCGAGCAGATCGAGGGACGTGATCGTTCCCCTCTATTCGACATTGGTGAGGCCTCATCTGGAGTACTGTGTCCAGTTTTGGGCCCCACACTTCAAGAAGGATGTGAATAAATTGGAGAGAGTCCAGCGAAGGGCAACAAAAATGATTAGGGGTCTGGAACACATGAGTTATGAGGAGAGGCTGAGGGAGCTGGGATTGTTTAGCCTGCAGAAGAGAAGAATGAGGGGGGATTTGATAGCTGCTTTCAACTACCTGAAAGGGACTTCCAAAGAGGATGGCTCTAGACTGTTCTCAATGGTAGCAGATGACAGAACGAGGAGTAATGGGCTCAAGTTGCAGTGGGGGAGGTTTAGATTGGATATTAGGAAAAACTTTTTCACTAAGAGGGTGGTGAAACACTGGAATGCGTTACCTAGGGAGGTGGTAGAATCTCCTTCCTTAGAGGTTTTTAAGGTCAGGCTTGACAAAGCCCTGGCTGGGATGATTTAACTGGGATTTGGTCCTGCTTCAAGCAGGGGGTTGGACTAGATGACCTTCTGGGGTCCCTTCCAACCCTTATATTCTATGATTCTATGACTCACTGTGCATAATGTTGAACATATGAGATGTAGTTCTTTGCAGGACCAGAGCCCATGAAAGGTATGCAGGATATTTAAGAGTCAAGACAGATGGGACAATAATTATGAAACAGCCCAATTGTGATGCATGGCTAGAAAGGGTTAAACAGCCTGCAAAATAAATAATCCACAGAAGACACGTGGGGAGGTAATGTTTGCATTTTGTGTATTTACATATGTATGAGTAGGGTCAACAATGTAATCAGCAGTCCTGGTCTATGCTGTATTCTGATAATTCAGAGGTCAAAAGAACATCCTAACACGTAAATGAATTGTAAACACCAGATAGCTCAGTTTTCATCTCTCTTTGAAATGTACTGTGAATGGTGGAGGAACAAGCAAATTGCCTTATGTTTATTCGTATAGCAAAGTACCAGTGATGGACCTCCTTCAAAGTCATCCTAATTACTTTTTGTTCCCTGAGGAATTCCAACTTGTCAGAAGACATGAAATTGTATAAAAAATCCTTGTGTCCTGATTCTGTCGTCTCAGATCTGCTTAGCCTTCATCGGGGATGTTTGAGTTGCAAGACTGAGGCCCGAGTTATGCTGGTACAGCCTGAATATATTTGGACATTGGACTATGACCTATGAACTGAATTCTAAAGGAACTCTTTGCAACTACAAAGCTCACCATCTCTGCTGTGAATCTGAACCTCAATGAATTGAACTCATGTCTGTATGTATATTGATCTTTTAACCATACTCTCTCTTTTATTTTTTAATAAATTTTAGTTTAGTTAATAAGAATTGGCTGTAGCATGTATTTGGGTAAGATCTGAAACATTCATTAAACTAAGAGGTAATGTATCCGATCCTTTGGGATTGGTAGAATCTTTTATTTTATATGATGAAATAAGATTTTCAGAAATCATCATATTTGACATGGGTCCCTGAATGGAGGCCTGAGGCTGGATCACTTTAAGGGAACTGTGTTGTTTGCACCTCTGAGTAACCAGTAAGGTAATAAAGAAGCTGTTTTATGCTGGCTTGGTGAATCTAAGTATTGGAATACTCACCAGCTTTATGGGGATTGTCTGTCCCATTCTTTTCAGTTCACCCTAACTGAGTGACCACAGCTGGCTCCTCACTAGGACTCAGGTCACACCAATTAATACAACCATTTCTTTGATGCTGGTTTTAAAATAACTCCTTTGCCAGCCATTTAGAGTATCATATATAAGAAGTTTATCCAATACTAATTTTATCCTAAAGCAGCTGAAGGGAAGGGTCTCTATCAATCCTCATATGGTTGTACTTGAGAATATTAGTAGTAAGCAAACCAAGGTTAACTAATTAATATTAATTAGAGCAGGATACAATAAACCACACCACCTGAAGATTATAGGACAAATTGGACCTTGGTATAAGTATCACCTGCTTGCATTAGGGCTGAATTTGGACCTATTTGTGAATCAATATAAAGCTGCCCAGAAGTTTAGCAAATACTTTCATATGCCTGCCTCATAATATTAATGTATGAAACCATTTGGAAAGAATGGAATAGACTTCTTGGATTTAAATCCCACTAAATATAGAAAATATCATTTCATTCTTTAATGGAACTGTGTTCAAAACATGTCCTGTGTCTGGGCCTGATCCCGTAACCTTCACTCATATAAAATAGTTCCATTAGGTTAACGAACTATTTGAATGAATAAGGCTTTGCTGGGTAAAGGCTCAAATTATTAGATATGCCTATAAAACTTGATACTCATATATGTATATAGTAAGCAGGCTTCATCTACTACTGGGATAATTATTTCACCCAACTAGCAGCTATTTTGCTTTTTATTGTCACAAATTAAAGTAAATTTAAAAATGATTAAATAAACTATAATCCATATTATATTTCAGATGTTTGTTGAATTTCAAAACATTAGGGGATTGAACCAGACCTATCATTTATTTTAATGAATATGGATTAGATCTTGAACTTTTGATATATTTGTAAAATTTCACTCTATTTCTTTAAACATTTAACTGACTTTTTAGGAACAATAGTCAGTTGCTGGCCCTGCAGAACGTATAAATCAGAGCAGAATTTGTTCCAACTTGCCATATTTAGTTCAAGACCCTACCCTGCTCCCAATTATGGCAAACTTGCATTGACTTCAATGACAAGAAAATCAGCACCTTAGTAGCTAGTTAATATAAAACCCTGCAAAACAATGAATGAAATGATATGGTTAAGATTTTATTATATAAAAGTAACTCAAAATTATGGCATGTTCAATAACTATAACATTATCCCCACTAGTCTCGCACAGACAACAGAAGTTTTTTATTGTATTACTATATACGGTTACTTTTTATGCTGAATAGGTCCAAGTCACTGTCAAATTTTTCATAGATTCTACAAAAGTACATTTTCCAAGTCCCAAGGTATTAGATGAAATGCCTCCACCCCCCCCAGGAAATCAACTGGAGCTTTATTTCGTTACCTACGTAATTGTGTCCATGCATCATCCTGTTACTGCTTAGATTAGATAAATGGACCTTTTCCAGTTTTTTGTGATCCCATGTTAACTATCCCAGTGCCACACTATAATCATCTCTTCTACTTTGAAAAAGATGTTATAAAAGTAGCTGGGTGGGGCTCCACACTTACATTTCTGTTTCCAAATCCAAGGTGCTCTGTTATTTCTAACTGCCATGGCTGTAACTGGAATCTGGCCTCAGAGTTAAGCTGGGTTCCTTTCATCTTGTAGGTCAGCACTGCTAACACCAAGTTATGGCCTTTGCAGCCCTATTATCCAACTGGCAGGAATGCAGCAAACCGGTCTCTTGATAATGCACAAAATAGAACAGAATCACCAGTTTGCTTGCTCTTAGCTATGCTGGCAGTAAAAACTTATTTGTCAGTACAGTGAGCAGATGGGTCTCTGAATACACAAATGGATTTACTTGTTGAGTAAGAAGGTGCCAATTTTACGTTATCATAGTAGAACTGCTCTCTAGGTGTTCAAATTATCCCTAATGTAATTTCACACTGGTGAGGAATCTGGCCCAAGCTCCTTAGACTACATAGTCCTATTAAAGGCCTTGCAATTCTACTTAAAATGTAAATTTTTGAAAGAGCTGCTGATTTAACTTACCACCTATTTGAGCACCATAGATATTGGGAGGTGTTGATGACATTTTGTAACCAGGATAGTGACAGGTTTCAGAGTAACAGCCGTGTTAGTCTGTATTCGCAAAAAGAAAAGGAGTACTTGTGGCACCTTAGAGACTAACCAATTTATTTGAGCATAAGCTGGCCCAACTTGATTAACATACACATTGTAAGGAGAGTGATCACTTTAGATAAGCTATTACCAGCAGGAGAGTGGGGTGGGAGGAGGTATTTTTTCATGCTTTGTGTGTATATAAAAAGATCTTCTACACTTTCCACAGTATGCATCCGATGAAGTGAGCTGTAGCTCATGAAAGCTTATGCTCAAATAAATTGGTTAGTCTCTAAGGTGCCACAGGATAGTGAGATAGCTTGGTACTACGTGGGAACTACAATGCTCAAAACCACTGTTTCTCTCTCTTTCTCCACCTCATCTTCCCTTTCCTTGCTCCCATCTTCTCTGTAATACACTTCCTTTCTCACAACTACAGGTTAGAATACTTGACTCTTATATTTGAGCAGTAAATACATAGTCCTATTATGACTGCTTCACGAATTTTGTTAAGAGTTTTTTTTTTGTTTCTAAAAAAGAAATTTTGTAGCTAAAAAATTCTCAAAGCATCCTTGCCTTTATTAGCTCTGCCTTGAAATGAAGACATATTGATGTTCACAGGCCATTAAATCTTCCTCTTTCTCTGCTCACTACCTGGAGAGCACATTGATGCAGCATCCTGCTGGACAAGGTCTAAATATACCTATTCCATTGCTCTTCTTGAAAAAAATAATACTTATGTATACATTTTTCAAAAAAATTACTTAGGTGCCTAAGGGCCAGATTTTTAACTGCATCTTTAGGTGTCAAAATATATTCAAGTGCCTAGTGGGATTTTAAAAAGCACCTAGGTGCTAAATCCCATTGATTTCAATAAATTGGCTGAAACTGTAACTATTGGCATCTCTAGGTGCCTAAATGCCTTTAAAAATCTGAGAGAGAAGGTGAGTGAGGTAATTTTTTATTGGACCAACTTCTGTTGGTGAGAGATACAAGCTTGTCTCTCTAATATCCTGGGGCCAACAAAGCTACAACTACACTACATTTAAAAATCTTGTCCTGGGTCCCAATTCACTTTCAATAAGACATGGGGTCCTCTGGCACAACGGAACTCTCAACAATAAAGAGCAAAGCTCATTTGTGTGGGAGACAGAATGAACTCCCCCAGGATCCAAGGACCATCACAAACTTCACCACTTCCTACTTCCAGTGCAAGGCACATTTCTTTGACCTTGCCTGCTCTAATATAAACACATAGCAGCTGGTATATTTTTCAACATACAAAAATCCATGCCAAAACAAGACACACCACTGAACACGATTCTCTCTCTGGGGAGAGGATGAGAGAATAAACATGTAACATTGCTTAATGTACTACTGGAAGGTGCTTAGATACTACAGTAAACATGGTATAAAAACTTATACGGACTAGGATAAATTTTTCTTTCTTTATCTTGTATCTATAACGTGATTGAAATTATGCTCCATGACAGATAAGCACTCAGCAAATATGTTATTTCTGTGTTGTAATGTTAAAGGCTGCTCTGTGTAGCATTAGCAGGACACTGGATGTGAATTAAAATAAATAAATAAACAAATATATTTAAACACAACTTTATATTATATATATAAAAATTGTTAATCTTAACAAACTTCTCTCTGAAAAAATGAACAATTTTCATCTCAGTCAATCTTAATTGTACAGCAGCGCCCTTTAATACACATTTGAATTTTAGATAAATGACTAGCTAGTAACAAGTAAGTGCTTAAAGCAGACAAATGGATTGCTCAATATTGTTTAATGACAAATGCTAAATAACAGATTAAAGTATTCGCCTTCTTATATATTTTATGATACACATTTTATAATATAACCAATAATTAAGTATGTAAGCTTCATATTTATGCAGAAAAAGGACAGAAAACTAAATATATATTGCATTGCTGATACATTAATATTGCTGATGGAACTTTAATATTTGCATTTCTTGACTTGTGTGAATATAAACTGTGCAGTTATGTTGCACTGATCACTGGTGGAGAGTGCTGTGTATATCTGCCTAGGTTTATTTTAAAGAAAAAAAGGGGAAAAAGTGTCTGTGCTTGATAATTTAATATTTAAGTCATCCCAATTAAGGAATAAAGGGCACATCTAACTGAGGTGTTCAGGGTACTGGAAGGGTAGATTGCCACCTATAATGTTGCTTCTGATTGGCTAATATATAACTTTCTACAGGATAGGGCTGTAGCATGATAGGTAGGTGGTGGAATCTCCTTCCTTAGATATTTTTAAGGTCAGGCTTGACAAAGCCCTGGCTGGGATGCTTTAGTTGGGGATTGGTCCTGCTTTGAGCAAGGGGTTGGACTAGATGACCTCCTGAGGTCCCTTCCAACCCTGATATTGTATGATTCTATGAGGTATTTCTGTACAATGAGAAATGTTCTGAATGTATTTCTAAATGTAACATCAGAATTTATAGGATACTTGGAGAAAAACAAAATAATCAAAGCCAGAATTTGTTTTTGCACCTTTGACTTCCTCCTGTTCTTGATGAGGGTCATATTCATGGAGGAATTTGTTGGGTGTGTTTCAGTGACATAATATTCCTCATTCAAATTATATCCTAGCAGCTTCCTGATAGTTGCAAGCTAGAGAAAGTCAATGTGAAGTTATGACACAATAGGGGTAGGACTATACTGAGCTTTGCTAAATTTTCAGCAGATACCGATGGAATACACGTAGAGTGATGCTCTTCCAACCCAACAAAGCAGGCATTTGCCTAACAAAGGAGGAGATTACCTATTGTACCTGGAGGTTCTTTAAGATGTATGGACCCTATTTAGATTCCAAATGTGGGTGCGCATGCATGCCATGTGCCGGAGCCATAACAGTTTTACAGTAGTAGTGTCCGTTGACCCTCATGGGCATCATGCGTCATCTTCATGCTCACTTCCAAGGTTAGAAAAGACCATGTGGGTCGATGCTGCTTCAGTATCTCTCTTACCAGCAAACAATGGAGTCTGTACCACAGGGGATGGAGTGTGGGTAATGGAATCCAAATAGGGACCACACATCTCGAAGAACCTCCAGTTACAGTAAGAAACCTCCTCTTCTTTTTCAAATGACAGTCCCTATATGGATTGCAAATCCGGTGATTAGCAAGCAGTGTTTAGTGCACAGTTTGGTGTGAGCCCACCCCTCCAAACACACACCTCTTCAAAAGCACCCACAAGCAAAAACAAAAGTCAGGCACAGGGACACATAGGTGCTATGTCAGGAAATCCAGGTGAGTGCAGAGGCAAGTCGGGGGGCGAACAGAGAAACGGAGGAGGTCTGTGAATTGATATTGGTGAAGTCAAAAGGGGGCTATCAGTATAACTGCTGGGTAGGGACTTGTCCTCTGACACAAATTCCCAGATTGGTGAGGAGATCATGAAGGGTCTGGATAGCTGAAAGGAGGTAGTTGCGTGACATCACGACGAGGAGCCAGTCATCGAGGTGGGGAAACATGGAGTGGCCAAGGCATTGCATGTGGGCTGTGACGATGGAGAAGACATTTTTGAATACGTGGGGAGTGGTGGCGATACCGGAGGAGGACATGGAACTGATAATGGGAATGACCAACTGTAAAAGGAGAAATTTCCAATAAGCCGGGTGAATGTTGATGTGGAAATATCCATCTTTCATATCAAGAGCTGTGAACCGGGCTCTGTGGGGGAGGGACATGATAATGAGGAGAGCATGACCATCTGGAACTTGAATTTTAGTGTGAACCTGTTGGGTAATTGGAGGTCCAGAATGGGCGGGTGGGGGGGGAGACTGCATCCTTTTTTCAGAATAAGGAAATACAGGGAATAAAAGCCGCAGCCCTGGTAACAGAGGAGGACACACTCTATGGCACGCTTCTGGAAAAGGGTGTCTGCTTCTTCTCAGAGAGATCTCAATGAAAGGGATCTCTATGCCCACCATTGGGTAGGTGACAAGGGGGAAACAAGAGGAATTCTGTAGAGTACCCCTGGTGAATGATGTCCAGTGTCCAATGGTCTGTGGTGATCTTTCCCCAATTGTGGGTGAACAGGGCAAGACAGCCCCCAGAGATGACATGGGACACTGTGGGAAGGGTAGGAGGAGGTTCACAGGTCTCAATGGGGGAGTCAAAATGGCTGTTTCGATTGACATGGCAGGGGGGTCAATGGGGTGAAAGTGGTAGTGGCGGAGTAACAGCATCACTGAGTGCGCTGACAAAACCAGGACAGCTCCTGTTGTCTTTGGAAGTAGGGTTGGTAGGGGGTGTGGTGTGGTGAAACCTCTGCTGCTTCCAGGTTGGGGTATAAATGCCGAGCGACTACAGAGTGGTGTGAGAATCCTTGAGAGAATGGAGAGATTCATTTGTCTGGTCATTAAAGAGCTTTTGGTTGTAAAAGAAAGTGATCTGGACCTCCTTAGGGAACCCAGACAATTGGAGCCAAGAGTCTCTGTGGAGCATGACACCAGTCACCAGAGGATGCGATGTCGGCAGCGTCCACTACTGGCTGGAGGTTCACCTTGGTGACCAGTTTTCCCTCATCCAGCAGCACCTGGAAGTCCTGTTGTTTGTCTGACAGTAGAAAGGCCTGAAACTCTGTGAGCTTGGAGTATATATGAAAATCGTAGTTCACCAAGAGGGCTTGATAATTGGTGATATGGAACTGGAGTTCCACAGACAAATAAACTTTTCTCCCCAAAAGGTCCAGCTTCTTGACTGCTCTGTCCAGAGCTGTGGATTTAAGGTGTTGTTGGCGAGCGTGTTCAGCCGCTGTGTGAACCATGAGCGAGTTGTGGGATGGATGAAAAGGAAGTCCATACAATTAGACAGGACAAAGCATCACTGCTCTGCACACTTAGGAGTAGGGGCACAGGAGTCTGGTGTATACCAGACCAACTGTGCTGATTGCAGGATGGCTGTATGGATAGGGAGGGCAGTCCAGGAAGGCCCTGGCAGTTGCAAAATATCTAGGAGCTGGTTTTGTGTGTCTTGTACTTCCCTCCACTGTGAGGCTGGAGTCGAAGAGGAGGAGGGAAGAGGGAAGGCAGAATTAGTGCCTCGTCTGGCGATGATAAGGCCTCGGTGGGGACTGGCAGCACTGGCTGCACTATAGCCTTCTCTGATTCATCATAAACAGAAGGGGGGTGCAGTGCGGGCAGAGGAGGGCTGGAAAGATGCCACTGCAGTACTCCACGGTCCCGGTAGGGGTCCCATGGAGGCCAATGGGGCCAAACGTACATGTCATCAGGAATTGGCATGCCCTGGGGATAGTGGAACCATGACTTGGCAGAAGGGTCATATGCCAGTGGATAGGGTGGCTGATGCCTGGGGTCTGGGCTGTGAGACTGGACAAGTGAGAAGGAGGGGTCTGGCTCTGTAAAGCACTTGGACCTGGTGGATGGGTCTGGTAGGGCCGGTGCAGCCAGTGCGAGATGGGTGGAAGAAGCGCATCACTCGGGGAGGAGCAGGAGAAGTTCATCCACTGGAGAGGAAAGCATTGAGGTGGAGGGGTCCAGTGGTGTCAACTGTGCCGGCAGTGAAGATGATGATGGACTGGTGACCGTAGCTGAAGGCTGTACCATTGGATCGCAGGAGTACTTTGACTTATCTGTGGCTTCTTAGCAAGACTAAGAGCACTGAGGAACAGGGATTCCGACTCTGGCCATGCGACGGTAAGAGGGAAGTGGAATGGTGTCGACCTGCGTGGCCTCTTATAACCTCGAATGTCAGCATGTGGATGACGCATGACACATGTTCAGGTCAATGGCCACTACTGCTACAAAACCGTTCTGGCTCCAGCGAATGCACTCCCACGTTTGGAATCCATATAGGGACTATCACTCGAAGAAGACAACTCAGTTCTGCTTTCTGGGCTTTGGCCATTTTTTTCTGTAGCCTTGTTAAAAATGTGTAGACCTGATTCTGATATCACTTCGGCCAGCGTAAAATCGGGAGTAACTCATCAAAGTCAATCTTACACTGATGGGAGATCAGAATCAGGCCCTATCATGGGAATATTTTTTTACAGTTGAAAGAGTATATTCAATCTTCCATAACTTAAAACTAGTTGAAGGGACTCTGTGCAAACATTCCCAAAATATTTTTCAAAAATCTTTTTCTAAAAAACAAACAAAACAAAACAAACAAAAAAACAAGCCTGAGAGGGGGTAACCAGTTTCTCAAAGACAAAGGACAAGCTGATGCCTCTAACCAAGTTGATTGGCAATCATTGGTCAAGTGGCCATTCTTTGGCAACAAGGTGGGGCAGGAACAGATCAATCTGCATTTTAGCAAGCAACATAGAACCTCTTTTACCACAAGACTCCATGCTTCCATTCTCAAAGCAAGGAACTTTATGTAGGGGCAACCCTCAGGAAAATGCATTTCAAAGGGTGACTGGACTATAAAAGTGAGGGGCAAAACACCCCAAGTTCTCTCTCTCTCTCTCTATTTTTCCACCTAAGATGACAAAGGAACCAGCCTTTTAACTTTGGGGGAGTTCCTGATCTGAGAATCTGGTCAGATATGTTGCCAGGTACCTGTGCAAAGGCTTTTACCTTGAACCAAGTCTAGCTGGTTTAATTTTAGCTACTAGACAGTGTTTTATCTTTTATATCTCGTTACAATTTCTGACTTTAATACTTTATACTTCTACTGACTTAAAATCTGTTTGTAGTTAAATAAACTTGTTTTATTTTATTTAATCAAAACTAATCCAGTGTTGTGTTTAAACTGAACTGTTGAATATTGACTCCTTACAGAGGCAATGGACCTCTAATACCTGAACTGTCCAGGAGAGGGCTGCACAGTGCAGAACACACGTTTTTGGGGAAAATTTAGGACTGGGAGTGTATAGTGATCTTCCTTCAGGTAGTAACCACAGCTGCTGGAGTCAGAATTGCTAGACTAGGGCTGTAGCTATATACAGACACTCAGGGTGTGACCTGCATGCTGTTTGGCTGTTTGTGAGCGGCCCAGGTAGGGAGCTACGACAGCAAAGCATTATGGAGCACCCCAGGTTGAAGGCATGCGGTGACACAACCCCTCACTGCTCTGGCTGCACCCCACAATGTGACAACATGAAAACAAGGTGTAGAATAGAAACTATTGAGCAACTTTAACCACCACAGTCAGTACTAAATTTACATTTTTACCTTCCTGCTGCTAGTAGTGCTGTTTACCTGAACAATTGTCACCTCTCTTAGTTTCTAGTTGATGTCCCTCATGCCATCACAAACGTATGTACTTCTTTTTATAATCTCAGAGAAAAGAAACGATGGCTTTGTGGTTAAAATAACTGGATTGCAACTCTGGTGATCTGAGTTCACCTTCTGACTGTCACAAGCTTCCTGTGTCACCTGGGATAAATCACTTTCCATGACTGAACTCTTAATCTGTAAAATGGGGGTAATATGAGGATAAACTCATGAGTGGCACTCGGACACTATGATGATCATATAAGTATATAGCTAGATAAGCTCCTTTAGTTCCGAAGAACACTAAAATGGGATAATTGCAGTGTCTCTACTGTTCAGATTGATTCATTCCACTTTCTTAACCTTGTATTAACACCACAGAACTTTCTTAATCAATAGGAAAAGTGATAACTAAAACTGTACATGCTTTTTCATCACTGGGAACACTTAAAGTAACAGGACAGATATACTCTAGATGTTTTTGCACAAGGGCCAATTCCACCTTTGACTATGTGAAAGCAGAGATCAATTTCACTAGACAGGGAATAAACTAGAGTCAATTATTACCCAGTATACTCAAATGAAAGAGGTCAGTAATCAAATATCAGGTCTTTGACTCCATGACCCAGCCAATAATGATCACTAAACAACTATTAAAAATGTACCTTTGATCCAATTACCATCATCAGATGCATAAAGTTTGATTTTATTAAGGCACAGTATATTACAGCTTGAAACAAGCAGATATGATTTTAAACAAGCAAATAGCTGATTTACTCACTCACTTAACTGTATTCAATCATTTATGCAGTTGCTGGGAACATCTGCCCAACTTCAAATTGAACTGAACAGAAGCACAAAACCTGAATCTCTGTACGTCATTTAAATGGCACACTCATTACCTTAAAAGCAATTAACATAAGCAGTATGTGTATTACCATGTAAAAACACACATGGCCAATTACACTGTAGCTCACGAAAGCTCATGCTCAAATAAATTGGTTCGTCTCTAAGGTGCCACAAGTACTCCTTTTCTTATGGCCAATTAGGTTACACTTAAATTGGACCATCTAACTTTATTTCAAATACCATTTGGCACCTGTTTCCCATATGTTGGCCAGATGTCTTCACTAGTGATTCTGCATATTATCACTGACATCAAAAAGCAGCTTAAAACCTCAGCCTTTACTGTTTAGAGAACAGTGAACATGTCCTTTAATGCTCTGTTTATTTTTGCATAAATGTAGAAAGCCAAGCATTATTAAAATGCAAAGCTCAAAAATTGGAGCTCAGGTTTCCTGGAACCTATTATAGCTTCTTCAATGCAGAGAAGGTTCTACCTATGGTGCTTGATTTTTATTGAACAATTTTCCTTTCACTAGGACATGCCATTTCTCCCATGGCAATCAAGACTGAAAAGCTTGAATTTCTCCTAGTAGACAAGTTAGAGTTATCACCACTTCGTTCATGTGAATGTTATAAAGTCAAATTACTCTGCAGCACTCCCTTTTGCAATCCTGTTTAAATGTACCTACCCTGAATTAAAAAAAAAAAACTGGTTTGAATTAATCAGTGAGTGGATAATCCATGGCTTTTTTGTGGATGACAGGGCACAAACTGGATGGAGGTATCCTTTTCCAGAGGAGGGGAGGTCTGGTGCTGCTGCAGCAGGAGTAGCCCAAGATGGAGAGGAGCCATGTGGCTACTCAGTGTGAGTAAGGGTTATTTGGATTTTATGTTGAAGTGAATTTCACCCTGTGACGTTATTGACTTGAACTGGGACTGTATAGAACACTGTTGCAACCAAAGTCCTGTAGTGGCACCAAATCTTGTATAAAGGGGGTCAAAAGAGGTGTGTAAGACAAGGTTATGGTTTGGTGGTTATGATTATGCTGTCTATATGTGTGTATCATTTTTATAGTTAAAGTTATGATTATTGGCTCTATACTGTCTGTATTTCAAACTTGTGCTATGCTTCTGGGAAACATTCCAGACAAGTTGGTGTCAGCTCTGCCTAGCCTGCTTGATGGCCCATTAAGAACCATCAGCTATACAACTGACCCACTGACAGAAGGCAGACACGCCTGGTGACTCAGCAAGGCATGCAGGGATATGCCTATGGACAGAACTCTGAGGTTTTTCCATGCTATGTGCTGGACAGCTTGTCTTTAGAACAAAGAAAGAAAGACCACATGGCAAGAGAATATAAAAAGCTGCTGCAGCTCCTCCATCTGGTCTTCAATCCTGCTTCTTACCTCTGGAGGGACTTTGCTACACTGAAGCTTTGAACAAAGGACTGAATGACACATCCCAGCTGTGGATGTTCTCCAGAGACTTGATTTGAACCTGCAGTTTATTCTATCACTGCTGCAAGCCTGAACCAAGAACGTTGCCCTTACTGTATGTAATTGATTCCATTTAACCAATTCTAGCTCTCATCTATATTTCTTTCCTTTTATGAATAAACCTTTAGATTCCAAAGGATTGGCAACAGTGTGATTTGTGGTAAGATCTGATTTGTATATTGACCTGGGTCTGGGGCTTGATCCTTTGGGATCGAGAGAACCTTTTTTCTTTTACTGGGGTATTGGTTTTCATAACCATTTATCCCCATAATGAGTGGCACTGGTGGAGATATTGGGAAACTGGAGTGTCTAAGGTAATTGCTTGTGTGACTTGTGGTTAGCCAGTGAGGTGAGACCAAAGTCTGCTCTGTTTGGCTGGTTTGGGTTGCCTTAGAGGTGGAAAAACCCCAGCCTTGGGCTATGACTGCCCTGCTTTAAGCAATGTGTCCTGACTTGGCACTCTCAGTTGGGTCCCGCCAGAACCAGCATCGTTACACACCCAATCAGAGACACTCATTAGATCTTATTTTTCTTTTCAGGATGCTCATGAAGGATTTGAGGCAAGATCCTCAACTGATGTAAAATGGCATATTCTGATGTCCATGGGGGCCATGCCAATTTACTCGAGCCAATCACCTGGCCCTTCATATTACAGCAGGCATCAAAATTTAAGTTTATTATCCAAATACTTCTAAAAAAAAAATCAGATCACCTCTGGAAGAAAACAGGGTTTTAAGTGACTGAAATAAAAGGTCTGGGAACTTGGAACTAGTTTTTTGAGCCCTCACTCAGCTTGACATCAAACTCATCACTGAGGTTTTTTTATTGGCATACAATCAAACTATACTTGAGTTTATCAGGCTCAAGTGTAGGTGGTGGATACAGGTCATACCACACATCCAAAGCTACACAGAATCCCCCTTCCTTTATATACATTTACACATCCCATGGCATTCGCTATACATTGCATTATGTGTTTTGGGATTGGCTTGGTTACTTTGCAGGAACCAATCCCTGTACCGCGTGCTCTATCCATGTGCTGTCCACTTTTGACTTTACTCTTTACTTCATCTTTACACTCCCACCTTCTCTTGTCCATTGTTTTTATTAATTGTTCTTGTTCTTAGTAAATGGTTTCCTAGGTGTTCCCTCTCTTATCTTAACTAGTTCTTGTATTTTACTGACCGATTGACCCGTGGGCCTCGAACCCAATCCACAGCAGCAGCCATGCTACAACTCTCCATTTGGTGGCTTGCAGACACGGGCTGACCCAGGACTCATGAAGCCCAGCCCCAGTTTGACATCCTATTGGCAGAGTCCCAGAGCAGCTGATTGGCCCGCTGGCCTTACGTAAGCCAGCAACAGGAACAGAAAGCTGTCCGAACAACTGGGATCCACTCTTCTCCCACCCCCTCAGCTTGACTTCCAGGCATCCCAACATGACTTGGTTCAGCTCGGTTCCTGACCTCTGATTTGTGGTTCTGATCTCCAGTTTGTCTCCTGCCTCTGATCCCTGGTACCCTGACCAGCCTGACTCTGGTTACAAACTTGTGGTTCTGATCCCAAGTTTGTCTCCTGCTTCTGATCTCCCGGTATCCTGAGTCAACTCCTGACTGTGGATTCTGGCTCTGACCACTAGGTCTTGCTGCCCACGACCCAGCCATGACATCTTGGGCAAGTCACCTAGTTTCTCTGTATCTGTTCCCTTCCTTAAAATGGGCATAATTACTGCATATGGATAACTGTGAGGATAAATATAACACAAAAGACTGTGAGGTGCTCATCAGATATTTAAATAGCCCTCATTACCACAGTACCTTAGATCATATGTCTACATTTTAGCATGAAGCAGGGTCAACAAAGTAAACTGATGTACTTCAAGATACATGTACAAAAATAGTTCCCATGGATCTTCTATAAATAAGAGTCAGCCTAGTAAAGAACTTGTAAAGAACAGTAATTTGACTATTTTTACTCAAAAAAGCCCCTTTTACCTTAAGGGGGTCCTGTGCTACCACCCTTCAAAAGTTAACCTGGAAAAAGAGGATAGCCTCTATACAAATCTGATGGGCATGTTGGCAAGTCAACTATGGGCATTGGAACTATTAATGTATGTACATATGTAATTATGCATATGTGCATCTGATTTTGCATACATAAATCTGATGCAATGAGTTTCATGCAAGAGTTTCAAGTTTTCATGCAAGAGTTTCAAGTTTTGTGACTGTATTTTTTATTAGAAATTCCTTCTCCTCCTTCTCTCCTTTTTGCACAGCCTCTCCTAAGTAGGATGCAAATTAGATAATGCTTGAATTTCAGCCAAACTTTTGAACCCATAATATTCTAGGGCATAGGTAAATCCAGCACTCATAACCCTATATTTTATAGCGAAATATATATGAGAGGCAATTGGGTGGGGGTTGAGACCAGGTCATGTAATCCAAAATGCAAATATAACCAAAATTAGCTTGCAAAAGCACTATGTGAATAAGACAGACTTTTTGTAGAAACTTTCCTTAAACTCATTTGTCATAGCAGCAGTGCGTGAGAATCTCAGTGGGATTCTGGCCAGAGATTTCTGACACATATTACTACAGCAAGAATGCTTAGTTTGTAAGATGTTTAGCATTTTCCCAATGTAGCTAGCAGAGGTTCACAACATACTAAAGCAGCCATAAAATTCACTCACTGGCATGAGTCCCAGTGCTCCGCTCTTCCTAGAGCTTTTATTTCTTATGCGAGTGGTTTTTTAAAAAAATTTAAACTCTGAAGCAGTATGTTAATATTTCTCAAAAAAAATTAACCGCTACAGTTGATGAGAGCGCCCCTGGGGTACAGCATGTCCAGGCAGCTTTTTGGGGATGACAACAACCTCTTTGTGACCCCTCTACCCATGCCCAATTATGCTGCACCTATAAATGGATAGTACTGACAACAGAGTTGAGAGATGCATTCAGAATGTGATCCAATGAATTTATTGTGGTTAGTAGCTACGTTGTTGGTATCAGCTGATCCTTAAGCAAGATTATTTTTATTAATGTAATTTAAATGAGTCAATTGAAAGGATCATTAATCATGCTTTCCAAACTTGTATTGTGGCCATAGTTCATAATCATAGACTATGTCTATACTTAAAAACGCTACAGTGGTACAGTTCAGCAGAGACACTACAGCAACAGGAGGGGTTCTCCCATCACTGTAGTTATTTCACCTCCTGAGAGGCAGTAGCTAGGTTGACAGAAGAATTCTTCCTTTGACCTAGTGCTGTCTACACTGGTAGTTAGGTCGGCTTAACTACATCTCCAGGTTGGATTTTTCACAACCCTGAGAGATGTAGCTGTGCCAATGTAACTTTTCACTGTAGACTAGCCCATAGAGTTTAAGGCAAGAAGGTACCACCAGATCATCTGTTCTGACCTCCCGCACGTCACAGATCCCCAACACCACCATAACTTCTCATTAAAAGATTTTTCCTCAGGATTTAAAGTGAGCCAGCTTGAACACTGCTGGACTAATTCTTTTTATAAACAGTTTAGACATTTGTTACTGCGGTTCAGATATTCATACACTGATAGTTTTCTTGGTGTAATAAAATTAGTTAATCTTTTCAAGACAGCCCTATGTTCCAAAACAGTGGGATTGTGTACCCACCGTACTAAAAGGAAGACAGGATGTTATCTGCTTTTCTGGGTACTAAGAAGGAATTTGAGAGTCACTTAAAAATAAAACCCCACCAGAACTACATTACTGAGGAATGCAGATGGATAAATAGTATCTGATGCAGATGATGACTACACTTATGGTCGGTCTACAGCAGTGGTTCTCAAAGCCAGTCCGCAGCTTGTTCAGGGAAAGCCCCTGGCTGGCTGGACCGGTTTGTTATCTGCCGCATCTGCAGGTTCAGCCAATCGTGGTTCCCACTGGCTGCGGTTCCCACTGGCCCTTCCCACAGCCCCCATTGGCTTGAAGCGGCGAACTGCGGCCAGTGGGAGACACGATTGGCCGAACCTGCGGACACGGCAGGTAAACAAACTGGTCCGGCCCGCCAGGGGCTTTCCCTGAACAAACGGCGGACCAGCTTTGAGAATCACTGGTCTACACTACAGCTGTAAGTCAACCTAAGGTACGCTATTTCAGTTACTTAAGTTATGTAACTGAAGTCGACGTAACTTACATTGACATAACAGCAGTGTCTACACCATGCTGTGTTGATGGGAGATGCTCTCCCGCCAACTTACCTTATTCTTCTCGGGAGCTGGGGTACAGAAATCAACAGGAGAGCACTCTGCCATCAACTTAGCGGGTCTTCACCAGACGCACTAACTCGACACCGCTGCGTCGATCACAGCAGTGCTGATCTAGCCATAATGCTCTTACATATCAATCTGTCTTGTTTCTCCTTCCTGAATTTTTTATTGGTAAGGATATAGAATCTTGTTTTATTGGTAAGGGTACAGAATCTTGTCTTTGCTTTAGCTGTTTATTCTTATCTCTTCTTAAACTAGACACAATTTGCTGTAATACTGTTGCTGCTTGCAGTGAAAAATTTATTACTGAAAGGACTTTGATTACTTCAAGTGAGGAATTAGCACTAGGAGAAATGAACTCGTAAAGAAAATCTATCTCCATGAAAAGATGAGAAGGGGAAAAAATAACAACCCAAGAGGATAAAAATGGAAAATGCATGATGTAGAGCCAGAATTGTTTCTAAATGGAATGTTTTTGAAAATTTTTTCCATCAGGGAACAAGCTGCACTTTACATATTTTGGCCTCGTGTGCTATAGAAAGAAGTCAAGGTTGGGTTACCCTTAAAAGCTCCCATGTCAAAAAATGAAATTAAAAATAGTGACTGGCAGTCACTACCTGTCTTGAAACCATCAAGATTCCTGCACTAAGTTTGATAATCATGCCTGATGGAGCTGGAAAGAACCAATATGTTAGTGTTCACTACACAGAGAAATGGCTGGAAAAAGGGCAGAGGATGGACCAAGTATGTGTTCAGGATCATTATTTTATATAGCCATATCATGCAAGTGAAAAATGTCCCATAGACAATAGTTGAAGAAAATTGAAACAAACAGTTTATATTGAACACATTGAACAATGTGAGGATAATATGGGATGCAGATTTTTAATAGAAGGTTTCTAGTAACTTAAGGGTAGAGTTAGCGGAACTAAGGTGCTCTCCTAATCGATTAAGATTATAATTATCACAAAGGAAACAAATAGTGAGTGCTTTCAATGCCATGGGAAGCATAGCAGGTGTTTAATGTTTCCATTTGTACCTACTATCTGCGAGCAAATGTTTTACAGTTATGCTGGGGAATATAGAGTTGATTTCGCTCTCATGGACTCTTCCCCAACAGTCTAAAGTAATTAGTATGTGGAATTTACTTCATTTGGATCAGCAATAGAACACAGACACGCAAGTATCTGGTGTACAGATGTTCTATTCTGTATTTGCCTGTGAGCCAGTACTAGCCCACATTTGGTCACAACTGTTATTGAGATGAAGAAAGGAGTTCATATGCACTCACTCCATTAATAGTCTGCCTCCTTTTTGGTGCCAGAGTCTCTATTATGACTTCACTTCCATACTCCTAATCACTCTCACTTTCTGCAGCCCACTCCAAGATGTGCATTGTTACTGTCCACTTATAGCAAAACCGTTAGGTAGGGTCCTACATAAATAATGGAGAGATACTGGTTTGACACAGATTTAAGGGTGTGATGACACTCTGGTAAGTATACACAGGCTCAAGCTTTGATTAATGTTTTTTCTTTACATTGCACTGAGGATACATGTGCTTCTTTACATGTGCTCCTGATTCTGTGGATCCACGGTGACACATAGGCACCAACTTCCCCACTTTCCCCTGGGTGCTTGACCCCCCATCTACCTCCAATCCTGCCCCCACTCCACCCCTTCCATGCGGCCCCCTGGCTCTTCCCACCCCTACCCCCCATTCCAACCCCCTCCCCAAAGTCCCCTCCCTGCCCCTATTAAAACTCCTTCCCCAAATCCCCGCCCTGGCCCCGCCTCTTCCCCACCTCCTCTCCTGAGCGTGTCAAGTTCCCGCTCCTCCCCATCCCTCCCAGCACGCTGCCAAGCAGCTGTTTGGCGGTGGCGGGGGGGAAGCACTGGGAGGTAGGTGGAGGAGTGGGGACGTAGTGTGGTCAGGGGGAGGAAGAGGTGGGGCAGGGGGTGAGGGGAGCTTGGCTGCAAGTGGGTGCAGAGCACCCACTAATTTTTCCCTGTGGGTGCTCCAACCCCCGAGCACCCACAGAGTCAGTGCCTATGTGGTGACAGGCCATGAATAATGATGTATGAAATGAAAAGCCACTGCCCATTCATAGAGACAGTACTGCAATCACTGCTGTTCTGTGCTATTTGTTGTGTACAGAGGACACAATGTCCAATTTCATTTAAAGGCACACAGGTAAGCAAGCAGAGCAACTCCCTTTCCACAGGAACAGCATTTTTGTGTTTTTAAAGTTGTTTTTTTCTGTTTTTACTCAGCAATCTTCCCTCCACCAACCGCCAACGGTGGATAGCAAGCACTTCAAGGATACATGAGTATCTGCTTTCTTTTTCTACAGATACCGCTGCTGCATTATTACCACTCTGTTAAACCAGAGACAAACTGAAACTGTTTCCGAGAGTGTTGGGATGTCACTGAAGATTCAAGTCACAGTGGGCTGGGCATAGTCAAACAACTTGTGTGAAGATACCCTGGTGGAATTTCGGTTCAGTGAGGTTTTTCCTTATTTCAGAAATTAGTTCCCACTCTCTATAGCCTTCTCTACACTGGAGACACTTACCATGAGAAAAGAAAAAACAAAACAACCTCTCCCCCACACAAAAAATACCCCACCAAACCCAAGCCACTGGTCCTAGCATGTTAGTTAGTGCTTAGGAATTCAATCTTGTGATGTGTTGAAGACTCATTCATCTTCATGAGACTATTGCCATGCCTAAAGGTATGCCTGTGGATAGGTGCTTTGCTGGGTTGGGACCATAGTGCTATGATCAAGACCTAGCTGAGGAGGATGGATCCCTACCTGAAGTACTTCCAGAAAAGTCTGGTACCTCTGAAACTGAGGTATCCACTATTGTAGACCAGGGTCTGGCAAACTGATCCAATTTTACTTTTTGTACCAGTTAAACCTGCTGAAAATGAGTCTAAATTGAGTCACTGAGTCTATCTAAAAGAGTCTGATCTACTGTAAGGATATTCTCGGGTCTACTGAACTGGTGTTACAACCTGTAGGAGTTTCCCCCCGCCCCTGTCCCCCTAGTGAACTTCCATAGTGTGGACAAGCCTAAAGATTAGCAAAATTAGCTTCTGAAATAAGGAGAAACTTTTACCAAGCCAATACTCCTCCAGGACATAGTCCCTTGAATTGTTTTATTATACCAAACTGTCAGGGCTGGGATGTAGGTGGCTGGCTGGAACCAAGGGTCAGAGTTGAGCCAAGGGTCTGAGTTGGAGTCTGACACCAGGAGCAAGTGTCAGGAAAGCGGGAACCAAGAGTTGGGCAAGAAGGAAGGGCCCAACGTAGCAGCCAGGTAGAGCCCCGTTGTGTGGACAACTTCCTGTGCCTCTCTTTAGGAAGCCCTGACCAATCATAGCTCATGGTGTTCCTCCAATCAAGCCTAAGGAAGCCCTCTGTGATGTAACTTCAGGTTTCACAGTCTCTCCTACTTAGTTGGTTAATAGCAAGTCACTGGGTAGGAGCAGGGTGGTGACAATCAACTGGGAACTCTGCAGACTCAGGTTCAAGAACTGCAGGGTCATGACACCAGCCACTGAGTAAGAACCCATCTCAGTTTTGAGCCCCCAATTTTAGAATTACCAGACTTTCTAAACTCCTCCAGCCAATCTCTAATTAGAATGTTGGCAAGTGTATTAAACTTCTAATAACAGAAATTACCTACAATAATTCATGAGGCTCTAAACTTCAGCTTACTGTTACATTTTATTCTCTATAACTTATCCTATCTTTGGCTGGTTTCAATTAGGCAATTAGAACACTTATATATTTGCTCACTGTAGTGAAGAATGACAGTAGGACCGTAAACTGCCAAAATCAAGGGGGAAAATGCTCAAGCAATACTTTCAAAACACAGAAGCCATCAGCAAAACTGCCAGAGAAGTAATGTTGAACTAGTGCATAATCTTTATGGAAAAACAAACTTGAGATCAAACATTGTTGCCATAAATGAAATACGGAACAGAGCTGGGTGAAATTTTTTTGGCTGAACAGTAATTTCACTGAAATATTTCGTTTTGGGGTAACCAAAACTATTTGAGAATTGCATTCAGATTCCTCAAATAGTTTCAGCCAAATAAAAAATGAGAATAAAAAGCTGAAATGGTTTGTTTTGACTCTCTTGAATTTGTTTCAAAACAATGTTTCATTTACAAATTTAGCCAGTTTTGTTTATTGTTTTTTTTTTAAAAAGCAAACCATCACACACTGAAACAAAACACGGAATCATTTTAGGTAGAAGAATGTTTTGTTCGACCTGATTTTTGTTTGTTTGTTTCATTTTGGCCTCCAAACCAACAAAAAATAAATAAATCAATTATTCCCTTAGTTCTAGTCTAGAGTTTTCCCTTCACTTTCATTTGATTTAACCACATAGCAAAAATGGATGACAGGTGAGGGTTTGCCCACCTGTTGGCAGCTATGAAGAAACCCTGATTTCAGTATGTCTATAAAAGAGGTACGTAGATAGCATGTAGAAGTCATGTTCAAAACATGACATATTCATTGTTCTTCTGGGAATACCTGTTATAAGAAATGTCTGAAATAATATTTAGCATTGATCAAAGGCTTCATATATTTAAATTCTATAAGGATGTTGCAGCTGTTACTTCACCCAATCCCGCTGTGAGGCATCGCTTATCCTGTTTTAGAGATGAGGAAACTGAGATATGGAGAAATTAAGTGACTTGCCCAAGGCTACACACAGAATAAGGCTATGTCTACGCTGCAGCCACAGGTGTGATCTGTAGCTTGTGTAGATGTACCCATGCTAGCTCACTAAAAATGGCAGTAAGCAGAAGCCTTCCTGATGCCCCTGGCTCCATTCTCATTTGTGAAACCAGCCTTGTGGTCCTGTCCACATACTCACCAACAACCACATACCACACTACAGAACCACTAACCCAGGAACTTATCCTTGCAACAAAGCCCGTTGCCAATTGTGCCCACATATATATTCAGGGGACACCATCACAGGGCCTAATAACATCAGCCACACTATCAGAGGCTCGTTCACCTGCACATCCACCAATGTGATATATGCCATCATGTGCCAGCAATGCCCCTCTGCCATGTACATTGGTCAAACTGGTCAGTCTGTATGTAAAAGAATAAATGGACACAAATCAGATGTCAAGAATTATAACATTCATAAACCAGTCGGAGAACACTTCAATCTCTCTGGTCACGCAATCACAGACATGAAGGTCGCTATCTTAAAACAAAAAAACTTCAAATCCAGACTCCAGCGAGAAACTGCTGAATTGGAATTCATTTGCAAATTGGATACTATTAATTTAGGCTTAAATAGAGACTGGGAGTGGCTAAGTGGAGAGAGTCCAGCGAAGGGCAACAAAAATGATTAGGGGTCTGGAACACATGAGTTATGAGGAGAGGCTGAGGGAGCTGGGATTGTTTAGCCTGCAGAAGAGAAGAATGAGGGGGGATTTGATAGCTGTTTTCAACTACCTGAAAGGGGGTTCCAAAGAGGATGGCTCTAGACTGTTCTCAATGGTATCAGATGACAGAACGAGGAGTAATGGTCTCAAGCTGCAGTGGGGGAGGTTTAGATTGGATATTAGGAAAAACTTTTTCACTATGAGGGTGGTGAAACACTGGAATGCGTTACCTAGGGAGGTGGTAGAATCTCCTTCCTTAGAGGTTTTTAAGGTCAGGCTTGACAAAGCCCTGGCTGGGATGATTTAACTGGGAATTGGTCCTGCTTTGAGCAGGGGGTTGGACTAGATGACCTTCTGGGGTCCCTTCCAACCCTTATATTCTATGATTCTATGATTCTATGAAGTCATTATGCAAGGTAGCCTATTTCCTCTTGTTTTTTCCTACCCCCCCCCCCCCCAGATGTTCTGGTTTAACTTGGATTTAAACTTGGAGAGTGGTCAGTTTGGATGAGCTATTACCAGCAGGAGAGTGAGTTTGTGTGTGTATGGGAGTGGGGGGGATGTGAGAAAACCTGGATTTGTGCTGGAAATGGCCCACCTTAATTATGCACATTGTAGGGAGAATGGTCACTTTGGATGAGCTATTACCAGCAGGATAGTGAGTTTGTGTGTGTGGTTTTTGGGAGGGGGGTGAGGGGGTGAGAGAACCTGGATTTGTGCAGGAAATGGCCCAACTTTATTATCATGCACATTGTGTAAAGAGTTGTCACTTTGGATGGGCTATCACCAGCAGGAGAGTGAATTTGTGTTGGGGGGTGGAGAGTGAGAAAACCTGGATTTGTGCTGGAAATGGCCCACCTGATGATCACTTTAGATAAGCTATTACCAGCAGGACAGTGGGGTGGGAGGAGGTATTTTTTCATATTCTCTGTGTATAAATAAAGTCTGCTGCAGTTTCCACGGCATGCATCCGATGAAGTGAGCTGTAGCTCACGAAAGCTCATGCTCAAATAAATTGGTTAGTCTCTAAGGTGCCACAAGTACTCCTTTTCTTTTTGCGAATACAGACTAACACGGCTGCTACTCTGAAACCTAAATTATCCTGTGCATCTAGATCCTCTCCTGAAGGCAACAGACACAGTTCCAGACAGTTGGCAGAAAAGGAATAAAAGAGTTGGTTCAGAGACGCAAGCAAGTGCCAAACATTGGGTCCAGTTTGGGCACAGACACCTTGGTAAGGCAAATGGAGCCATGTTTGTTTATATAAGACCAGGGGGAAGGGGGAATGAAAATCAAGCAGCAGTTTGATAACACTAAAACTAAAATAGTGTAAGGGGACTGTTGCCCCCTTACTAACATTCAGTGGGTGTGTTTTGGTTGGCTAGCTCCCAGTACTAAAAGGGGAAGGGTCTATGGGAAACCAGGATCCTGAGACTGACAGTCCCCAGGAACAATGGGGAGAGGCCAATGCTCCAGGTCAGCCTGAATGACAGGGCGGGCAGGCTAATCAGAGAGTCAGGAGGCCGGGGAGGTCCCGTCCTCCCTGTGAGCTGGAATTGCCTGGGTCAGACAGAGTGGGGCCGAGCTAAGGAGAAAGCAGGGGCCCAAGCTAAGCTGGGGAGCAGAGCTGGGCCTGATCCAGAGGGCCCAGAAAAGCAGCCCAGAGAGAGCAGACCCTGTCCTGGGAGGAGAGCTGCAGCAACCAGAGCCAGAGGGGCCAGAAAAGCAGCCCAGGAAGCAGGTCAGTGCTGGGAGCAGAGTCACAGAAGCAGCCTGCAGAGCAGACCCGTCCTGGGAGCAGAGCTGCAGCAACCAGAGCGGCCAAAGAAGCAGCCCAGGGAGCTGGAGGCAGAGCAGCAGCAGCAGCAGTGCTGAGACAGAGTGGTGGAGCTGGAGCAGTCTGGAGCTGGGTGCGATGAGCCGCTGGGGAGACCAAGGGGGACCCTGGGCAGCAGGCCCAGCACAGGGAGACGCCTCAGCCAAGGGGCTCTGCAGGCCAGGCTTGGATCGTAACCCCGACAGGCCGAGGGCGACACTGGGAAGAAGGGTCCTACCACCTAGAGCTTGAGAGCGTGTGGCCACCACCAGACCAAGTATCCAACCCACAGCATCCCTGCAGCACTGCCAGGGCCTGAGAAGGAGGCCTGGGACTTACAAGGAACAGACTGAGAACTGCCCTGACATTCCAGAGACACTGTTTGTGATGTTCCCTGCCACAGAGCGGGGTGATGTGTTTCTTTAACCGTTCCCATTTTTCCTTATTCTTTTTTAAAATTAATTGTTAATTAAATAACTTGCATTTGCTTTAACTTGTATGTAATGGTCAGTGGGTCAGAGAAGTGCCCAGTGCAGAGAGAGTACCCCGGAGTAGGGACACCCTAGCCCCTGTCCTAGGTGACCACAGCAGGGTTGGGGGTCGAGCCCCCCAGGAATCCTGGGCCCAGCCTTGTTGGGGATACGAGGACTCTGCCAGACAGGAGAGTGGAAGGGGAGTCTTCAAGGGCAGGGAGGCCACTGGGTAAAGGAAGTGGGAGCTCGGACTTAGATCCTTTCACTAGCCCACTTCACTGCGGTAGTGCAGAAGCCAGGAAAGTTCCCCACAACAGCGGGACTATTCCCCCGCTTACAATAGCATACAAATGCTTTTCCTTTATATCACTCAGAGAAACACCTGAATATCTGTTACTTAGAGGACAATTATTATACTGATCAGAATGGAAAACCAATCCTGATCACTTCACAGATGGATTACATAACCACACTTAAAAGTGGCAATTCTTCAACCAAAAAATATCAAAAACAGACTTCAACGAGAAACTGCAGAACTGGAATTAATTTGCAAACTGGACACCATCAAATTAGGCCTGAATAAAGACTGGGAGTGGATGGGTCTCTATAAAAAGTAATTTTCCCTCTGCCGATACTCACACCTTCTTGTCAACTGTTGGAAATGGGCAACATCCACCTTGATTGCATTGGCCTTCTTAACACTACAAAAGTTAAGTTAAAACTTTCCCCTCTCTTGATATTCACCCCTTCTTGAGAATAGGCCACTTCCACCTTAATTGACTTGGCCTTGTTAGCACTGACCCCCCACTTGGTAAGGCAACTCCCATCTTTTCAGGTGCTGTAATATTTATACTACTTACTGTATTTTTCACTGCATGCATCTGATGAAGTGGGTTTTAGCCCACAAAAGCTTATGCCCAAATAAATTTTGTTAGTCTCTAAGGTGCCACAAGGACTCCTCGTTGTTATAACCATTTAGTGTATATACAACAAATGCCATGAGCCCATATTCTCACATTCCATTAATCTGAGTGGACATTCCTCAGAGTATTACTGCCGGGAAATGAGACAACAAGGAAGGGGTTAACTAGGATTCTTCTATGAAGAGGCTTTTAACTAAATCTGTCAGATGCTTCCTCTTAAGAAGTTCCATTTAATTTGGTGCTTTCTTTTGATGTGTTAGGGATGAAGCAGAGGGAGAGCTATGCAGAAAATGCTGGGTAGCTTGGCATTTGAGAAAAGTTTATGTTTTATTATATATACACACAATATATTGTTATTTGTGTCTGGTTTTTATTTCTAACTCAACCCGAGTTTTGTTTTGCTGGGATTGTTTTTGCTCACACTTTTTATGATCTGGCTTCCTTTTGTTGGGGCAAGGGTAAGGAGGAAAAGTGACAGTGGTTAATGTAGTCATCAGTGCCGTTTTACACTCATGTTTCCTGTGATACCAGTCCTGGGCTAGTGCCAGGTTGCAGCTTGAAAAGTGTGCTGCCTTGTAGATTTCCTCACATAAGCCTTAACTGTCACTTTCTCTCAGCCACTGTCACTGAAAGTAACCAATCCTGGCAGAAGATCACAAACTGCACTTAAGCAAAAACTATTCTTTGTGCTTCCATTTTCCACAGTTCTGGCCAAGAAAAGAATTTGTGAACCTTCTTTCCTCCTCCTCCAGTTTTCTCCTTTTTTCCCCCCTTGTTTCTTCAGTGCTGTTGTATTAGTTCTATTTCCTTTCCCCAGCCTCACTCTGGATCATTTGATTTCACTCCCACGTTGCCATGCCTCAAATGCCCCTATTGGTTTTCCTCCAGTAGTTACAATACCCATTAAGCCCCATCTATCTATAATCTTTTCTCTTACCCCTTTCTTACTAGTTACACTGATTTACTGTTATATATTATCAGAACTCATTATCTGTGCTGTTTATAGTCTCTGGATCCTCAGCTTACATTATCCCACTTGTTTTATTTTTAACATGAAACATTAAAAAATGCTGGCTTATATTTGAGTCCTTGATCATATTTTCCTGTGTAATAACTAACTCACATCTAGTACAGTCCCTACGATCCCCTGGTTAAAGTTACATTTTCTACACAGCACAGAAAGAATAGAAGATACATGTTTTCATGAATACAGCATCCATACATGTAATTCAAAATGTACCATTAGTTTGGTTTTAAAAGTAAAAAAGCAGTAGATATGTAAGATCATGCTGAATTGATCTACGCCTACACTATACCATATCTAGTTACAGCAATAAATCCAAATTGTTCATCCTATTATTTAGTTGAATTTAGTGATGATAGCAATAAAACCCTTTCCCCATCCCCTTTGACTGCTGAAATCTGGATTATTTATTCCACATTAACCTGATGTTGTACTCTATTCACATGCACTTCAAATTCCCACAGAAGTTCTCTGAATTTCAAAAGCTCCAGTTACGTAGGCCTCCACAAGTGAGCCTTTTTAATTTCAGTGAGGACAATTTGAAAAGATTAAGTAAATCCAGCTGTGTGAAAGTATTCTTCAGGATTGCTTGAAATTCATCGTGAGGGATGCAAGATTTGAAATTTGGAAATGTGTAATTATAAGTAGTATGGTTCAGCTACTTATAAAACTTTTTATCAATGGGATAGCATTCTCTGATTACGATATGGGAACAAGTTAAACTTTGCTTTCAGTGACACTAGTGTAACTCCATTGAGTTCATAAATACTGAGTGTAAGCAAGAGTAGAGTTTGGCCTTGGACTTTGACTGGTCAATTTTCTTTTCTAATACAAGAAAAAGCTCATCTCAGTGTCCAAAATGATATCCTGAAAATTGTATAATAATGCTGTGGTGGAATAAGGGCCTGAAAAGGCAGAATCAGTGCCAGCATGCCATCAGCTTCAGCAGTGCTATAAAAATTAAACTCCGAGGCCAAGAACTATCATGATGTGATGCTTTAAATAGATTAGACAGAAAACTATTAAGGATACCTGTTAAAAATAACACTATAGTAACCTTAGAATCATAGAATCATAGAATATAAGGGTTGGAAGGGACCCCAGAAGGTCATCTAGTCCAACCCCCTGCTCGAAGCAGGACCAATTCCCAGTTAAATCATCCCAGCCAGGGCTTTGTCAAGCCTGACCTTAAAAACCTCTAAGGAAGGAGATTCTACCACCTCCCTAGGTAACGCATTCCAGTGTTTCACCACCCTCTTAGTGAAAAAGTTTTTCCTAATATCCAATCTAAACCTCCCCCACTGCAGCTTGAGACCATTACTCCTCGTTCTGTCATCTGATACCATTGAGAACAGTCTAGAGCCATCCTCTTTGGAACCCCCTTTCAGGTAGTTGAAAGCAGCTATCAAATCCCCCCTCATTCTTCTCTTCTGCAGGCTAAACAATCCCAGCTCCCTCAGCCTCTCCTCATAACTCATGTGTTCCAGACCCCTAATCATTTTTGTTGCCCTTCGCTGGACTCTCTCCAATTTATCCACATCCTTCTTGAAGTGTGGGGCCCAAAACTGGACACAGTACTCCAGATGAGGCCTCACCAATGTCGAATAGAGGGGAACGATCACGTCCCTCGATCTGCTCGCTATGCCCCTACTTATACATCCCAAAATGCCATTGGCCTTCTTGGCAACAAGGGCACACTGCTGACTCATATCCAGCTTCTCGTCCACTGTCACCCCTAGGTCCTTTTCCGCAGAACTGCTGCCTAGCCATTCGGTCCCTAGTCTGTAGCTGTGCATTGGGTTCTTCCGTCCTAAGTGCAGGACCCTGCACTTATCCTTATTGAACCTCATAACCTTCATATACACCATGGCTCTGAGGGTCACTGTAATCAATTCTCCCATAGCAGTGTATGCATATGTAACACTTGACAAGGAAAAAAGGAAAAGTTCATACTAACAACCTCACAAAGATTTTAGAAATACATAATAATAAATAAAGAGACAGGAAGAAATCCAGCTATGGAAACAAAATATGCATAAAGTAGCTATACTTTAACATTTTCTGTCATAACCAGTTTAGTTTTGGAATGACAGGATTAGTTGCTAAGCACTCTGCATAAAAGGAACACGTACAACAACCACCATCATCTGCCAAGGTGGTTGGAAATGGCATGCTTTACAGACAGTAATTGATTTAAGTCAGCCACTCTGTGAAATAAGTAGGTAGCCATAGATCCATTTTACAGATGAGGAAACCGAGGCATGGAATGGTTAAAGTATTTGCTCAACGTGACACAGAAGATTGTGGCACAGATAGCTATAGAACCAATCAGTTTTCCTGACTTCTAGCCCTAGTGTCCTAATCACAAGAACATTCTTCCTTCCAGATAAATTATTATTCATGCATTATCTGGGATTAATAGTTTATTAAGACACACAGTCAAACATAGGTAGAATGCCATCATGTTGGAACTGCTACCATGGGTTCTTTAGCTGGACTATCCTTCTCTGAGCAGACATTTCAACAGCACTGTACAATGACAATTACACTATTTTATTGTGGACTACAGCACTGCTTCCCTGCAGTTTTTTATTTTACACTACTTTTGAGGTGAAAGGCGAGGGAGGCTATGAAGAAGAAGGAAGGGGACTAATGGATCATTAAATAAGAGTATGGACTTCAAAAACTTGAAACTTGCTCTTGAGACTCATAAAATACTCCACCTAACACTTAAAACACACTGCACTGTAGCTGCATGATTGACATTTCAAGAAGTTTAACTTTATTGTAAAATGTACAGCAGATTGTACAATGTATTGTTAATATCTTAGCAGCCAGAGTTTCTGCTACTTTGACATTTTCCTTCCTGTTAAAGCAAGAATAATAAAGCACGACTCTGATTCCTTCAACAAGTGCTCTCATATCCCATGAAACCATGCTATCAGTGACATCCTTATACATTATACATCAAACTCAGTGGCTATCATCACACTGTGCCTATCATTTCATGTAAAACAACAATCTGAACAAAGATGCATGCTCAGCTGCAACCTATTTAGCAGGAGTCTTCAGGCATTTCTCTGTCTCAAAGACCAATTATTTTCTCAAACAACTGAAAGCAGAGACACTTGTTTGTATAATTATATGAAATTTATTTTTGACTTCTTTAAAATAAGCCTCCCCTTTACACAAAGATCTGATAAAGATCACACAACACAATCAAATATTATCTTTCTTTGGCTTAATTGGAAACCCAGGGTGTTATCAGCAAAGAGTGAGAAAGCATGTAATGATTATTAGAGCTAGTGGTAAAATAGCTCTTTCAGCATTTTAGCAATAAACTGGTTTTGTGATTTACTCTTTGAGGAAAATGAACAGCAACTTGAAAAATTAAGCACCCATGTATGAGGATCATAGAACAGTCTTAGATCAGAGCACTGCCTTAAATTTCTGTCCAAAAATGGCATTAATACATTGCAACCTTTCAGCAACAACTGCCAGCATAGCAACATGAAAAACATCAAGGTGAAATAAGTGGTACAGCCACAGTGTTCCTCAGTAGTCCTCAAACATGAA